>NW_008795477.1:752860-757198 GCF_000699145.1 Aptenodytes forsteri
CGTCCTGAACAGGCCAAAGTCTGCCCTCCGGAAGTCCATGGTTGCGGTTTTGCTGGCCCCCCTCCTTACTTCACCAAGTGGTCGCTAAGCCCAAGACGGCCTCCGACCACCACATCTCCTACCAGTCCTTCTCTGTTTGTAAACAGCAGGTCGAGCGAGGCACCTCCCCTGGTAGGCTCACTTACCAGCTGTGTCAGGAAGTTGTCTTCCACACACTCCAGGAACCTCCTAGACTGCTTCCTCTCTGCCGTGTTGTATTTCCAGCAGACGTCCGGGAAGTTGAAGTCCCCCATGAGAACAAGGGCTAGCGATTGTGAGACTTCTGCCAGCCGCTTGTAGAACGCTTCATCCGCCTCTTCAATCCTGGTTGGTGGTCTATAACAGACTCCCAGCAGGGTATCTGCCTTGTTGGCCTTCCCCCTCATCCTTACCCATAAACACTCGACCGTATTATCATCACAACTGTTGAGCTCTAGACAATTGAAACTCCCTAACATACAGAGCCACCCCATCGCCTCTCCTTCTTCTCCTGTCCCTTCTGAAGAGTCTACTGTTGAGCTCTAGACAATTGAAACTCCCTAACATACAGAGCCACCCCATCGCCTCTCCTTCTTCTCCTGTCCCTTCTGAAGAGTCTATAGCCATCGATTGCAGCACTCCAATCATGAGAGTCACCCCACCATGTTTCTGTGATGAAACTACATGTTCACTACATGAACGTGTGGTTGGGCAGCGCTGTAGCAGAAAGCCAGGGCCTGTCCCACTGCCCGAGCCAGAGAGCAGGGCAGGCTGGAGGGCAGCCAGGATAGCCCCAGCCCCGGGCATCAAGCACCCCATGGGGACGGGCTGATGCCAGGCCAGGACATCAGCCCAAGAGTGGGAGTCGGCTCAGTGGAGCCCATGGCTGGGCCAGGCAGGGCTGTGGTGGAGCAGGAGACTGATACCTATGGTGTTGCTGGGGCACCGATCCCCCCAAAATGGGGTCCTGGGCCATGAGCAGGGGAGATTGGTGACCATTAAGGCCTATCGGTCCTTCAGGTCCCTCTCAGTTTCCCAAGGGAAGGGACAGATGCCCTTTTTCTGTGGGCATGATGAACGTCAGAGTTTACTTCACAACGTACTTGCAGCATCAGCAATCTTGACACTCTGGTTCGCTTCCAGAACTTGTTCCTGCTCTCACATATATGCAGTTGCCTGTACAGTGTGTGTGCTAGTTCACTCCCAGACTCCCTTCTGGAATATACTTATTAGTCCCCTTAAAGAAGAAACCCAAGTAGGGTTGCCAGGATAGTTTGCTTATGGGTGTGCTGCAGATTGACAATACAAGAACAGACATCTCGTTTGACACCCGGTGCTTGGAATAATCCTGCCCTCCTTCAGTAGGCCAAAAACACTCAACCACCACAACATGCCTTCATGCCATGCCCTAGATGTCACGCTATAAAAACAACCTTCCTGCAGGCTGCAAAACAACCCTTACGTTATATCAGGTACTTTGAGCTGGAAAACACACACAGGAATAATCATGTCTTTTGGCCACAAGAGTGGTCACTGAAGCTTAGAGAAGAGACGGACCAAATATTATTGCGGCTGGGATACAGATGGACCAGTCTGCAGGGGCCAAGTCAAGATAGGGTAGATGTGAGCCACGTGTACTACTTGTTTCAGGGGCAACAGCCTACGGTGGCTGTTTTTAGCGGTATAGAAGTTGCCATGAATGCCGAGTGCCCTGAAGGATCCACAGAAGTGGCAGCAGAGAGTAAATGGCATAATGCCCTTATCTAGCTCTGCATCTGCTCCATACCAAATGGCCCTGTTCAGCTTTAGTATGCTACCTCAGTTGCAGCAGTGTGGCATGTCGTACAGAGACTGCACCCGCTTAGACATCTGTCACCTCTGGCAAGATCTGTGTCAGCAGTATAGGCAATGATTCCCAGACATGTATGGTATGTTCACCACTGCGTTTTCGAAGTACTTTAGGATCCTTCAGGGTGAAAAATACTCTTTTCATCTGCCTCTACGGCAGTATTTGAGAACTTACAAATGTTATTAATATGAGAAAGTAGTAGAAAGTGACATTTTTGATTGAAATCGCATCTTTCTACAATTTTATTGTCAGAAATGTCTTTCCTAAATATTTTTCTCCTCTTTTGCCTCCCACAGACCTAATTTACTTATTTAGTTAGACACACTGGAATCTGAGAAAGTTGGGAAATACATCACTTCAAAAACTTTTAATGCTAACTTCAGAAGTCTTCTGTAATTTTTTCCCTTAGCTTTTTTTTTCTGATAAATAAACAAAACTTGAATAATGACCTAAAAATGTCTCTGTAATGGTAAAATCGATGGGGAGATTATTTAACTAATTCCATTAACTGAAAAAGAATCCAATTTTTCCTGAGACAAAAGAATACCAAAACAGGTACACACACACGAATGTACTTGCCGTTTGTGTACACACAGAGATATAAATTGCTTAGCTTTAAAATTGTGAGATTCGTCTTTTAAATTTTTACAGTTTTATGTTTTACTTTTTCTCCACAGCCAAGAAGAGCAATACGTTTTTTTATCTTTGCTATGGAAAGCAGAGATTTTACGTAAAAAATTGGGCTGGAACCAAATTAACAAACAACAGAAGCCATCAAAAATTACGAGGCAGGCAATAAATGAATGGCAGCTGCCAGAGCTGTAGAAACTGTAAATGTGATCAAAAAGTGACAAGATAGGAAAAGCTGGATAAAAGATCACCTTTTTTTTTTTTTTTTAAGTTATTTTAACATCATCTGTGCAAAGGAATTTGTTAACTTAATTATGTTTAAATTACATTTTGTACTCATGACACATGCCAGATTGACAGTGCTGGAAAGCAAAGGCTTCATTTTAGTGCTATACGGTTCTGGGTCATGGCCTTCTCTGATTTCCTAGTTGTTTTGGAGAAAAAGGAAAAAAGACCTCCTGGTCACAGCACCTGAGGGGAAAAAAAAAAAAAGTGCTGAGGTGAAATAGCCCTTCTTTCCTTAAAGAAGCGTTCCTCCCCTGCCTTGGCCTCTTCCTCCATTGCTGATGACTTGCAAGAGAAGAGGACTAGCCGACAACATTTCCTTCTACATCCACTCGTGAACAGTTTTTGCTGTGAAATTGGAGGAGAATGTGCTGGTTCCAAACAACAATTATCTTTTTTTAATACGAGCAGCGCATGCTGGGAGAGAGCACCTCTGTCTTGATGCTCCCTCAGGACTAGCGCTGCCGTATATACAGCGAGCTACACCAAAACAGCACTTTTTATACTTTTGTTCAGCAGCGCTGAGAAGTTCAGTGGCTGTGGTGCATCATGAAACGCAAACCTCCTCTTTAGTCAGCCCCAGCTGCTTTGCCTACATAGACAGAATAAGCGTAGGATAGTAATGACGTGTATATTTTTGTTACTTAAAAGTGCCTGCAATCCTTATTAACCCTCGAAACATTAAGGATTGTTTAAAATCATACGATTATTTACAATATGTAAGCTGTGTGTGATTTTTGGTTGCCTGTGTCAGATGTAGAGTCATTCTGCACGCATATTTTACAATTTTGTTTTCTGTTAGGTGATGATCGCTGATCACCTACTGCTGCTGACAGCTGAGGCTTCAGGAAAAAACATGACAAATGAGCAAAAAATACTCCCAAATTAAGCATGCGAGACTCATGATAAAATCAGCACCATGGGTTCAGCGATCAACCTGTAACGTCCGCGTCCTGCACGGCGTTCGCTGCATGGTGGCAGAAGGCAACTGCCATTTCTGCTCAGCCTCCTTCAGAGGTGTCAGTAACATAACGGAAGAATCATTAACTCTAAAATTACCCAGTGTGTGACTGCCCCTGGAGAAACATGAGGCATACACTTATGCCTCATAGAAGCAGCACCCGCCTTCCAGGGCACAGAAGGGTTTCGGAGACGAAGAACTTGGCTGCAGCGCGGAGAGTCACAGCCTGGGGAGAGAGATGCTGGGAAATCCAGGAGCTGCTGGGACTCCTGCCGGAAAACAGAGCAGGAGGCAGAACCTTGGAACCTTCAAGCACATCACTCTGGTGGCAGCTACCGCGCGGTCCAGCCCTCTCCGCCCTCAGGGGGGACAGGCAGCCATCTCGCACCCAGCTGGGGCAGCGGCCATCTTGCCATGCCTCTCATGGAAGCGGCCATCTTGCGTACCGTACAGGCGGCGGCAGCCATGGTGGTGAGAGGGACGTGGGCGCAACCATCTTGGGGCCGCCCACTCGGCTGACTCAGGGCGGCGGCCATCTTGGTAAAGGGCCGTTACAGCGCGAGGCAGTGGTCCCCGCTCTTTCCTCCCTTAAGCA
>NW_008795477.1:757681-765883 GCF_000699145.1 Aptenodytes forsteri
GCAAGGGGCGGCGGCGGCAGCAGCAGCAGCAGGGCCGGGGTTGTAAGCTTCGCTCTAAACGCGTTACAAGCGTTCGTGGCCTTAAGTCCCGTAGTGCAGGGCGGTGCTTTAAGGCAAAGATTGATTGTCAGTGCAGCGCTAACGTCTCTGATAACCTTTCACCTGCTGGTGTCACAGCTCACTCCTCAGTGTTAGGGGAAGGAGGTAAACTGGCGACGCTTTCCTAACTTGTTTGCATGCTCCTTTGAAAGCAAGTCGCTCTTAGTCGGGTTCTTTGTTGTAGGCAGATCCAGGTGCTGCAACATGTAAGTATGTTCCTAACTGGGTGTATACAAGCGCTCGCGTTGAAGCTGGTATTATCACGCGCTGATGTATCTGCTGGTTCATCTTTTAATTTTTTTAAGTCTGGGATTTTTCAGCATCACAGCAATGGGATGTTTACATTTGTGTAGGAGGGACGTGGCTGGCTTTAAAATGTAGTCTACCTAATGCTGCTACGTTAAGGTATATTGCACTTTTTTTGAAAACTAACTTGGGGAAGTTTATTTGGGGGTTAACTTCTGAATGGAAGATGACATCAGAAATCAGGTGCATGTGTCCTCTTTGTTAATTCATTCTGCCTAGCAAAAATACAACTAGGATTTTTTTGTGCGTCGCAGTGTATGTCATCCTGGAATGTGCTATGCTAGTTTCTTGCAAGAAACTTGTTCACCTACTCTGAAGTGTTTTTGTGGTACTGATAGATTTTTGTTTGCTGGAAGATTGATCTTGCATGTTTTCCCGTCACCACCACAATTCCTTTTTTGTTTTCGCATGTGCATCCACAGTCAGATATTTAATATGCTTGATTGTTTTCATTGTGGTATAGCTGAGGCCTGAGAAATTCCATCGATTTACTCTAACGCTAGCATTCTGCAAATTGTTGCAGGGATTTAATCAAGTTTGATTTAAACAGTCTGCTTACTTGAGCTTTGATTTGTTGTTGATTTGAGAGATGGCTGGCATCCAAAGCCAGTCATATGTTTCACATTTCATACAGCTTAAAAACAGGGCTTTTCTTATCGTGTTTTTTTTTTTTCTTTTTCCAAATAGTATTTGGAGCACATGTAATCTGATGTTTGTTTTGGTTTTTTAATATTAGCAGCATATGTCATCTCATTGTTGCCTTGCTTAGGGTACCTCATTTGATACTGTCTGAGAATCTACAGGTTGTACTAGAAGAAATTCTCTCCATTGAAAAGACAAACAAGTGATTCTTCCCTCCTGGCTCTCCCCCCCCCATCAGTGTAGCAATAATTTCTTTATTTGTTCATCACTTCACATCCTGAGTTCCTCTCCATTATCTGGATTTCACTACTGGCTAGTAATGGAAAATGAGGATAGCCTCAGTACTGGGTAATCTAAACATAAAATATGGAAATAGAATTGGATTTTTACTGTGGATAAAATAAATTTTGGTTTGTTTATTTTTTTCTCTCCCCCCCCCCCCCCCCCCCCCGCCACAAGAACTCTGATCAAGAACAAGAGCCAAGTTATACAACTGCAAACAGAAGAGACAAAGCTCTCTTAGAAGATCCAATGCTGAAGTTCTCAGGACTGTATCAAGAAACTTGCTCTGACTTGTATGTAACTTGTCAAGTGTTTGCAGAAGGGAAGCCTCTTGCTCTTCCAGTTAGAACTTCCTACAAAGCTTTTAGCACTAGATGGAAGTAAGTGACTGCATTTTATTTCATATTCCTCTTAGTTACCAGGGCATCAAGTTGTGTAAATAAATCTATGGTTTTTATTTGCATCAAAAAGATTTGTTTTCTATTGTCTTCTTCAAATAACTTATGTTTCTTCAAGTCTCTGTATGGTTATTAAGTGTTGCCCTGACAGCACAAAACCAACCTTTTTGTGTAATGGGTAAGTAATAAAATTGTTACTTGGGTGTTTGGGCATGGCTCACTACTTAAATAACTTCTGGGGCCTGGACTAGGACACTTCCATACTGTTTACTGGGCAGACTGATCTTTGGTACTTAGGTCATCAGGCTAGAGTATTTTTCCTTTAGTCTCTAGCCTTTTAATCATACTCAGGACAAGTATTTGAATGGTTAAAGCCCAGAAGAAAATAGTCCATCTGCCCTTAGAAATTCATATTCTAAGGAGAATCTGGGTTGTATAAACTTTTGCAGAGTAACTTGAATTGTAAAGCTTTATGACTAATAAAAAGTGTTTCTCTGCAGCTGGAATGAATGGCTGAAACTGCCTGTGAAGTATCCAGACTTGCCTCGCAATGCACAGGTGGCTCTGACCATCTGGGATGTATATGGACCTGGTAAAGCAGTTCCTGTGGGAGGAACAACGGTCTCGCTCTTTGGGAAATATGGGTATACTGCTTTTTCTTCTATGGTACAGATTTGAAGCTCGCTTGTGAATCGTAAGGTAGCAGTGGTTACGAGAGGTTTTTTTTTATTTTTTTAAACCGGGTTAACAGTTCCATATTTGAAAAATCTGATACATAGGTGATTTACTCTATTTCTTACTGAATGTAACTTCATACATGCTACAGTGTTGTGGAGAAAAGTCTTCTCTTGTATAACACCAAAATTTAGGCTTTTTTTTTTTCGATCTGTAAGCTTGGATTTTAAGGTAGGAAATGCTGAAATCACTTCATATTTATACTTCTGTAATGCATGGATGCCAGTACTGATTACTTAAGATAATTGATTTAATCGGCTTGCAATTAGGCTGTTAATGCAGTGTTATTTGTAAGGATTAAGGTGTAACTCAGTAAATCAGAAACTTTCAAAATTAATAATCTGTGATCCAATAGAGCGTAGGTTTAGTAAATTTGTGGATGATAACACTAAGATGGGAAGGATTACAAGTGTGCTGGAAGGTGACAGTACATCAAAAGGATCTTGACTAAGTGCAAAGGGGACTGAAAAAAAAATAGGATGCAGTTTAAAGAAAAGTATGAGGTGCTGGTACTTTTTGTAATTGATTGTAGTCAAATACAGAATGGGGAGCAGCTGCCCAGGAAAACAGAGGAAAAGATTTGGGCTTTAGAGTGAATCTTAGGTTTTGCATGATTCAGGGTCATGATGCTCTTGTGAAATGTGTGAACGACATTGAATATGCAAACAGTCTACAAGTATGCGCATCAGGGCCAATGTTGTATCCTCCTTCTCCATGCTCATCCACTCGGCTGGGATATGGTCAGTTCTATGTAACTGACTTTAGGCAAGTTGCTGACTACTGGGAGTCTAAGGGTGTCCATATCATTGAACATCTAGCAAACGGGTGGGATGGAGGAGGAGTAAATACTAGTGAGGCTGAAGAAAAGACCGTAGGAACACTTTTCTAGTATGTAGGTAGCGTTGGAAAATGGGGAGAAATAGCCTTTTTTTGTTTTGTCAGTGGATAAGAAGTAATAAGGCTAAACTGAAGTGCGGGAAAAGTTTAGGTTAGTATTAGGAAAGCTGTTATAGTGACACTTGAACGCAGAAAATGACTAGAGAGGTTGTATCTCTGTCATTGAAGATACTGCTTTGACAAAAAGATTGACATTGTCTTAGGGCAGAAAATTGAACTGGATCAATTGGACTATGCCCCAAAGACTGCTGGTAGTTTTTAAAGCATTAAAGCATACTTCCTGGAAAAAGATACAATTTATAAATGAAACTTACTTTTCTTTCCAGCATGTGGGGCCTGGGGGAAGTAGACGGACAGAAAGCAACAAATAATTTCAAAATTTTGTATTTACATGTAAATGGAAACCCTTGTAGTAGTATTCCACAAAGTGATGTGTAAATTCAAGGTCAGATGGTCCTTCTAGTCAGTATTTCTCATTTTTAATGGTTAACTTCTTAAAGCGTTCCTTCCAGTTGTATTTACCTGAAGTTGTTAGAGTTAAGTGATCACCTCTTATTGGCAAAACTAATGCGCTTGATTTCTTGGGGCATTTTTCATAGGTGGATTGGCACAAATATACAAGGGAAGCAGGGTTTTGCAGAGAAAAAGGGTGGTCAGTTACCCTGCAAAGTTCTGTTCACTGCGTACTTTCAATTACCAATTCAATTTCAAGCATAGATGGAGAAAATGGTGTGTTGAGGGTTGTGGTTTTCTTTTCTTTTTTTTTTTATCTGGCAGCTCAGAAGGCTGCTTTTTATCAGTTGACCTTCAAATGAAACTTAGGTAGTTTTTTAGTTGAATTTTTTTCAGACTGGCAGACCTAAAGTCACTATTATAATTTGCAAGTCAAGAGGAATTCTTTCTGCTTCATTACAAATAATAAAAATATGAAGGTCAAGCTCTGTCCTCAGTCTGCGTTTGTACCACCCCACTGACTTTGGGAATTACCCATTTTTCTTCCGCTTGCCAAATAAGTTGTCTCAGACTTACTCATTTTCTTCTAAACTCCGTGTGCCAATAAAAATGAAGGCCATAGGGGGCACAAGGTGCAAGGCACTTTTGCGGTTCAGTTAAATTATGCATGGCAGTGCATGTTTGTAGGTTTGGCAAAGGAAGCTACTTCATTTTCTTGCAGCTGCTGCTGTACTTTGATTCCTGACAGCTGTATTATTTTGAATTTACTGAAGCGATTCTGCATTTTTCCCTGCAGTATGTTTCGTCAAGGAATGCATGATTTGAAAGTCTGGCCCAACGTAGAAGCTGACGGCTCAGAGCCCACCAAAACTCCCGGGAGAACCAGCAGCACAGTCTCTGAAGATCAAATGAGCCGCTTGGCAAAGGTAATGGAATAGCAAGTAACCTTTTAAGATGTATGTGAAAAGCTTGTGCTTTAACCGGAGTGAAAGAAGACAGGTTTTAATGAAGACAGGCTTCTCATGTTGTTTTCTCCTGTGAAAGCTATCTTCCTTTGATTGTTTAGATATTTCACAGGATTTATACAAACGAGTAAACTAGATCACACTCATTTGCTTCTGAAGTATTTTTTTAAAAGGGGACATATAAACACCTTTTAATATACGTAGCATTCTGTTGTAACAACTTCACATCCTAATTCTTTGTAAAGAATGAAAATGTGAACATGCCTTGAAGATGCTTGAAGTAAAAATTCCATCAGGTTCAGTAAGAGCAGCTGCTAACAGTAACTTGTGAGGACAGTCCAGTTTCTTTCAGTAGCAATCCTTTAGATTTAAGGCTGTCTGGTGTAATGTTCAGATGTGTATGACATACCTCTACATTAGAAAGAATTTGAATAGAACTGCAAAAATTAACCAAAGTTTCATTCATTTCAGCTCATGAATATGTTTGTATATTAGTATTTTCTTCTCCCAGCTTGATGGCAGAGTGTATTTTTGCCATCAAAGCTACTTCTGGAATTGATCAGTAGATGTTAGTTCTTGAACTGTTTTACTAGCTGATCTCTCTCATTCTTCAGGTAAGCTTACCCCAAGCTTTCCAAATTGCTCAACCCACTTACTCAGTGTACTTTCTTCTTAATCTTGGTCTCCTAGTTTTCATCCTCGCCTTTGTGCAACTCCCAGTGAAAGATAGGTTCAGTGCCATAAATATGTCCAATTTCTCATCTAGAGATTTATCACAGCAATAAAGTAACTTTCATTTAGCGTCTCTCTTACTAGTCTTACTAGTCTAGTTCACCTTGAATTTATAATGGAAACTCATTAAAGCTTTCTGCCGGTGGTGGTGCCTCATTTATTGATCATAGTAGAATAAGTCCCCTCTAGCCTAAGGAAGCTCTGTAGACAGACACTAAATATCAAGGCTTGTTTGTAGTTCATCAAATGGTTATGTGATGTGGGCAGCAGGTCTCTGAGAAAGGGTTTTAGAGTGTAGGCCTTCCCTTTCATGTTAAGTCTGGTATGCAAACATGACCATACCCTACCAGTGTGTTTTCTCCTCTTCCCTTTACTCCCTTATGCTCCCTAGCTCAAGAAATACAAATAATGTAGAGTATTTCAGTCTTAAAATACCTGGGTCTGTTCTAGCCTATTCTTTTGGCATATGGGAGATGAGGGCTCAAAGTCTCTGAGGAAGAGGAGGGAATTCTCCTTTCACATCCCAATTAGAGAGTTCTAATTAATGGCTAATAAAAAGCTAATAACATCACTGCCACTGTTCTTCTCTTCTGAAAGCTGTTTTGGGAGATACTAATTTTTGAAGGATGAAAGTGTTTTCACTGATATTTTGTTTTGTTCATATATAAAAACATTTTACCATTAGATGCTAGCGAAGTGAATAGGGTTTCTGGGTAGTGTGTCTATGAGAGCTTTCATTTGCACAGCTGTTTACACAGCAGATGAGGTCCTTGTGATGTATCATTCCTAAATAGCCATTGTTTGAGTACAATCAGCTTCAGTTTTTCTATGACTTACTCATCAGTTGCCAAATGCCTCCTGATGCTACTGTATGTGAAGGTATATTTAAATATAGGTAAGAGGAGTAGGACTAATTAAATACAAGATGAGTTTGTGTGGACTTTGTTACTCTTGGTTTGTTTTTTTTCTGTGTATTGGACAGACTTATCGTTTAGAAGTGTCATGCTATTGATTGATATCTGATACCAGAGGCCAAATTAGAGTCTTCTAGATAGTAAGTAACTTTTGAGAAAAGCTTGCTGAAGGACCTTTTCTCCATCTGAAAGAGAACTCTTTATTTTCTTGACATGCTTCTGAGTTTGTGTGTGTGTATGTGTGTGGGATTATTATAGGGAATTTGTATAAAATCAGTGACTGGCTGCTGGAGGAGTTGCATCCTTTTACCTTAAATAATTGATACTATGGCAGGTCTCTCATTTCATGTTGGGGTGCCAATGGTTGTGCTCTTACAAAACACGTGAATGTTGCTTGTAAAACTGCTACTGATGAAAAAGCCATGTTGCATCCTGGGGGTCATTGTGAATGCAGATTCTTCCTGTACTAAGGAATATTAATGGGAGGAGTGTGGAATACCTTTAACACGCTCAAATATTAATGACATAAAGATGTTTCTCCCATGAGTGGTGTTTTAATTTATTCTACTTAAACAAAAAGTACTCTTAAGTTCTTTTTGATCCATTCATTGCCCTCACATCTTCTGCTGGCTGAATGAAATTAGATAATAACAACGGTGAGATAGTATCTAAAGGGATGCCTCTTATTTAGCAGCAGATGATGAATGCTTCTTTCCCTGAAGGGAATGCACTAGCTTCCCTCTTACTTTAAGCTTTAAATATTAATCCAAGAGAATGGTTCTTCATGTGTTCATATGCCTACATATCTTCTGGGTCTTGTATGCAGGCCTAACTAGTTGCAGTATTATGACTTTTTTCCTCTCTATAAGGGAGGTTTGCAGGTTTAAGAGATTAATAATTTTCCTCTAAAACATACAGAATGACTTTTGTTCATTTTACTAGAGAATAAAGGAAAGAAAACGAACTAAGAATTTGTGACCCAGGTACCTAAATAACTTTTTTTGCCAAGGCTTTGATAAGTGCTATCCTAAATCTGCGTATCAGTGCTGGATGTGAATATGTGGTATTCTGAAAATTTTGATGCATTGGTTTAAGATAGTGGAAATAAAAGCCCTACCTTGAGTAAGAAAAAAATACTTTTGTTAGATAAAAAAAAAAATAATAGGGAGTAATTTAGAAATGGCTAAAATGGTGGACATGTAAGGGTAAGGAATTTCTTCACTGCTGAGAACGAGAAGACCTTTTCTGTGAACTAGGTAGGACATTTGTGAATGCATTAAGTGGTGATGTCCAGCCTGCCTGAAACAGCATCTTGGGTTATAACTGGTCTGCATGCTGCTGGTTCTTTACCTTTGGAATATATTAAAGTCACGTATGAAGCAAAGGCCAAGGCTTGTATTATCCTTTTAGTACAGTCCTGGCACACTCTGTCTTTGTAATATTGCTGAGATAGGATTTGATGAACTGGCTGCAGAATATAACATAAGATGGCAAAAAATTATTACTATATTGTGCTTCTGTTTACAGTCCTGCTGATAAGTTGTAAGAACCCAAAGGCTGGGTTTCTGTGCTTTGGTTACATCCAGCATCCTGAAATGTTATTAAGGATTATACTTTGGCCCCCCTTCCCTTTCCTTTTGTACTGTTAAGTTTCTGAAGTTTATTGAAGCTAATCTGAAGATTAGCTGTCCCAGAGTTTACTGGAAACAAAACAAATGGAAAAAAGCCCCTAATATATACTGAATGGAGTTAACTAATTTTTAGAAGTTGCAGCGGTCT
>NW_008795477.1:766845-782725 GCF_000699145.1 Aptenodytes forsteri
TTTTTTTGCCAAGGCTTTGATAAGTGCTATCCTAAATCTGCGTGTCAGTGCTGGATGTGAATATGTGATGTTCTGAAAATTTTGATGCATTGGTTTAAGATAGTGGAAATAAAAGCCCTACCTTGAGTAAGAAAAAAATACTTTTGTTAGATTAAAAAAAAATAATAGTAATTTAGAAATGGCTAAAATGGTGGACATGTAAGGGTAAGGAATTTCTTCACTGCTGAGAACGAGAAGACCTTTTCTGTGAACTAGGTAGGACATTTGTGAATGCATTAAGTGGTGATGTCCAGCCTGCCTGAAACAGCATCTTGGGTTATAACTGGTCTGCATGCTGCTGGTTCTTTACCTTTGGAATATATTAAAGTCACGTATGAAGCAAAGGCCAAGGCTTGTATTATCCTTTTAGTACAGTCCTGGCACGCTCTGTCTTTGTAATATTGCTGAGATAGGATTTGATGAACTGGCTGCAGAATATAACATAAGATGGCAAAAAATTATTACTATATTGTGCTTCTGTTTACAGTCCTGCTGATAAGTTGTAAGAACCCAAAGGCTGGGTTTCTGTGCTTTGGTTACATCCAGCATCCTGAAATGTTATTAAGGATTATACTTTGGCCCCCCTTCCCTTTCCTTTTGTACTGTTAAGTTTCTGAAGTTTATTGAAGCTAATCTGAAGATTAGCTGTCCCAGAGTTTACTGGAAACAAAACAAATGGAAAAAAGCCCCTAATATATACTGAATGGAGTTAACTAATTATTAGAAGTTGCAGCGGTCTTCCAAAGTTTGCATCAAAATCTTATTACTTCTGTCAAGCTATACTGTGTTCTAGAGCTTAAAGAAAAGTTAGGTCAATCAGCTGCTTTAAGTGAACAATCTTACAGTCGTTACGGGATTATGTTTTTGTGTTTCATGGAACGAGTTCAGAACAAAGGGCATCAGATGCTCATGGCTAATTTACTATTTAGTGCTTCTTGAAATGGCCAGTTCCTAGCAAATCTGGAAATAAGTTTAAAAAAAAAAAAGGGGGGGGGCAGGATTTTCCTCCCAACTGAATAGCTTTTTAGGTGCTTTTAAAATTGACTGCTTTTGATTAGTCCTTTACTTAGGTAGAGCCAATAACTGTAGTTGAGGATTAATATTCAGTGGAAAATTTTAAACTTCATCTCTAATAGACTTAGTAGGAACCAAGAATCAGAAAAGCTGAATTAGATAACATTTGTGAAGTGAGCAAGTATTGTCATTCAGAGCTGTATGTTATGCTTGCTTTCAAAAATAATCTGCCTTAAAATTTAATTCAGATCTTGAGAGGGCGCAGAGGCCATGGTGTGGACTGTAGTGTATTCCAACTCTTTCTGACATAAACTATTTCCAAGAAAACTAAATTAATTGGGAGTTTTGTTTCCTGCTTAGAGGTAGGAACCAGTATCCAAAGTGTTGTTAGACCATAACATCAAATTAAACTCTGGGGAGGTGCATAAGAGAAAAAAAAACAACAAAACCAAAAATAAACCAATGAAGTTGTCTTAAACAGCAAGAAGTCACTTTGTGGAAAGTGAAGAAGCAAGAAGGTCTGTTGTTGTTGGATGTGAAGGGGCAGTTGATTAAGATGTTAAAAGACAAGGATAAATGCTTACCGGCTGATCTTTGACAGATCAGTTCCACTGATACAAGAACACCTTCAGGGAGACTGCAGAACACTGAAATTTCATTTTATTAATGGTTTTAATGGCTGGGGGGGGTGTTTTTGTGTTTTGGAGACTAGACAATTATTTGCCTGCTGTGTCAGCATTGTTTCTAGGAGATGTAAAAAGCTATTTGATTCTGCATAATTTCTGAAGCTTGGCCTCTTGCGAGTTTGTCACGTATATACTTTCCAGATCTGTCAGGATCTGCACCTGGACATGAAGTTGATGCTCTTTTCAGAGTACATCATGATAGGGTTTATATTTAGCCCAGGTCATCCTTGGTGTACAGTAATACTTGTGCATGTACTGCTAAGGCATCAGTTTACGGGGGATTTGAGCGAGAATAATGAAACAGTACTACTGGTGCAAACCCTTGACCTTTTTTTTTTTTCTTCACAGTGAATTTTTTTTTGTATCTTTAGTGGTGAGCTGCTGAAAGTCTAGTGCAGGTATCTGACAAACTGTGCAACCTAGACAACTCCCAGCATATAGCAAGTCTTCTCTGTTTTTTTTGTAGTAGCCTCATCTCCAGTTCTATATGTGAGAAGTAGGCTGTTGTTGTGTATCCTGTGTTCTCCTACATACAATATGTTCCGGTCACATGCCATCCTAGTATTCTTTGTGTATTGCCTGTCCCCTAGCTGTCAGCTGGACAAGAAATGGCAGTTGGTGTGATTGTATGGCCTATTCAAATTTAAGTGCTCATGGGTGGGCTGGTTGACCACAGAACAAAGCAATGAAGTAGTAGTTGTAACCCTTCCCTTAATAGGAATAATGTTGAGGGTCTCTTCACTAGCCATTTTCTAGACAGATACTGATTTCTTTGAAACATGAAAGAACTTGATGTCTTCTAGTCCCTTTGCATCTCTTCTTGCATACTGCAAGAATTACTAATTTTTTGAGGAACACTTGTGATTTCTCAGTAGCCGAAAAGGTGATTCTTGTTCATATTTGTGTGGTCTTCTGCTGAATTTTTCATGAACTATTGTGTGTCAGTGCATCTGAAACTACAGGTAGTATGGCTCATATCTTACTTATCTTCTCTTCCACTCTTCTACTGTTTAAAGGTAGTCCTTTAAACAACTCAACTTCCTTGCTATTACTACAGCAATATGTAGATGTAGGAGTAAAACCTGAACTGCTTTTCAGATGACTAAAAAGAAAGGGAGAACAAGCTGTCTGCGACTTGCTGTGAGTAAGTCTTTGGCTGACATTTTGTGATGTGTAAGTCCGAATCTGAGAACTTGTTTTGGTAAGGCTAATAAGGGCTGAATTATTCAGTTTGGATATTTTTTGAAATATTTTCTTTTTGTTTGACTGGGTAAGTTTTACTATATGAAACTTAGTAACAAAAAAAAAAAAGAAGTATTTTTGTTATGTGAATTTACTTAAAAAATAGATTCCTGTTTTTAATGTGTTAAAAATTCAATGACAATGTGCTTGGAATGTGGTTTTGTTTTTTGTACAAGCATTTTTTCCAGTTCCTTTATTTTTTTTTTCCCCCCTGATTTTATGTTAGTGTGTCTGTAAAATTGACTTTGATATTCCTTTTCTCGCTCCCAGCAATTTAAATATTATCACTGTGTGTTTTCATGCAGCTTACTAAGTCTCATCGGCAAGGTCATATGGTGAAAGTGGACTGGCTGGACAGACTGACCTTTAGAGAAATAGAAATGATCAATGAGGTAGGCCATCGTACATCAGATTTGTAATGTTTTTTGGGATCTTGCTAATATGGAACGTTTGCTTGCTTAGGAGTCTAACTCAAAGCACTTATCCTATTTTTCTTCAACCACCAGTGTATATGATAAAAGGAAGAATAATTCTTTAAGTTTCCAAAGGTGATTTTACTTTGGCAATAATGAGAATGGACAGCTGTCTTGTCAGTTGTCAGCTTCAAGTGAACTTGATCATGGAAGAGAGAATTTATTAATAATTTGGAATAGCTTGGAACAAATGCTGCTAGATATGACTAATTTAACTCTAGGACTTAGATTGTGATGGGAAGCTTTTTGGACATACAGGCTGTACCTTGGTTTTAGACCTGTTCAGCTTTACTGGTGTTGATTTTGGCTGCTGGGGAAAAACACTTCTAAGATTTGAATGAATATTTAAAAAAAAAAAAAAATCTGGTAGTTAAATCACTGAATGAGGTGTTAACCCTCATTGGGCAAAATCTCCCCAAAACTGCTAACTGATTATACTCATCTTGCACAACAGAACTCCTTTGTTTTCTGCTTTGCGTGCTGAGATTTCTGTTTTCTTATTGATAATTAGACCTCAGGGAATCAGATTCTTTTTGAACTTAAGAGTTTATAAAAACAAAAATTTATTAATCTTTTTTTTTTTTTTTGAGAACTCAGCCTATGTCCTTTTTTTTCCCTTCCTTTTCTGTAAAAATACAGAAAACTAAAATTCCTGATTCCTAGAGCTGTGCCTTAAGTGCAGAACCATTTTGCCTATGCTGGAAAGTCAATGCATTATTAATGCATGAAACGAACTTGAGTTACTTGTTGTTAAAGGGGATGTTTATTTTTTTATTAAATATATATTCCCGGTGGTGGTTATGTATAACTTCTTTCTTGTTTCCCATATAGATTTTAAAATTCTAAGCACTTTTTCTAGGTAAAGCATTTAAAAAATGCATACATGGGCATATCTTCCTCTGAAAGTGAATGAGCTGCAAATCTAATCTTGTAGTCCAAGTTTAATTTGTCTCTTTCATGGTTTCATCTGAAACAGTGATTTTTATTTTTTTCCCTGTCTTCTGTTTTTTGACTCTGACACGCATGATTGTGTGTAAAGATTTAAAAAAAACAAAACAAAAAAAAACCCCACAAAAATCCCAGCTGTCAGCTGGTTATTCTTTATCACCTTTTTAAAGACCACAGTTGCAAGCCACTGATGAAAACAATGTTATTTTATCTGTTACATGTGGATGTTTATCATAAAGTAGGAATGTAAGGAAGTAAGAATGTCAGGAAGAAGGTGATATGGTCTCAAGTAGTGCTATGAAATGATTAACTGAATAATTGCTACAACAACTGATAATCTAATTAGTTACAGCACAAAGGAAGTAGGGTAATTGCTGTACTGAGAATGCTGAAGATTGATGCGCTTTAATGTATGATATGCATCTGTGGTGGTTCTCTTCTCAGAGGGAAAAACGAAGTTCTAATTTTATGTACCTGATGATTGAATTCCGTTGCGTCAAGTGTGATGATAAAGAGTATGGAATAGTTTACTACGAAAAGGTATGTGCCTTGCAGGCTTTATGGTTGTCTTTAAAAAGCAACATACGCACCTAAAACGGATAGGTTTTTCTGCTGAGGTGAAATATTCTGCTGCAAGATAGTGGCAGACAGCTGTCACTGGCAACTGTTTACGTACATACAAATCAAATAGTATAGATGCAACAAGATTGCAGAAGTCAATCATTCGTGTAATACAGTTCAAGATTACAGAATTTAATAAGTGTGATTAAAAACTTTTTGATTTATGGTTCCTTCAGTCATCCAGCAGTACTTTCAGAGTAGCCGTATGTAAAATTATATCTTACATGAGGAAGAAATGTACCTGTATTGATTGGTAACTTTATAAAAGGTAAGTTATTAAAACTTTGCACAGGAGCTCTGCTGGTGAACATTTTCTCTAAAATGAACAAATACAGAAGTTTAGTCTTTCATGCTGAAAATGCTTTGGCAGTCAATTAAGTAAAAGACTTCGGGATTGGAATGTCTTGCATCTTTTCTTTCTGTTTACAAAACAGATCTCCAAAGCAGTGCCCTCAGTGTTTTTTATGAGTTCAAAGTTAATGGAACAAAGGATTAACAGTGAGCTTAACAGACATCAGTGTGGCTTTGGAAAGCATTGTAGAAAGACCTACTAAAACAGAAAAAGCAGTATATCTATCATCTGGCTTAAAAAAAAAAAGTCAGTTATTACCTCTTAATTTTCAACATGTTTAGATTCATAAGAATTCAGAAAGTTACTGAATAATGCAGCTTTATATGAAAGAGAAAGAAGGTAGAAAAACAGACTGGAGTCCTATTGAGAACAGAGGCATTAACTTTAAGCAGCGTCTATTCTGAGAATTTGAAAAAAAAACTAATTCAGTACAGAAAATGTTAATACAATGGAAAATAGATTACAAGTATTTCTATGTATGTGACAATATTACCAGTTGATTTGGGCAGCAGAACTCTGATCTAACTAACTAGAAGAAGGTAGTGAAAAATACAGTAATACATTGCAAAAAGCAGGATTCCACAAAATTGGGGGTGGGGGAGTGGTGTGTTGTTTTTTTTTTGTTTGTGTTTTTGTTGTTGTTTTTGTTGTTGCATGTAGTCAGGGGGGTTTTTTGGTGGTGGTTGGGGTTTTTTTAGGGTTGGGTTTTTTTGTTTGGGTGTTTTTAGTTTTTTTTTTTTTTCCCCCTAGCATTTATTGTAGTGACGTGTTAGTTGCTTAGTTATCACTGTGTCTCTCAGTAAACCATTACAGAAGAACTTAAGGCTTGCTTAAAATCTCTTAAAAACAGCTTGTAGAGTTGAAAAAGATAAAATTTTGGTGAAGATCTGTGACTTAGGCAGGTGTCTGGGTTAAAAACTTGCTTAGCTTCCTTCCTGAGTGTCCAAGCAGCTCTTTAGCATTTCTTTTGGTGGACTGTAGTTGACAATGGGAGCTGTCCCCACTTTTCCAAATGTTTTTGCCTTTAGAATAGCTTGTTTCATAGTGCTTCTACAGACTTCTCCTAGAACCGGCTATCGTAGAGGATCTTACTATTACAAAACTCTTTTGTGTTACAAATCGGAATGAAACCTACAATGTGTCGGATTCCTCCATGAAACAAAATAACTTTATTTACTTCTGTGGAAATCAAGGAAATATTTTTCTGGAGAGCATAATGGAATACGATCAAAATACTGAAACATTTTACTAACCATTAGCTTTTTTACATTAGAACGTGCTGTACTTTTCACACGTGCAAACTGATGAGCGTGGCTACCATGCGGCTTTGTGTCCTCTTGGCTCTTTTATTTTTATAGCTGAATGTGACATTCCTAAAAATGATTTTTCTCCCTCACCTCCAGAAACCTACCGTTATAGATGAACTATTCCTGATTTACACACACAACTCTTCTTGTCATCATTATGGTTTTACAGGTGTGCAAAGTGCAGGAAAGAACATTCAGACTTCAAGCACGCATCTTTCTTTCAAGAGATGTTTCTGAAGCATATTAAAAGTGCATGGAACAAAATAACTGTGAATTGGCTGCTCTTGTGGAAATGAAGTAATTGAATGTGTAATAGTACATATTACATAACTAACTATAACTGCTATAACTAACTGCAGTTTGAGGGATTTGTTGTTATGAAGTAGCTTTTCAACAAGTTCTTGACCCTTTTCTGGCAGCGGTAGGAAACAGTACATGAATTAGCGCCTGTCTTCTCAGTTTTGTCATGCTTCCAATTACAGTGTACAGTATACATATCCGGCATCACCAATCCACTATATTGAGTCTAATGAAACTAGGTTCTGTTGTCACCTGCCTGTGACCGATAGTCGAAGTGGAGATTACTTGTCACAGTTTTGTTGATAAATTTGTTTTCAAGTGTTTACGAAGAACTAGCCTGTTAAACAGTGGCTGATAGAATTTGAGATTCTTTGACTCAACATTCAATTACAATGAAGTGAAGTGGCAGTGGCTCTTTCCATGTTCTCTGTTAACTTAATTTTAATACAGCATTCAAGACATGAAGGATAGCAGTCTGCTAGTAATGAGAACATTGCTTCTGATTCTCTGTTTAGGCGAAAATTCAGTGTGACTTTGCAAGTGCAAATAACACCAACTTTTATCATTAATGTGTGTTTTTGCAGGTTTCAAGTGAAACCTTTGTTTGAATAAATAAGTTCATTGCACTGCTGCATCCAGTTTATTTAAAAAAAAAAAGTAGTCTGATTATCAGAGCCTTTGTCATGGTTTGAAAGAAAGAATAAGTAATGTCTACAGCATTGGGTGTCCATTTACTTTTCCTTTGGGAGAAGTTGGATCCCATTGGCATTATCTGAAATGATGTTTTGAGTAAAGAATAAGATAAATAGAACCTCCTTATTTATTGATGTTGTGAAACTGATTTTCAGGAAAGTGCAGAAGAACCTTGCTGGTTCAGAAAATTCTGCAAATTTTGTTAACTTTCTTAAATGGGCTCTAATATTTTTATAGAAGTCACACACACTGACCTTAATGTAGTGAAATACCTCTAAAGTTCTGTAACGTAGTAGTTTAAAGCAAGTTAATGCTGTTTAGTATTTATGTTGCTTTTGTTTCCCAGTGGCAAAATATAGCAGGTCATCTCGGTTTCTGGCTGTGCTAGCAAGTAATGCAGCCAAGAGGAGCAGATTTACAGAGTGAAGTTGTTGCTGAAGGACCAGTGTCTGCACTGTGTGCTTATACTTGGGACTAGCTTTAATCAAGTCCCATGGGCAGAATGACTGTTGGCAGTTGGAGGATATTAGGTATTTCTAAAACCTCTATGATACGAACCAAAGCTCGCTACATGGGGATGATCAGGAGAGACACTTCAAAAGCATGCACCTGACCAAAGTCGAACGCTAATTTAGCGTTGACCCTCAGGCATTGGTATGGTTTAGTAAGTTTGTATGGTCAGGGTCACAGTGATCCATGTGATGCTCTCCAAATACGAGAGAGAATTAGAGCCGCGTGTTAATCTAATTGGAAGGCAAAGTTAAACAACTGATGTCCTTCACGGGCAAACTAATGGCATTGTGCCTTCTTGAGGATTTCACAAAATAGTTTGTTCTGCACATGTTAACTCCTGACACAGTAACTTGTCCCACGAATGTTTTGGCAAAACTTGATTTCATAGCAAGTTTTGGTTGAAGCTTAAGGCTTTGTTTTAAAATGCAATGGGAACAAAGTTTTCCTAGTGCTTGAGCTGAATAACTAGAGCTTTTCAGCTTGGCTATTCAGCATAATCTAGCTGCATTTGAGAAGAGGAGTTTAAAGAATAGTCATTATACTATTTCTTCTGAAAGGTTAAAAAAAGACACGTCAGCAATGAGTTTAGAAATTATTCTTTTATCACTAGTTTTGGAAAATATTCCCAATCTTGGTTTTAAAGGGTGTTACAGATGTTTTGACATTAGTCACTGGAAGGCTTTGCATTTTTAATTTTAGTTTTGTAAGTAAGCAAATTTTAGGCAATTGTGCTTTTGTCATTCTCATCCTAGTAAGTTCTGGGTTGGTAACAGTAGGCTTTTGATTGTGGGGTAGGTGCTCCATTTCTACCAGCCTAAAAGCTTTGTCAGCCTCTTTCCTTTTACAGCTATTTTATCTGAATGTTTTCAGTGAAAGATGTAGTAGTATGGGTGTTACTACTGCTTATCCCTAGAGAATCCACATGGGATATGGATGTTATAAATGCTTCAGTAGGAGTTTGAACATTTATTAGTTGCTAGTGAATCCACTCCTGTGTCAAGCTTTTCCTACAGTGCTTTTATGTGAAGGGTCTAAACGGAGTGGAAACTTGTTTGTCGCTGGGGCATTGGTGATCCTTTGCTTTGTAAAGGTCAAGTCAGATTGCAGCCTTGTCATGGTTTTGATTAGGAAGATAACCAATTAGTAGATAAAAGTTGGTCTGTCATCTCTTGTCATCAGATGTATTTATTTTTAGAAGGATTCCCAAAAAAATTCCCCCCCCCCCCCCCCCCCCCCCAAACAATTTCATTGCTTTTTATGTAACTTGACTTTGTAAAACTAGTATAACATGATCTGAAAGTTCTGTCTGATGAGATGGTAAAGGTTTTAGTACAATGCGAGTGCTGATCTGTCAGTGTGGCTCAGACTCAGTTCAGTCTACTGTTATAGTGATGCAGTAGTATTGTGTTAGAACAGAAATACTTTGGAAATGATATTAATTCTATACAATCAAGTTAAAACTAAGTTCATCGTGTAGGCAGTATGGTTTTAAAACAGAGAAACTGTAAGCAAATGTACTCTTTGTCCTCAGTTGTTTGCGTGGGTACTTTTTTTAAAGACTAATGGGAAAAGCCATGCTGCTCGTGTTCTGGGATCATCATCAGCCACAGCCAGAGTGTATGTGTATTTCCCTTAACTAGGAAGGATGTGTGTATAGTTACTGTCATTATTTTGACTGTAAAATTGTTACTTCAGAAAGGCATAGGACACTAAGAAGTGTTTTCCTGAATGTGCAGCTTAATAATAAGAGATCTTTTACTGTAGTCAGCAACACAAAATTTATGCAGCTGGAAAAAAATGTTTCTCCTGAAACGTTAATGGCAATTTTAACTCCTGTGTCTTGTTGGTGACTTGTTCTTCCCCTTGATACAAGGCCCTCACTTCTTTGAAAGTTACCTCTGAAAAGTATAAAAGTGAAGCCATCCCAAGAGGCATATGTGATTGGAAAAACACGAGGAAAAAAAAAAGAGGGTTGGGGGCAGAAGCAAACACGAGCAAGTTATCTCAAAACTTACATTATTGAGGGAAATGTTGATATGTCAAAAAAAACTTTATTCTGAGCTGAAATTTACTCCAAAATAAATGAGAACTGAGTATAACTATAGCATAGCACATATTATGCTGGTGTTGCCTTGTTGTTTTTTCTGTTTTACTGTTTTATACTGTCTTTTAAATGAAATGTTCTTCCGTAGATCGTGTCAATTAATGCTTAGTTACACTTCTAAGGTAAAAAAAACAAAACTAAGCAGCTGGATGTGACTGGAAGAGGGAAACAGAGTTGCTGCTTCTGTTACGTGGTGGCAGGTTTTGTATTTTTTTCCTTCTGCCTGGTTCAAGCAGAAAATTTTTAATTTCTCCTTTCCCTTATTTATGCAGCAGCAGGTTAGACTCCCCTAAGGAAAACTAGCAGGTTCCTGTCATAGTGCTCCAGAGCAGCACAGCATGAACTTCTAGAAGAGAATGTCATGCTCTGTGTGGAACCTGTGACAGCTAGGCACACTTACATCTTCCTAAATTCATCTGTGTTTCAGAGAGTCTGTATGTTGTACTATTAGGAGGTATTTTCTGCAACGTGGTTGTTATTTCTAGGAAATTATTTGTTTTCAGTGGAAATATGGACCCTGATTTGGTTTCTCTTTGTACTTCCAGAGGACACGTGATGATAATGGCAAATTTCTCCACTCACCTGTGTGCCAGCATGGTAGTGAGTTGCCATGCTGCGTCTCCTCAGATGAACTTTCATCTGTCTTGCCACCTTGTTTATCATCTGGCAAAAACTAACAAGAAAAAGAATCCATTCCTTATTTTCTGTTTTCCCCTTTAACTGTCAAAGTCAGCAAGGTGCAGTTGCATCATTCTTTCACTGTAGTATAATTCACAATACATTAACATGACATGTTTTTTTCCTAAAACTTGAGATGTTTAATATGCCTTTAACTTTTTGTCATTCAGGATGGTGATGAGTCATCTCCAATTTTAACAAGTTCTGAAATTGTTAAGATTCCAGATCCCCAGATGTCTATGGTAAGCAATGCTCCATGTAATGCAATCTGTATTACGGTATTTTTGTTGACGTTTTCATAAATGGAGATGAAAGCTTGCCTATATTGCTGTCTTTGATATTTTAAAAGTCCAGTGAAAAGATGTATTTGACCAGTTGAGAAATTCAGTGGATTTGACTCTTTGTAATTTTTTTTTTCTGCTGCTGCTAGATTAAAATACAAGAATTGATTTAATGCTTATGTTCATCTCCTTTCCATACCTAATATGCTTCCTTCTGAGGTGTAGGAAAGCAGAGAAGGGGGATTGTTGGCAAAAGAGGTCAGAGGGTGGGAATGTAAGGTAAGAGGGAGCTGAAGAACAGAAATTTAGCGGAAGGTGCAGTAACTCTTGGTCACTTTGTCTGTTAAAATATTTTCTCCCTACGCTCTCTTGTATGTTGTCTTTCATATAGACAGTGCCTAAGTACAGTTCTAGAAAAGATTTCCATTATTGTGGATGCCAATTCAGTGGGACTGGTATTGGCAGCTTTGGGAACCTTAATGTAAGTGGGCTTCTACTGGCAACACTGTTTGAGCACTGTGTAATCTAACACTGCAAGAGCAAGTCTGACAATGCTGAAAACTGCCTTGGCTGCTGAAATCTCGTTGACACTGTGGCTCCTATTGTGGCTCCTACTGTTGCTAACATGGTATTAACAGTGGGAAAACTTTTTGAGAAGTTTTTCTTGCATACAAAGCTTTATGCTGCAAACATCCTAAAAATGTTTATAAAAGCGGCTAGCACGTTTGAGTGCTAAATCACAGATGTGTTGACTGAAGCGCTTGCATTTTGCAGCAATTCACCAAAAGGCAAGATAGGGTTTGTAAATTGCGTGAAGTAAAAAAACCAAACCAAAACCTCAAAATCCCCAACAACCCTCCACATATTATTGAAGGAGTTTCTTCTAAAACAATAACAAAAATCCAGAAGACGCTGTAGTTTTAGATGTGGATTTTAATTGTCATGCATTATTCAAGATACTGGTGAGTCTTTGCTAGATGGTTTCATGTCAATAATAATTTTCTCTGGAGTTTAAATATTTATAAATACTGACTTACCCTCTGTGTTTAGGAGAACTTAGTAGAAAGCAAACATCACAAGCTTGCTCGAAGTTTAAGAAGTGGACCTTCTGATCATGATCTGAAGCCTAATGCAGCTACGCGAGATCAGCTTAATGTAAGTCAGTCATATGATGGCTAAATTCAATTTTATTAGGTAGTTTGGTATTAATATGTGGTGACAGTTTAAGGAAATAGAGTTCATTTCAGTTTAAAGAAAGTAATTAATGAAGAAATGTTGTTCAGTGTTTCTTACAAGTGGTTAGTTAGATGAGTCCAACTCAGCAGCAGAAGGTACTTGCTCATTTTTTTGTAAAACGGTTTTGGGGGGATAAGAATGCATACTGTGCACGTATATAGGTGCTAATGGCAGGCTTAAAATAACTGTGTATGTTTGCCTACACTGCCACTTCAGTCAACTGCATAACTGAGGAGCACCACCATGATACCATGAGAACTTTGTGTTGTTGAAAAGCTTTTTTTTTCCTAGCTATTTTTGTGTGTTCAGTGTTGTGCTTTGTCACAATGTAGTCTGTTAACTTGTTGATTATTCCTGTTTATGTTTTTAAACTCACTTTCTGACTATGTATCTAATAGATCATAGTGAGTTATCCACCGACAAAGCAGCTAACGTACGAGGAACAGGATCTAGTTTGGAAATTCAGATATTACCTTACTAATCAGGAGAAGGTAAGTTGAATGATTTGAGAGGACTTATTGATGCAAGAGGTGCTTCATCTGGCACTCATTCTACAATGTTCTGTCCTTGCAGAGATAGAGCTTCAGTGTCTTGGAAGCTAGTCAAGATTATTTTAACCTTTTCTACAATGTTACTGATTTAAAAATTGGTGACTAATTTTCCCACTTAAATCATATGAACTGGCTATTACTACAGCAGTCTCACCGTCAGCTACAAACACTCACCGTCAGCTTAAAATACCAGTGTTGTCAATTTTGCCTTCAGCAAGGAAAGATTATTAAAGAAGAGACTCTTCATCCCTTTTTGACAAGGATTAGCATTACCAGAATAAGTAGCAGCACACCAAAAGCCCAAAGTAAATTAAATAACTAAATAATCCCCCAGCAGTGGGCATTTTTTATGTAGTGGTAATTGTGGTAGAGCAGTAACCATTGACATTTGACTTAGAAGATAACCCAGCTGCAGTTTTTTGGGACGTATTAAAACAATCCAATATTGTATTGTCACTTACATCAGTAAGGTTCCTCAGGTCTGTGCTTATGTAAATATAGTCTGGATCTAGTTCTACCTTAATGTGAAATGTTAATTTCACAGCATCCTTCTGGACAAGTTGCCCAACTGTGGGGTGAGTGGGTTCACGGTGTGCTGTGTGAAGAACTGGCTGAAGGGCAGAGCTCAAAGGGTTGTAGTGAATGGGGCTACATCTGGCTGGTGACTGGTCACCAGCGGTGTTCCTCAGGGTTCCATCCTAGGGCCAGTTCTGTTCAATAAATTTATCAACGATC
The DNA here is from genome assembly GCF_000699145.1 of Aptenodytes forsteri. NCBI lineage: Eukaryota > Metazoa > Chordata > Aves > Sphenisciformes > Spheniscidae > Aptenodytes > Aptenodytes forsteri. The sequence goes on from NW_008795477.1 coordinate 780,619, forward strand.
TGGATGCAGGAGTTGAATGCTGAGTTTGCTGATGATACTAAACTAGGAGGCGCTCTTGACTCTCTTGAGAGACAAGATGCCTTGCAGAGGGATCTAGATTGATTGGAGCATTGGGCAGTGATTAATGGGATGAAATTTAACAAGTCCAAATGCCAGATTCTGCACCTAGAATGGCGTAACGCCAGGCACAAGTATAAACTGGGAGAGGAATGGCTGGAAAGCAGCCCTGCGGAAAGGGGTCTGGGGGTGCTGGTCAACAGCAGGCTCAGTATGAGTCAGCGGTGTGCACTGGCAGCCAAGAGGGCAAACCACATTCTGGGGTGCATCAAACACAGTATAACCAGCTGATCAAAAGAGGTGATTGTCTCACTGTGTTCAGCGTTGGTGCGGCTTCACCTTGAATACTGTGTGCAGTTCTGGGCCCCACAAATTAAGAAGGATGTGAAGGTCCTTGAATGCATCCAGAGGAGGGCAACAAAGCTGGTGAAAGGGCTAAGGACTTTGGGCTTGTCTAGTTTGGAGAAAAGAAGGCTGAGGGTTGACCTCATTGCTCTCCACGGCTTCCTGAGCAGGGGAAGTGGAGAGGGAGGTGCTGCTCTCTTCTCCCTGGGATCCAGTGATAGGACGCGTGGGAATGGTTCAAAGCTGCAACAGGGGAGGTTTAGACTGGACACTAGGAAGCGTTTCTTTTCCGAGAGGGTGGTCAAACACTGGATCAGGCTTCCTAGAGGAGGGGGTTGATGCCCCAAGGCTGCCAGTGTTTAAGAGGCATTTGGATAATGCCCTTAACAACATGCTTTAACTTTTGGTCAGCCCTGAATTGGTCAGGCAGTTGGACTAGATGATCGTTGTAGGTCCCTTCCAACTGAAATAGTCTACATTCTATTCTAAATCATTTGTTTAGCCTGGCTTTTCACTGATGAATTGTCCCATCTCTTTCTATTTAGGCCTTGACAAAATTCTTAAAATGCGTCAACTGGGACCTACCACAAGAGGCAAAGCAAGCACTGGAGCTGCTGGGCAAGTGGAAGCCCATGGATGTGGAAGACTCTCTAGAACTTCTGTCATCTCACTTCACCAACCCAACGGTTCGGCGGTATGCCGTTGCCAGGCTTCAGCAGGCTGATGATGAGGTATTCATTGGGCTGTGAGTACATGTGAAAGTCAGCTGGTCTCAGGATTTTTAGTCTCATTAAGTACTTGAAATGTTTGCTGCTTTTTAAGGCATTTAAGTGAATAATAGTGATGGAAAACTAAAAAAAAATTCACTGTGATGCTATTTAAGCTCTTTATGGAGCAAGGTCTCCACATTATTAAGTGGCACTCATTGATAATTGTCTTAGTATGAACAGCTAGTGATAGCTGGTTTTGTCAAACAAAGTGAAACAACCATATGTTCTCCCCAGAAACCAGGAGAATGGGGAGATTTTAAATTTTGAATGTTAATCTGCATAGAACTGCTCTGAACTTAAATAGTCTGCTAAAAGATTTCCAACAAATCCACCTGGTAAGTTGAAGCAGTATATTGTCATACTCTTTTGCTAAAAAAAGCGAGTAGAAAAGCGTCTGTGGAAATAAGATGTTTCTAATTGTATACTGATTAGAATATGATAAGCTGTGATTTGTGAGTAGAGCACACTTAATAGATGCTAATCTGTTAAATTTCAATTATTTATATATTCTATTTTCTTTTGACAGTTAAAAAAAAAAAAAATACTTTGAGTGTATTACCATAACTCCTGAATCCTTGGCAATCAATAGAGTTTAAAATAGGGAGCATAAATATATCAAATTTTTGGAAGCCCACCTCAATAGCCAGGGTCATACTGCTTTGACTTTAAAAATGTACCTTTTACGAAACACTTGAAGGCAGCTAAACAGAGCAAGCTGAATAGTAGAGGGAACAAATTCATTATAAACAGCAAGTGATTAAAATTATAGTCTTCAATCTGAAATAGATCAGATACGTGTGTGTTTTTTGTTTGGCTTTTTTTTGATCCCCAGCTATGCAAGGGATAAAAAAAAAAAAGATCATAGAATCATTAAGGTTGGAAAAGGCCTCTAAGATCATCGAGTCCAACCGTCAACCCAACACCACCATGCCCAC
>NW_008795477.1:783348-800938 GCF_000699145.1 Aptenodytes forsteri
AAGTGCAGGACCCGGCACTTGGCCTTGTTAACCCTCATACGGTTGGCCTGGGCCCATCGACCCAGCCTGTCCAGGTCCCTCTGCAGAGCCTTCCTACCCTCGAGCAGATCAACACTCCCGCCCAACTTGGTGTCATCTACAAACTTACTGAGGGAGCACTCAATCCCACTCAACCCCAAGATAGTGCATAAGAGAGGAGAGAATCTGAATTCCTGGTACCATGGTCCAGATTTTATGCTTGAGTTTTCTTCTTGGGAGCCAGAAACGGAAAGGTTTATTTTGTGGATGCTAGAAGCAAGTACGGCAGCTTAACTGAAGATAACTTTGATGTAGTAATTACTTGCTAGGGAGCTCCCAATTTCCATTTCTTTAAAGGTCACTAAATCCTGACTAAGTTTTTCTGTAAACTAGAGTTTTGAAAACACGTGGAGTCCTAGTCAGCTTTGACTGATGCCCTCAATTAATTTTCTCTTTTTCCTCCATGAGGATTTGCTGATGTACCTGCTACAGTTAGTCCAGGCATTGAAATATGAAAACTTTGATGACATAAAGAATGGACTGGAACCTAGCAAAAGGGACAGTCAAGGTTCAATGTCAGAAAGCATGACAACATCTGGGAGTAATGGTGCAGAAATAGACAGGTAAGAAGCTTATATTTCCGGCAGAAAAGCAGAAACGTGTAACATTGTAAGCTCTCAAATTCTTTCTCCTTTTTAGGGACCATTGCATATTCAACATCCTATTTTATAATCTGAAGCGATGATGTGGGGGAAAAAAAACCGCATTCCTTGAAAGCTTAGGGGTTATTTCCTGACTACAGATAGTTTACAGAGCAAACATTCTTAATCTCGAAGTTGTGGCCTTTGGCCTTGCTGTATGAAAGGAAGACAACTCCTGGAGAACAGGAAAAACACTGGCATTGCTTCCTTCTGTCCTTGCAAAAGTTAGGGTGTCTTCAATAAAGTTGTTGTACGAGGCTCCACTTCCCACTTTCATCAAAGAATGTGGATCTAAAAGTCCGATCGGTCTGAAATGGAAAGAAGTTTCTTCCTGCTCCTGCAAAAGAAGGCGTAGGGAGAGTCCTGTGAATGTAAAGGAGCTGGGGAGCACACTTTTTATTCTTGCAGGAATCCAAAAGAAAGGTTGAAATATCTAATTAATATGGTATTAAGCAAGGTGCAAACAAACTTCGTTAACTGAAGTGTCCTGTGAATATTTAATACATGTTTCCAGGATTTTTAGTCTTAACCGTCAATGTCTAATCACTTGTGTCACTAGGGTATACTTTTCGTATTACAAGAATACTGCTTTTCATTGATCTTGCTGCTAAGCTGTAGAGTGGGTGTCCTGGGATGTATGGTGTATTTTAAGGCTGCAATGACACTTAGACATTAGTAGAGCTGTTTGATTACTTCCTTCCAGGTAAATTTACTGTCTGATAATTTTGCTTTGCAAGCATTGGGTTTGTTTCCTCTGTTATGTGTAGTTGCATTCCAGAGACAAGTGCTTGCAGGTGTTGTGTATTAGCAATTTCATCTTAAGAACATACTAAAAAAGCTTATCCTGAAAATGTGCATTTGTTAAATTCCCATCTATGTCTGCTTTATTTTTTTTATGGAAGATGAAACAAAATGCTAAGTTTGATGTAAGTGAATGTCCTTCACAGCCATAAACTGTGTAGCTAAGCAGGCATAGATTTTTGCCACTTTCAGGAACTGCAGCTGTCAAAGTTGCTGTTCATGCAGTTTGTTCTGAAACAGGGTTGAGAGATGTCCTGGTTTCGGCAGGGATAGAGTTAATTTCCTTCCTAGTAGCTGGTACAGTGCTGTGTTCTGGATTTAGGAGGAGAATAATGTTGATAACACACCGATGTTTTAGTTGTTGCTGAGCAGTGCTTACACTAGTCAAGGACTTTTCAGCTTCCCATGCTCTGCCAGCGAGAAGCTGGGAGGGAGCACAGCCAGGACAGGTGACCCAAACTGGCCAAAGGGATATTCCATACCATGGGACGTCATGCTCGGTACATAAACTGGGGGGAGTTGGCCAGGGGGCGGTGACCGCTGCTTGGGATCTGGCTGGGCGTCAGTCGGTGGGTGGTGAGCAATTGCATTGGGCATCACTTATTTTGTATATTTTTTATTATTTTCCCTTCCTTTTCTGTCCTGTTAAACTGTCTTTATCTCAACCCACAAATTTTACTTTTGTTCTTCTTTTCCCCCAATTCTCTCCCCCATCCCACTGTGGGGGGCAGTGAGCGAACGGCTGCGTGGTGTTTAGCTGCCTTCCGGGTTAAACCACAAGAAGATAGTATCTTCAAAGATACTTCTCTTCCAGATTTCTGAATTTATTATGCTGTGGAAATGAAATGCATTGCTATTTCCATGCATGCCCCCTGCCCCGCAAGAAAAAACTTTGAATCATGCCAATTACATGCTTTCCTTTATGTAGTTCCCAGATCATGAGTCCTATTCCACCTGTTTCCTCACCACCTCTTACTTCTAAGACAAAGGAGCTTGCAGACAATGAAAACCTTGATGTAAGTCAAATGCTTTACCTTGTATTTTTGATACGTGAGGCTTTTTTAGTGACCTAGAACTGTTTTTAGTTTTTGTTTGTGAATATTTGAATCTTTCTACTGTATCTTGCTGAATACTTAAAGTGCTTAACAAACTACATGCGAAGGAAATAGCAATAGCTTAACTGACTTTTTTTTTTACAGGCCATCTATTTATGTACATGGTTACACTATCCAAAACTGGGGGACTGGGCATTGAATTCTTCATAAAATTCAAGTACTCTGTTTAAACGAGAAAACTGCAAAGGCTGTTGCATGATGATAGATACTGACAATTGCATGTGTTTGAGGTGTTTTAAAGCAGGTTTTTTAATGGAAAACAGTTATCCAAATGTTTTAATCTCTGCAGTCTGTTCTTCCTGTAGCTGTATTCCTTGGCGTGGGTGTCATCTTTTTGGACCTAAGTGAGACGCTGTGTTGATTTAGATCTGCCAAGGATTATACTCAATTTATACCACAAGTAGAAGAGTAACAAAAGTAGGCCTGGAGGGAGGGAAAGATAAAAGATAAAGAGAGTTTGAGGGAACCTGTTTTTAATCTGATGTGCAGTTAATTGGTCTTTGAACTAAAGATCCATTCCCTGTTGCAAATCTTCCTTTTTGGGTCTCAGTACAGCATAGATAATAAGCCTCAAACTGAGCATATCAGTAAAGATACACAGATTCCTTGCTAGTTGGAATATTAAATTTTAAAAAAGCAGCTAAATGTTGTGTATCCTCTACAGATTTTTTTTTTTAATGTTGAAATGTAGAACATCTTAATGAGTTTTAGATCTTCTGGATGCAAAACAGGGTAGTAAATCCCTTTCAGGGTTGACTCTTATAGCGAGGGATAATTGCATAGGAGGAAAGTGTAATATATTGTAAATAGAAATTTTACATTAAAGATTTATTGTTGGAGAACATCATGTACTTTTTGACATGTTGGCAAATATATTACTGTAGTAGCAGACCTTTTTTTACTTGTAGTGTTGTTGCTGGTTTTGGAATAATATTAAAACTAATACAATTTAAATATTAGGTTGGACTGGATTCACATTTTGGAAGGGAATGTATCTCTCAAAACTCCTGCAACTATTTTGGGTTTTTCCTTAACTTCGTCACTCTCTTAAGTGCTTAGACTTCTTTATAACTTAATTTTACTTTTCTTAAATCCCTTCCAGCAAGACCTTTGCACTTTCTTGATTTCACGAGCATGCAAAAATTCCACGTTGGCAAACTACTTATACTGGTATGTTAGAAACTGTTTATTCGTACTGTATTAATGTCTAATTGAAATCAAAGCTATAATGCCCAGAAGGATGCACAGCAAAAGATGACCTGTCTTGAGAATCTCAATTTCTGTCAGGATGAAGTAGTAGATTTAAATCCATATGCCTTTGAACAGAATAATTAGTAAAAGGAGGGTGCTGGTTTTTAAAATGTACAAACGTGCTTTACTATTAGACAAAGGTGATTTGTAGGGCATTAAGTACAGTATTTAAAAAAAAAAAAAACAACCCCTAACTATAAATTGTCGTTCAATTTGTTTAGGGTGGTGTGGTGGGAAGGAGATAAAGTTCATCTTCTGCTCTGCTTTTCTATTTGGTTTGTGTTTATAGTTTTTGACAGTGTTGGCTAGAATATTAAGGTTATGCACTTTTGTATTAATCAGGAGTGTACTTTATGAAGGTTCATAAAGCACTAATTTTTTTGTGCTAACCTAATTATTTTTTAGATTCCATTTGTGGTTATGCTACGAGCACAAACAAAATGTCACTGCAGATGTGTGCTTTCTTAAGGGGGAACTTTAGTTGCGAATAGTTCATCTAGATAGTGGAGAGGTAAGATTACTCAGCTAAGGATCTTGTCTCACTTCAGTGGTTTAAGAATTAAATTAGATGCCTAAACTAGTCATCTGCATGCCTTCTGAGTAAGCATTTGCAGATAGAATTATCTCATTTGAAGAAAGCTGAGGTGAATAGAGCTGTACTCTGAAAGTGTGTGTGTACGTGTTTATGTTGATATGTATCTGCATATACACAACACATACAGCTATTAAAATGTGTGTACATACAAGTAAAAAGAGAGAGCTTAGATGCCTTTTACACGGCTAACCTTAAGTCAAATGATTCTCATTTGTATCCTTTGTAGATGTATCTAATAATTAAAAAAACTTATGCACATTATCATATGTTAATGTGCTATGAATATTAACCACAGATCAGCTGTGAATTAGGAACAGAGTGTGATATGTGATGTCAGCCTACTCAGCTGTTCTTATAAAATTCTTAAAAGGATCCTAACCTACCCTGAGAGTGACTCCATTTGTAAATGTCTTTTTAAGTTTTATTATTTCATTGCTTTTTCAGTAGCTTAATTTTAAAATATATAAGTGCATGACTTAACTACAGTTCCTTAGTGTACATACCTGTATTGCAGTGGCCAAAGATAATGTTTGGCTTCAGAAAAAAGTGCTATTAAATTTAAATGATTAAAATAATTGCAGGCCTAATTGATGTGGGTAGAAGCCAGGTGCTTGACCTAACCAAATATTCTTCATTTAAGATAAGTCTTAGTAGGTTAGCTTATTTCTATCACATTGATAGAAGCTGTGCACTTACATTTCGGCAACATCTCAGACATTCAGTCTACAGAAAGTTCAGAGCATCCAGAACTCTGAAGTTTTTTGTCTTATGACTTGGGGGGGCGGGGGAAGAAAAAGAACCCAAACAAAAAAAACCCAGTCAATTTATTCTTTGTTTTCTTTCCAGACATCTCAATTTCTCAGTGACAAAATACAAATGTTGCAGCCACTGTTTGACCTGACATAGCCATAAATCCTCTTGGCTGCTGATCAATTGCTTGTTTCAACTATCCAGACACAGCATGCACCTAAAATAATCAATGGAAAAAGTACAATAACCCTTGAAAATCAAACCTCCCTGCTCAGTCACCTGTCATTGTAAAGCTATCCTATCCTTATACTTTAACAGTGGCTACAGAAGTTAGTGCTACTGCTTTTTTCTGTCTCTTCTTCGGACGTATGAGACACCTATCCAAGTATGAAGCGTTACTCTTACTCCTTGTTTCAAGATAGCTTTGAGAAACTGTCTAGGGCTTTTTAACAAACAAAGATGAAAATGGCATGCTTCAATTCGTTATTTCCTGTTTCCCTTGAAGTTTTGGTGCACAGACTTTGTAAATATGGGCTTATTTTTATACACATATTACTGCAATCTAATTTTGTCACTTTAGTGAGGGAATGGTGTAGAACAATATATTTGCAAAGTTCTAGAAGTAATCTCTAGTTTTAGATTTCAGTGAGATAATACTCATGGAATAAGTTACATATGTCTTATTTTAATGTATATAATGAGTATTTGTGAGTAAGACTAGTCAAATCTGATCAGCTGCAAATGACAGACCTCTAATCTTGTCCCATAATCATTCAGTTGCAAAGAGATTCTGCACAAGTGCGTAAGGAATGGATAATTCTAGCTGTCAGTGTAAAGTCCAGGCGTGTTTGAATGTGTGGAATCACTTCTGAATTCAAATGCAGTGTTTGAAAATCGACTGACTTGCTAATTTCTTCCGCTTTTTAATAGTGGGGTTATATGTTTTTACTAGGTAATACTAGGTCAACAGAAAGAAGACCTTTTTTGCGTAGCTGCTTTTTGCTTGTCAGTGCTGTGAATATAAATAACCACAAAAGCTTTCCAAACAAATGCTTAACATAACAAATTAAATTTTTGGTATAACTGTTCCAAATTGTACTGTTTAAATTCTTGTACTCGAATCATAATTTTAGAAATGCAAACTTGTTTTGGAATGTAGGCTTTGCAGAGCTGCTTCAGGACCAATACTGTCTCTTCCACCATTGCTAATGATAAAATAGGGAACAGGTGGGGGGAGATTCTTGTTTTTGCAGGTATAATTGAATAGCAAGTTTGCAGCCACTACATTGTGCAGAGGGTAGTAGCACAGTGGAATGCCTGCTCCTCCCACATGTACTGCTTGGTTGGAGTGTTCATATGATTTGGACTTCTGACTTGTCCTGTTTGAGTGATGCCGCTTCACTGTAAGTGAAAGGCCTCAGAAACTTTGATAGACGCTCCTGATCCAAGTGGGAATTTGACTGGGCAATTTTGAAGATTTTGTCTGTTGGTTGATATCTCATTCAAAGATCGACTTTATTTTTAGTTCCAGGCCTATAATACAGGGCTGCTGTATTTCACTCAAATTGTGTAGCACCAGAGTACAGCATAACTTGGGTTGTTTTTATGCTGCAGGTATGTAATAGTGGAGTGTGAAGACCAAGACACTCAGCAGAGGGACCCAAAGACTCACGAAATGTACTTAAATGTGATGAGAAGATTTAGTCAGGCTTTGCTGAAGGTAATGCTTCTGTGTAAGGCAATACAGAGTGTTCTGGGCTAGCCGTTCTTTAAAAAGGCAGAGGTGTCTGGAAGGAGGACAGTTTTTCATGTCATATGTATTGAAACTTTAAAAAAAATCTTCCACTTCTGCTTGAATTTTGACTTTGTGGTAAACCAAAGAAACTACTGACAAAGAAAAGAATAAGTATTGAGAACTTTTTTCCTCTGTTTTATTTCTTGTTCCTGTTAGTAACATGCTGGTTCTAAAATCTTCTGCCTTGTGTAATCAGTCTATTTTATTTACTATTTTTTTTATTGGAAGCACTTGTCCTTGCAGTGCAAATTGAGACAGAGACCTGTCTTTTGAATTCACTGTATTGTTCTCTGTATCAGCAGCAGAGAGGGTGCTGGAGCAGCAGGGGAAAAAAGGCAAAAACAAAAAAACCAACCACTTTTGTGAATTGCAATCTCTGATTTATAGCAGATGTGGAGTCTTTCTGATTTTAGTGTGTCTCACACTTCATATTAATTCCCATTTTAGGTATGTTATTCAAATCTGACTCTTCGGCTTCCTAAGACTATTCCACGTGCTTATCCTTACTAACTTATTTTGGCTGTGTGAATAGGTTTGTCATGCATGACTTCACCACTGAAATTGTTGATGCAAATTGAAGTGCACTGGTAGGTCAGATAATTGATTGCCAGCTACAGTGATTCTGATTGTGTTTTACAGAAAATACCTTTCGAATTGACGGAAAATTGATCTTTATTCACTTACCTCTTAAAAGCCCAAAGGTCTAAGAATAAAGATATAATTTCTAGATAAAATAATTACAGAACAAAGAACTAATTTTGTTTCTTTTAATTCATTTAGTGTGAAAAGTCTGTCAGAGTTATGCGTTCGTTGTTGGCAGCCCAGCAGACATTTGTAGATCGGCTGGTTCATGTAATGAAAGCAGTGCAGCGTGAAAGTGGGAATCGTAAGAAAAAGGTAACTAAAGGATTGGGAAAATAATTTCTAGATAAAATAATTACAGAACAAAGAACTAATTTTGTTTCTTTTAATTCATTTAGTGTGAAAAGTCTGTCAGAGTTATGCGTTCGTTGTTGGCAGCCCAGCAGACATTTGTAGATCGGCTGGTTCATGTAATGAAAGCAGTGCAGCGTGAAAGTGGGAATCGTAAGAAAAAGGTAACTAAAGGATTGGGAAAATTATCTCTGGCTAGAATTTGACAATAGGAACATTAGCTTTTCACTAAAAATTCTTAGCACTGAGATTTATAACAGATGTCTGCCTGTCCTGTAATAATTTTAGCAGTATTTAAACAAACTTAGGAGAGGTTTAGATGAGTCAAAGTTCAAAAGTGTTCTGAAAGGTTGTAGATGAAAAAGAGAAGAGGCCCTTGAGAAAAATCTCGGGATATTTTGGCAAAAGGAAGATACGGGAATAATTGAATAGTTGATGATATAACAGTGAACAAGTTGTGGGGGATGTGGGAAGGGAGCAGAGGTTATTGTGGTGTGAGAATTACACCGGAATAGATAACGAAATTTGACTAGCGGCAAGGTTTCATTTACTCCAAGAGCAACAAAACTATTCTTATATAAGGTGTGTGTTTAGCAGAACTTTGCGTTCTCTGAAAGTTCTCTGAAAGTTATCTGGTTTTGTTGAAGGAAAAGGATTTCTATCATAGGTGCATTTTAAGAAGCTTTGTCCTTAGTTAAAATATTTCAAGTGAACTTGACAGACAAGTATGAGGAGGAAGCAAGAATGCCAAAGGAACTTCTATTCATGTATTTTCTTTTCCTCTGACACACTTTTTAAGCATGGGTTTTTTTAGCGTAGTAATTTTTTCCAGTGTAAGGAACTCTAAAACTGACTAGTAGTGTATTTCTGGTAACTACAGATGTAGGAATGTAGAGCAAGCTGTGAAATCAGATCTATGCAAGTTGTTGGCGATTTGGTTCATTGGTGGGATCTCCTTGAGTTCAGGGATTTAAGGGATCAGGGCTGAAGACTTGAATCAAGTTTCTGAAACAGAACTAAGATTTGATACTGATATAGAAAATAAATCATCCTGCTACTTGTGTAGGCAATTTAGGAATAAAGTTTTGTTGAGACTACTATACCTGGCACTTATAAAAATGCTTGACTATATTCAGGCTAGATGGAATATCTGCTTTCTTATTCAGATTACTGCAAATGGAGGATTTTTATTTCACTGGATTTTAAGAGTGAAACTTTAATTCTTTGGAAGAGTAAAGAATATAATAAATTGGATATTTACTAATAATATATCCTTTGTTAAAAGACTTTTTTACTGTTCATATACACCTAGTATGTGTGTTATGTTTTTTTTTAAAACAAGTTTTTTTTCTTTCATTCTTTTAGAATGAGAGGCTTCAGGCATTGTTAGCAGATAACGAAAAGATGAATTTAGCAGATATGGAACTTATTCCACTTCCTCTGGAACCTCAGGTGAAAATTAAAGGGATAATCCCTGAAAAAGCCACACTCTTCAAGGTAAATGAGATCTTCTGAATAGCTGAAATACAAACAAATCTTATGAGCACTAAGCTTAAACATCAGTTGAAAGATTTAAAGGGGCTGACATAGTCGAGGCAAAATGTAACTGTAACGTGCTCTTAAAGTGGTTAAACAACTCTATTTCCTTTATTAAACTCTTTTTTTTTTTCTCAAGTTAATGTGCAAACTTTAAAGCAGCTTTTATAAGTGTGATACAGTTTATAAAGTTTATGAAGTCCCCAAGCTGAAGGCATGCTTCCGAGTTCAGAATTTCTCTGAACTCTAGTTAGACTGTGTTCGACAGGAGTACCGCTTATGCTCAGAATCATACAAATCAAGTCAGGTGCTGCATCTCAGCTAGATGTATCTCTATTTAATTGCAAAATAAAACTGTTAAATTGGTAGAGACTGGAAAGCAATAAGGTGGTCCATTTCACACAGTTGCGGTGGGCTGACAGGTAGATCCTGTATCCCTATGGTTGGTAAGTCCTTAAACCAATCCGTAGCAGTTTTTTGTGATCATATGGCCAGCCCTTATTCTAGTTAATAAACAGTCAATGTGCTGTTGAAAGAGCTGGGGTTATTTTGCTTCCTATACCACTTGGAATGCAAGTTATTGCCTGGAATGTAAGTTATTACCTGTGTCCAGTGATGTAGGACCTCTTTATAAATTTACTTTCTATAGGTGACTGTGATCTAATTTTAAGATGACCAAAGTGAGCTTGACCAGTCAGGCCTATGTCCAGGAAGCATTCTCTGCCAATTAAAAAATGTTCAAGCTGCTGTGGCAACTTGTGTTGATCCATCATCTCTACTAAGTCACAAATTTATTATACCCAGTAGTTTCAAACTTTGACAGGCTGCTTGTTGACTGTGGTATAATTTGTGTTTACTTAAAATCAGAGATGAACATCTTTGCATAATTTTCTACCATACCATCTCTTGGTTTCCCAGCTTTGGCTTGGTTCTTTATATACCAGTTAGTCTCTTTGAAGAGTACATTTCTTCAATTCTATGCTCTTGCACCTCATGTTGGATGCATCATTGGAAAGATCTTGTCATGAAGACTCAGGTTTGCAAAACCTTGTTAACTCTTAGCGTGAATATGATTTAAGGGTCGGGATCAGGGGAAGAATGTTGATAAAAAGACTGCTGGAACAGCAACTAAATATTTCCTATCAAGAATAATAGCTTAACTTGATCAGGACAAACTCAAGTCAGTCTTCTAAATATTGGTTTTCTGTAGCAATGTAGAAAATTTAGGACCAAAAATATGAGATGTAACTTGTTTCAAAATCAGAGATGGTTTCTGTCCTCCTGATTCTGAAAGGTTATAGATTTCCATTTAATCTCTCATTCTGTACTATGGGATAAAAAACAAACCCAAAGAGGGAAGAATGACTGATTTTTGGTGCTCTTGGACATCACATGGCAGCTTTTGTAAGACTATTTAAAGAATCATTTTTCTTTTATTTATGGAACTTAATAATTTTGAAACATTCATTGCATGTGAAAATCTAATGTAACTGCTCAAATATTAAACTCTGTATCCTTGATTTTTTTTTTGTTTGTTTTGAGGAAAGTGACTTGGTCAGTTGCAATAGATTAAATCATTCATGTAGGTAATTGATCCCCTTCAACCCATTTTATGCAGAGAAATTGCAAACAATTAAATTGGCTTTCTCAAACAAGAATGTAAAAAGGCATTTTTGCTTTTACTAAATAGATTAAAGAAGCAATTGATTGTTTAAGATGTCTTGCCCCTAGCATTTCTTTGATGTTTATCCTATAATTGTGTCTCTTTTTGATCTGGTCAGTTTAAATTTGTTTTGTTATGACCTTTTGCATAGTGCTTCTATGTTGGTTGGAATTACATGCATACAAACAAAATTGGAATCCTCCTGTCCTTTCCTCTTCTGCTGCTGGGGGGCGGGGGGGAGGCAGGAGCAATGTATCCTTCACATTCCTTGCTGAGAAAGAAGGAAAGCCTTAAGATTTTTTTTTTTAAAACATGCCTAGATCACACTTTTTTTAAGTGGAAAGAGTACGTTCTAACTGTTGAGTCCTAGGCAGTGAGTAACTGCCTTTAGAAGCTTTAGAATTGCTTCTTTTCTACCAAACTTAAGGAACGTGAAGAGACTTCTGGTGCTCACAGCCATGCTGTTGGTATTCAAATAGGGCTATTGTAAACCTTTTTGTAACTGAATTTGGTACCTGAATCCTGTGACCTGATACTTGCTTAATTCACTTCTAATTTACAATGCAGTAAACAAGGATTTGTACTTTAGAACTCCACTGTAGCAATATGTTAATGTGAACATTGCTGTTAACCAGCTTAGTAGAGTAAGTTTCCTTTTCCAGAGTGCCTTAATGCCTGCTCAGTTGTTCTTCAAGACAGAAGATGGAGGCAAATATCCTGTAATTTTTAAGCATGGTGATGATTTACGTCAAGATCAACTTATTCTTCAGATTATTTCACTCATGGATAAGGTGAGAATTATTAATCCACATCCTTGTCCTTCTATGTTCTTGATTCTCCTTGTCGGGAGCAAGACTGGTGAAAGCTGTTAATACAGCTTATGTTGCTAATATATTCCAGGGTTCTCAGACCTTAGGTCACTTTTTTCTTTATAGAGGCAATGATCTGGTGTAGATTTAAAAACAAACAAACAAAAAAAAATTGGGAAACAGGAACAGGCTTTCACTCATTACTGATTTCAGTGAAGACCAGTGGAGATCTGTGTCCAATACACATTCCTTTTAGAAGTAGAAGCTGCCTTTCTATTGCATTTATCTTTGCTTTTTTGTGTTTTTTTTTCCAGCTGTTAAGAAAAGAGAATCTGGATTTGAAGCTGACACCCTATAAAGTGCTGGCAACTAGTACAAAACATGGTATGAATACTTTTATTTCCTAAAAATACAGTATTGGGAGGAATCTTCTTCTGTTCATAGACTGTTGTGACACGCTGTTTTCATGAGAGATGTTTTGCTTAGTACAGTATTCTAAAAAGGAGCTCAAATGTGTAAGAAAACCTAGTTGCAATGTAAGTCATGGAAGTAAACAACCTGAGTGACCACAGTATTCCATAGGTGACTCAAATATCTTCATAGAAGAAGCCTGATCTGGATTTTGGAGTATGTGACAATTAGTAGTGTTATCTCTGCTGCTAGCATGCTGTGTCATCTGGACAAATAACACTCCTATTTATAGATCTTTGCATGAAATGGAGGAAAAAAACCAAGACAAAACAAAATCAAACTTGGCTATGCTTTTTAGATACATTCTGGATAAATATTTAGGAAGCCATTGATTGATCTTTCTCTTCTCGTGAAAACTTGGAACAACAGACCTTTTGCAAGCTAATTTGGTGTTAATGACAAGTTGTTTTAAAACTGCTGAAGGCAGAAAATGGGGACAAAACATGTTTTTTTGCCAGTGAGAAGCAGCCGAATGAAAGTGTGTATTAGTGTTGCCCTTTAATAAACATGCATTATAGAGTAGCTTGAAAGTTCTATACATTGGAGACTTTTTTTGGTTGTCTTCTGTCACAGGCTTTATGCAGTTTATTCAGTCAGTACCAGTCGCAGAAGTTCTTGCTACTGAGGAAAGTATACAGGTATGTGATGGGGAATTTTTAAGTTACCTTCTGATCAAACAGTATAAACTGCAGGCTTAGATCTCATGTAGAAGTCTTTAGTCTCTCAACTGATTTTTCTATCTGTTGTTAGAAGACAAATGACAGCTTGAAACATAAGGGTATCTACAGCAGATGTTTTGCTTTAAAAAAAAAAGAGATCTGTGTCCAATACACATTCCTTTTAGAAGTAGAAGCTGCCTTTCTATTGCATTTATCTTTGCTTTTTTGTGTTTTTTTTTCCAGCTGTTAAGAAAAGAGAATCTGGATTTGAAGCTGACACCCTATAAAGTGCTGGCAACTAGTACAAAACATGGTATGAATACTTTTATTTCCTAAAAATACAGTATTGGGAGGAATCTTCTTCTGTTCATAGACTGTTGTGACACGCTGTTTTCATGAGAGATGTTTTGCTTAGTACAGTATTCTAAAAAGGAGCTCAAATGTGTAAGAAAACCTAGTTGCAATGTAAGTCATGGAAGTAAACAACCTGAGTGACCACAGTATTCCATAGGTGACTCAAATATCTTCATAGAAGAAGCCTGATCTGGATTTTGGAGTATGTGACAATTAGTAGTGTTATCTCTGCTGCTAGCATGCTGTGTCATCTGGACAAATAACACTCCTATTTATAGATCTTTGCATGAAATGGAGGAAAAAAACCAAGACAAAACAAAATCAAACTTGGCTATGCTTTTTAGATACATTCTGGATAAATATTTAGGAAGCCATTGATTGATCTTTCTCTTCTCGTGAAAACTTGGAACAACAGACCTTTTGCAAGCTAATTTGGTGTTAATGACAAGTTGTTTTAAAACTGCTGAAGGCAGAAAATGGGGACAAAACATGTTTTTTTGCCAGTGAGAAGCAGCCGAATGAAAGTGTGTATTAGTGTTGCCCTTTAATAAACATGCATTATAGAGTAGCTTGAAAGTTCTATACATTGGAGACTTTTTTTGGTTGTCTTCTGTCACAGGCTTTATGCAGTTTATTCAGTCAGTACCAGTCGCAGAAGTTCTTGCTACTGAGGAAAGTATACAGGTATGTGATGGGGAATTTTTAAGTTACCTTCTGATCAAACAGTATAAACTGCAGGCTTAGATCTCATGTAGAAGTCTTTAGTCTCTCAACTGATTTTTCTGTCTGTTGTTAGAAGACAAATGACAGCTTGAAACATAAGGGTATCTACAGCAGATGTTTTGCTTTAAAAAAAAAAGTACTTAAATCATCACATGAGTATCTCATGCCCTAAAAGTAATACCATTTAAATAATTAAAGTGTAATTTAGTTATGATACTGAAATTCTGGCTTTCCTGTAATGGTGAATGGAAGATGCATGACGCTTTTCCGTACTGTTTTGTTTTAAAGTGTTTCTGTTATTCATTCAGTAGTTTTGGCTTGATACCTTGTCAAAGTATGTTTTAATGATTTTTTTTTTGATGGAACAACTAAATAGTGTGTTCATATGATTTCTGAAGTCTGTTACCCTGCCATAGCCTATGTATAGATACTGTGTGTGGTTTGGGGTTTTTTAACCTTTTTTTTATTTAGCAAACCTGTCAGTAACTGTCATGGAATTGAGTAGGAACACACTTGAATAGTGGCACACAGAATTCATGCTAGTTTCAAGCACAGGACACAAGCTAGGTAGCAGAGCTCAGCTGGTTGAGATAATATGATTGGATAAAAACATACCAAATTGCCATATGAGATAGCTAATAAGTTTTTTTAATAAAAACACAGCATGTTTATGTGGGATTCAATTTGTCACATACCTTTTTTCCCTTTTTTGTAGTTGATACTGAAGTTTGCATTTGTTCATAGCTCAGTAACTGGGAGCCAAAGCTAGTAGCTCCCAGCTACTATAAACTACATACATTAAAAATACAGAGATTAAAAAATGCTTATCATTTGTCATTATCATTTGCTTAACAAATAAGCATATCGAATACTTATCACTTGTAAAAAATGCTTATCATTAATCAGACAATGACCAGCATCAAATTGCATAAGTTTTTTGAGCTTTCCATTCAGTAAAGATTGTGATAAGCTACATCTATACATTCAATAATCATACAGTTTATAAAGTGTTTTCTTGGCAATCCTTTGTAATCTTGGAAATGTACTATTCATATTCTAGTCCATTATATGTTTTTATAAAATAATATATTTAGAAATGCTTGTGAAATTGTCATTTTGCAATTACTTATAACATCATATTCCAGTCTAAAATAGGTGCCCCACTGTTTTAGTTGCTGTGCAGACGTAAGGAGCAATTCTTCCTGTGAAGAATTGCTAATCTAAATAGACAAGATGCCAAAAGAATGTGATTTAAGATTACTTCACAGATCAATGGCAAAATACAGTATAGAGCACAGATTTCCTGTGCCAAAGCATGATAAAATAGCTGGGCATTGTAGGCCAAGGAAATGAAAACTAAATGAACGTTTTTAGGTGTTGTGAAAGTTTGGTTTATTATTTTTTGTAAATATTGATTTTGGGTGTTACAGCTGTTTTAATAAAGATGGGCACTGTATATAAATATTTTAAAATGTTTCACTTCTGAAAAGATACAAAGCAAGTAATCTAATACTGGCTGGTAATACAGATCTGCAGGAAGGAAAAGATGTTTTGATGTTTGAGTGTTACTTACCTTCTATCAACAGTCTTGAATTTACAGTTCATGTTTTGGAGGCATTTCTGTTCCACACTCTACAGTTTTAGGGTTTGGATGGTCTGAAGTCTGTTTGTGTGTTTGGTTTTTTTGGGTTTGTTTGGGTTTTGGTTTGTGGTTTGTTTGTTTGTTTTTTACACACAGCATGTAAAATTTTGGAGCACTGAAAGTAGATCTCTCTAGTACCCTGTTAACCAGTTAAAAATTTCGTTCCACATTTTGCTTAGGGATTTCATTTAACAGAATCTTTCTACTCTGTCAGCTTTTTTTTAACGTATCTCGGAAGGTCTTGTTCCTCTATAAGCAAAGATAATTAAAGCTTTCTCCAGGCCTTAAAACTCTGATACGTGTTACAACAGGACGGCTTTTCAAGCAAAACTTTCTTAAATAGCCTGCAGGTACCTTCCTTCAGTACCTCCTTCTCTTTTTTTTTTTTTAAGATTCCCTTCATTTAAGATTCCCATCACTTACATCATCCACATGCCTACAAAGCTCCTCTTACAGTGCTTGCTTAGCTTTGTGTTTGCTTAGTGGAAGAAACTTGTGCTTAGGCTTGGATTTAATTTACTTATCTTTTGTCTCAATCAAGAAAAAAAGTTTTCTTCTGAGTGGTGGGAAGGACTGTTTTGGCCCAGTCCACATTTCACAGGAAATGTGAAGTTTCCATTTGATGACTTAGATTTTTCCTATTTAACTCGGTAGCGGTTGGTTGTATTGAGGATATTCCTCATATTGAGGATATTCCATATTGAGGATATTGAGGAGACATATAATGATGATAAACCTTGTAAAAGTGTGTGTCCCAAATGTAGTTACTAATCTGGGCTGTTAATCCTGTTTTAGTTTTTGTTGATCTGGCCTAAACAGTTTCCTGTGGAAGTATTTGCACTCATAGTTATTAATTAGTAACTTTTCAATGCATTGTTAATGTTCTGAAGCTGTTAATGAAGAAAACTGCTTTTCAATTTGAACTTCACATCTGTTAGAGTATAAGAATGTGATGGAAAAGATAGAAAACAAATAAAGCGATATAAAATTAAATTAGATCTTACTAGGGTTTTGGGGAATGGTTGTTAGTTTAACAGATTGTAATAACAGCCATTTGTGGTCTTTATTTAAATCTTTTCTTTCTACTAGTTCTAAAGATCCTGTTTCAGATCATGTGGTATAACTAAATTTGTTGATGACTTCCCCTCTAGAACTTCTTCAGAAAACATGCACCTAGTGAGACTGGCCCTCATGGAATAAGTGCAGAGGTGATGGACACATATGTTAAGAGCTGTGGTAAGTTAGTCTCTTACAGTTGGTAACTTTATACTTCAGATATGAAGGACAGGGTAGATGAGATATTAAGATATTTCAGTTTAGATGGCTGCAGGTAGGGCACTATGCATGTACTTGCTGTCAGAATCCCTGTGAAAAGAATAGTTTTGAGCCTGGCATGTCATACACAATTCCACTCCTCAGCCCTCTTTTTGTTCTCCTTAAAGGAGACTAGAAGTTAAATAATCTTTGCTTTCTAGCAATAATCTTACCTTTGCCCCCTCTGCATCATGAGTTGGGGTCTTTATAATTCAGGGAGTTGTAAAGCATTTATGTAATAATAAATAATCTGTATTTGAGGTAGAAAATTTTAATTTGTTTTTAAAACATTGGGTTTTTTTGGGGTGAGGCTTGTTCCATTTGGATGACAAGAAAAAGTGGTAGTGTAGTTCTTGTTCAGTAAACTGATGGCAGTGTTAAAATATCACATTTTCTGCCCATTAAATTAAAACTGACTTCATTCTACAAAAAAAAAAAAGGGAATTCAGTTGGTGCTCCA
>NW_008795477.1:800975-805104 GCF_000699145.1 Aptenodytes forsteri
GCCCATTAAATTATTAAAACTG
This sequence comes from Aptenodytes forsteri, assembly GCF_000699145.1. Classification (NCBI taxonomy): domain Eukaryota; kingdom Metazoa; phylum Chordata; class Aves; order Sphenisciformes; family Spheniscidae; genus Aptenodytes; species Aptenodytes forsteri. The sequence continues at coordinate 800,998 of NW_008795477.1, forward strand.
ATCATTCTAAAAAAAAAAAAAGGAATTCAGTTGTTGCTCCACAGTATCTTCTTTCCCCTTCTCTTTCTGATGGCGCAGTCTTTAGAACTGCTTCAGACTGGTTAGTGGGTGAAAGTAAGAATTAAAACAGCTTGCATTAGTTCTAATTTATTTATCACTGCCTGGCTTACTGTTTAGCTTGTAAATACCGCTGACGTATAAGTCCAGATTCATATCAATGTCTAATGCTTCTTTACAGTTGTTGTAAAATACCTTAAGTTCAAAATGTGTATGTTCATTTTGCTCGAAATACTACAAAGTATTCTTAATCCCAATATTGAATGAATTTAGGCTTTTAGTGTTAGGCATATAATCATGTAGTAAGAAATGAAAATCTAGGCAGTAGTGAATAAACTTCAGAGTTTTAATTTATTACTTCAGATGTTCTTCATATGGCTGATAATCTTGATTATTCTCTACCAGCCTGACCCCTGCCCAGAGTCTCTATGGTGTATTTATTACATGTGAACAAGAACTAAGATAATGTCATATGCTGCTGTTAATTGTTTGGAACTTGTTGCTCTCCAGGAAAGGTACTTACATTGATGTTTACAATTTACTTGTTACAGCTGGTTATTGTGTAATTACATACATCCTTGGAGTTGGAGATAGACATCTGGATAATCTTTTGCTAACAAAAACAGGTAATTCTTTTTAGCAGTATAATTTTATAACAGCAGTCATTTAATTTCTAATGTGTTGGTACTGTTTTGCTTCATTTTCCCTTTGAGTATAACCCACTGAGTATTGTAGGTTAGACTATATTTTTAAGTGTAAAGTTATATTGTCTCATCTAAAGTAATATTTGATCCAGTGAATCAAAGTTTAGCTTTAAACTATTAGTAGTGTGAAGTGGTAGTTGAAGAGTAAGAAAGCAAGTAGATTAATTGCTCTCTAAACACATTAGTAGGCAAGATATAATGTATATCTGATACGTGGTTTTAATGTCAGTTTAAGAGCCATTTATACATCTGTAGGTAATGGAAGTCTAACTTCACCTAAACACAGATATGTTTATAAACACTGGGGGTTTCATACAGTTTTCGGTTGGCTTATTTTACAGTCCTGTGTTCTACCATCACATTTTTTACACTGAAAGCCGGACCTGTAAGGTTTTTTTTGTTAAATGTAAGAATTCTCTTTAGTGATGCTGCTTTTTTTGAAAGTAGTATGGACATAGTATACGGTAAGATTTGACTGCCTTCACCTAAGACCAGGAAACATTTCACTGTTACCTTAAACTTGGCTAAAATCATAATTACGTTTGTGTTGTATTTTTTTCAGAACTCTTGGTCCAAAGCTGAAAAAAAGGATGCATTAAAAAAATACTTGCAAAGTGACTTCAATCCCAAGTATCCTAATTGTTCTTTATCAAACCATTTTGTTTTTCATTAAATTATTACATTCCTGTTTAGTAGCTTTTTTCAAGTAGGAAATTCAAGATCTACTAATTGGATGCCAGTTGTATTTTAATAGTTGTCAAATAATTCTTTTTTAAAGCTGAAAAAAAGGATGCATTAAAAAAATACTTGCAAAGTGACTTCAATCCCAAGTATCCTAATTGTTCTTTATCAAACCATTTTGTTTTTCATTAAATTATTACATTCCTGTTTAGTAGCTTTTTTCAAGTAGGAAATTCAAGATCTACTAATTGGATGCCAGTTGTATTTTAATAGTTGTCAAATAATTCTTTTTTTATGTATATTATTCTAAATACAGTAGATGTTTAGACAAGTATTATCAGTAGTCATATGGAATTAGGTATAATCTTGATGACTTCAGTAAGATGTCCATGCAAATTCCTGTCTCAGATTTGACTTCCTTTTAAACAAAATGGTTCTGTGAGCTTTCCAGGTCTGTATGTTTTTCTAAGAAATTTACATGATGTGTCCCAGAAGTGGGAATGTCACATGAGACCTGTCAAAGGAGGATTCACTTCAGCATTTTCTATTCCCTATGAGTCCTGTGTTCTTGATGAAACCAAACCACTGTACAGCAAAAATCCAAGTTTTCATGATCAGCCTAACCGAGCTGTCTGGACCGTTCAGCTCCAGTTGAGATTATATATATCTATTTTTTTTATCCTTCTCTAAAAACAAAGAAGGAAATAGACTCTTTAGTGTTCTGCTCATTACAAATTCACATCTGGGGGAGAGAAAGTAGTAGAAGTTACTGTTTAATCAAGTACAACCTTTACTTTGCAGCAAAAGCTGCGTATCTTGAGAGTTCAAAATAGCAGATACGCGTTTTGATTCTCCCTAACTTGTTTTAACTTCTTTTATGTTATTTTTTGTTACCATCTGTAGGGATTAATAACAGACCAGGTAGAGTGAATAATTCTAGTGATTCTAAATAAATAGAAGATTCCTCTACTAGAGGAAATGAAAGATTTGAAAATTAAGCTACTTCAACAATTGCAATCAATGCCTTAGGGTGGAGGGAAATTCAGGTGTGTTCATTGAAAATGAGTTCGTGTGTAGATGCATGAACTTCACAAAGTCTTAACAAACAAAAACATTTCTTGTAGGGGAAAAAATTTTTGGAGTTGTTTTTGTTTGGGTTTTTTTTTGCTTGCTTGCTTTTGAACTACAGCTTCCCATAGGAGTTCTGATGCCTTGAATACCTTCATTACAAAGTGATGAAGAGTTAGGAGTTGTGGTTAAGTGTTTATAAAAGTGAATGTTTATTGAATGAGAAACATGTGAATAAAAAATGTTATTTGGGGAAAAGAGACATAGCAGGCACTGCTTGCATACTCAGAGTAGTAATATTTTAGTGTGTTGATTTGGGGTAAAGTGTATCTTACCTGTCTATGTTAAAAAGTAACAGCACAATAGCTGTTTGGCTTAGTGGAAGAATTTAAGCAGTACAGCAGAGGGCAGCGCACATCCACGGTACATTCTGAGCCTGAAATTGTTTTCATTTGCTACCTATGCTCTGTCACATACCGAGAGAGGTTTTTTGAACTGTCAAGAGAAATTCTTATGTTTCAAATACAACAAAGGTTTGCTACAAAGACTTGTTTCTTGCTACTGAGATCCCTTAGACTTAAGTTGGAAAGAGCTAACTTCAAGAATGGAAGCTATAAGTACCTTTCTTCAAAATTATATGACCATATATGCATCCTTTCTTGATGATATTTATGTAATGAATTGAAGCTTTCCAATAGGGTAAAGAATGCTGAGTACCAGCTGTGGGTTCACATACTTTTCTTGGATTTATATGGCAATGTATATCGTTACCTTTTTCAGCTCTACCTTTTAGTTTGGTGGATGTAGCCACATCTGTGTTGGACTCCCTCCAATAGAATTGTTGCATCATCTTCTAACATACAGATGTCTATGCTTATAATAGATATGGTATAACCTAATATTTAAGCAGTAGATACTGAAGTTTAGAAAACCAAATTGTTTCCCACTCAATGTTAGAAATGTTTTGGGGTTTTGGTTTTTGTTTGTTTGTTTTTTTACTATAGGATAAGAATGTCTGTTATCTGGGTGAAATAATTTCTGCTGTCTTTCATGACTGTTTTATGCCTCTAATTCTAGAAATAGGGTGATTTTTTTTAAGTAGTCTTAAACAAGAAATCAAGATTTTCAAATTTTTAAATGCTGTACATTATACTTCAAGGGCAGCTGTAGAAGTTTTTTTGGAAAGAGATATAGGGAACCTTCAGTCAAAACTTCCTCATCTATTAGTAATGTTAAAATTACAAGAATACTTGTATCAGTTTCATAAATGTGCCTTAGCTTGTAACCTGAAGATCACATTATATAGTCAGCATTGCGTTACAGGAATATTTATTTGAGAACTTTCAACTTCCTACTTCTTCTGCAGTTGAAATATGTTCATGGCTTGGATGAGCGTACTCTTTGCTGGGTAAAAAACTGGCTGGGTGGCCGGGCCCAAAGAGTTGTGGAGTTAAATCCAGTGGTGGCCGGTCACAAGCGGTGTTCCCCAGGGCTCAGTTTTGGGGCCGGTCTTGTTCAATATCTTTATCAATGATCTGGATGAGGGGATCGAGTGCACCCTCAGTAAGTTTGCAGACGACACCAAGTTGGGCAGGAG
>NW_008795477.1:806311-815641 GCF_000699145.1 Aptenodytes forsteri
CAGGCTTCCTAGAGGAGGGGGTCGATGCCCCAAGGCTGTCAGTGTTTAAGAGGCATTTGGATAATGTCCTTAATAACATGCTTTAACTTTTGGTCAGCCCTGAATTGGTCAGGCAGTTGGACTAGATGATCGTTGTAGTTCCCTTCCAACTGAAACATTCTATTCTATTACAGACTGATTTATATATTAATGCCAGTATCTCACTTACCAGCTAATGTGCCCTTTATTGCCTTGGAAGGAAGAGCTGGATTGTGATATACGAGATGTACCATGTTCAGTTAACTTTCATTTAATACGCGTTATGCTAGTATGTTTCAATTATGTCATACCTTCCCTTGAAAATACTTTCTTCTCCATTTGTTCTGCTCTCTGTTTTTGATTGTAGAGTTGGGATCTAGCTACTGATGTAACACCCAAGTATGGATGTTTTCATGTTTGCTAAGCCTTTTAAAGTCTTACGACAGTACAGTCATCATTAGAGCTTTTTGATAGACTATGATAGCCAAGTGAAGTCTCCTGTCCCATCTGAGATATCTTAATAACTTCAAGTTGCTTTATGGACAGACAAAGGTTTCATAAAAGTCCTGTCATATTTGCAGGCTATGTGTTAGATATTTTAGGATATCCTGAGACATTCAAATGGCATTCTTGAGTAGCACTGCATGTGTGTGTCTGAGCAACTAATTCTCATGCTAGTGACTGGCCAGCTTAATCTTTCAATAACCTTTAGGGACCTACATGTAAATTCAAGTTTCCATTATAGGTTCCCTAAATACAGGTACTTTGATCTGAACTCTACACCTGAAATTGCTCTGTAGCATTAGAGTGAATTGCTACGTGGATAATACTAGGTTATTAATATCTGAGGGCAGGTCAAAGACTGAGGGCTCAGAACTTGAAAACCACATTTGCTTTTAGCATCATGTGTAGACAGGTGAAAGAACTGGACTGTCTTCTCATTTAGTGCTTAGAGGTAGGGCTGTGGTCTGTCTTCAGTGTGAAGTGCACCAATTGACATCTGATTTATTCTTCAGTCTCAGTTAGAAAGGCTTGACAGGGTAAGACAGCAAAGATCTGAAGAGTTCCGTATGTGAGATGACACCACGTGTTTGTACTTTCAGTGCTTTTCAGTTAAAACCATCTATTTCAAAGCACGTTTGAAGATGACAAAAATTGATGGAAAAAAACTCTGGGATTCAAACCCTCCTTCTATATCAGTACTTAGATAAGTACATTGATAAATACATTTATTAATGTTGCAAACTACTATAGTATGTAAAATGCAGTGGAATTTTTAAATACATTTTTAAATGTTACTGGTCTTGATAGAGGAACATCCTTTAAAAAAACAAAGCCCACAAACCCCAAAAAACCACAAAACTAACACATACTGTTATCCTTTAGATTTATCTCTGCAACTCCAATTTCTGTGATGCCTACTGTTGGTCTGCTATAAAACAATTTCTGTTACAGGTATCTTGAACAGTATTTCTCATTTAACAATGTATATCTGACATCTTTGTTTCTTATAATATGCCTGCATGGAGTGTATTTTGAGAATGGACAGCTTGAGGTGTGAGGGGGAAAAATTACAACGCTTAGCACAAGCTGGGCCCTTATCCATTATATGGATGATGATGATAAACTTCACCTCCAGCTGTTGCTGCATACCGAGTTTAAAATCTGTAGCCTGAATAAGTCCTTAAGAATTCATTCTGCTTTCTTCCATTTTTGTGTAGTCTTAGAAAAGTTATAACATGTAGCTGATGAAAACGATGACAATAAATTAGGCATTCTGATTTTTTTCACCATGGCAGTGCTCTGTTAGTAAAGGAGCAGTTTTGATGGTAGCATCAGAATTTTCTGGGAAAGCCAGGAAACCATCCCATCCATCCATCTGCTCGTTTTCATCAGAGGAGTTTTTATCCTATTGCTTCAAATTTAAAATAGGAATTCAGTTAAAACAGTCACTAAATTGTACTTCTATACGAGCCAGGTTAAAATAGTAGTGGCAGTTGCAGTTTACGTAAAATGCATTGAAATTCAGAGCTTCAGGGTTTTTGTGTATTGGTTGGTTGTCTTTTTTTTTTTTTCCCCCCTCTTCCCAAAAGTGGGAACAGGTAAGTTCGGAATAATTTCTAAGGCTTTCTCACCTCTTAAAAGATAATTGCCACCAGACTTACTTTATTTTAGTAATTGCATCTAACTTGCTTTGCTTTCCACATTTTGTTTAAGGACTTCAGAGTTCTATGCAGGTTTTCAGTAGCTTTTCCTAACAGTCCTCTGGTGAAATAAAACAATTTCTGTGCTGCTATATGGGAGCCTTCTCCTGTATTAAAATCTAGGCATTAGCAGTAAAAGTGATGGACAAATCAGCCTCTCTGGCTGCAGTCAGGTGTTATTGGCTATTGCAAGCACCAGATACCAATTTTTAGCTTCCGCAACTCCATGCTTCCCTTATTCAAAGATCACTTCACACTCAAGGCTGAAAGGAACTCAGATGCACTTTCAAATCCCTCATGCCCTGACTGCTAGTCAGGGAAACTTTCTATGCTTGATGCCATTTCCTTGAACTCTCCAAGGGCCTGTCCTCTTTATTCCATATGTTAGAAAACTGGGTAGAAAAATGTAGTCAACCTTATAAAATTAAAAAAAAAAAAAAGCTTAAAAGTACACAACAGTATCAGCTTTTAGATTTTGAATGAAATAATTTTGTGTGTGCATGCTGCATTATTGCATATTCCTGGAAACATCTCATCCTCTTCCAGTCAGTAAATGCCTTGTGTCTTGTTTTTTCTACAGTAAAATAGCTTAAGTAGGGAGTGGAGAGTGATTATTAGGGCACTGTTTTTTAAGGTGAGAGACTCTATCTCTCACCTTTAAGGTGAGAGACTCTATATCTCTTTCCAGCAGAGATTTTTCCTGCTTCCTGAAAGAGTGCTGATGTCATCTTTTAGACTTTGATGTTGAAAGTGGCTCAACTCCTCAGAAATGTTTGTCCAAAGCTGTGTATCTTGAACTATATGTAGGAGCCTACATATAGTCCTGCTCCTAGCCTTGAAACAGAGCAGGAAGTTCATGCGTACTTGTCTGTGGTCTCGAGGTGTTCCCTGAATTGTTATGTTTTGTTTTCTCAGATGCCTAAAATCCCCCATTTTTATAAGGAGCTCAAATTTTTAAGTAGGTGTCTAAAGGTTTCAGTGTCTAGAAATACTAGAAATACAGAATACTAGAAATCCAAGGCCTTTATATCTAGCCTTACAAGAATGTGAGAGGCTTAGAGGATGAAATATGTTTCACCTGTTGTCTTAAGTAACTTATCTTTTAGTTTAAAACATGACTCAAACAAAAAACTCTCACCCATATGATTTAGCAGTCATTCAGGAACAGTAATAAACCAAAATGAGAAGTCCAGTTTTGTCTTTAATTTCTAAGTGTGTCTAATAATTAAGAGCCCTTTAAATTAAGATGTAATAAATCTGAAGAAGATGGATTAGAAGCTGAGGTTAAAAACATGATGGTCTAAGATAGAAGTGTATGTGTTATGGCACTGTATATTGAAGGAAGGAGATGTAATTCTTTTATAAAACATGCAAGTTCAAAGCCTTTAGAAACAGTGGTGTTACACAAAGTTCACAAGCAAGTCTAACTTACTGGGAGGATAGATGATAATTATATATAAATACCATGCGATGAGTATGAATTATTACTCATAGTGGGAGTGACAGAGCACTGGCACAGGTTGCCCAGAGAGGTCATGGAATCTCCAGCCTTAGAGATACTCGGAAACTGTCTGGACGTGGTCCTGGGCAAGGCAGCTGGCTCTAGGTGGCCCTGCTCGACCAGGAAGTTGGACCAGATGTCCTCCAGATGTCCCTTCCAACTTCAACCATTCTGTGATTCTGTGAAATATAAGTTTAAGAGCGTCATCTTCTAAATTCAGTTGGGAAGGTATGCTTCTTATCAACCAAATTACATAACTTTCAGGAACTTCCAAATACAAACTGCACAAATTATGTGACACTCCAGAACTGAAAACTCATGCAACACCTGCCCAAATAAGATGCTGATTCTCCTGTAGACTGTTTTTGAGCTGTGATTACTAGACAAGGTTATTTTTAAGTATTGTCGTACCTGAGGCTGGCAAATTTTGGATGAGTAGTGTTTTGTGGAGCTGTGCTCTTGAGGAAAAAAACATGTTTAAGTTGACCAAAAAAAAATTCCTAAGTTGTTACTGACAGCTTTTGCCTCCATTCTTACAGATGCGTATGAGGAATGATGGCTATGTTAGGAGACAATATGCTATTCACAGTGAAAGTCAATTTTTGCAGAACAAAAATTCTGATGAAATATGTTTTCTGTCCTTTTAAAATTACATCAGTACAGTAATTTCTGGATCAAAGTGATATTTTTTTTTTTGTTTGAAGTTCATATAATCTACAACAGTTGCTTTATATAGAGCTGGAGTGTTCAGGTTCCTACTTTTATCCTGCTCTTTCTGCTACTATTTAGTATTTTCTGGCACTACACCTTGTTGGATAGGTACAAGAAACTTTGTCCAGCCTTGTTCTTGTAACAGAGCTTATACTGAGTGATAGTCTAATGATCACATTCATTAATATTGTGAAAGTGGGATGTTCAGTGTTACACCCTGATACAAATTTTACTTGGAATGATCACTTGAGATACTTGCAACCTTTTATCTTAGTATTAAAATAGTTCAAATCAAGTTTATTAACTTGATAAATTTATTATTTATTAACATAATATAAACATCACCTAATTTTCAGTATTAAATATACAACCAATTTCAGTTGCCCAAAGCAGGCCTGTTCTTCTTTTGTTCCATTTGTAGTTAAGTCCTCGAGGAGAACATGAGTCAGGCTTCTGTGTAGAACGCTCTAAAACTGCAGCATTCCCTCAAGCTGGCTGGTTGGTCTTTACTGGTGTAGCGGCTTCAGGCAGGCACCAAGGGGAGCCTTCTGCCCGTATTCTGTAACGTGGTATGCTGGCTTAATTGATCTTGGAGGAGCTGCACGAATGAAAATGAGTTAAGTCTGTGTTTAGTACAGGGATTTGAAAAATATTAAATATATTTAATGTATTTAAATTAAAGCTTTTGACATACATCTTGAGTCAGCCTAAAAATCTGCTGAATTTTGAAGTACAGCTAGGGAAGCTATAATGTTTATGCAGGATGGCCTCATCTTAAACTTTTTATACTTCATTTCTAAAAATGAGTAAACAAACTATTTGATATCTAATTAATTTATATGAACATATATCAGTCAGCTATTAAAATGTTTTAGATGCATCTTTGTTATCAATTTACATTATTAATTATCGTCTCTTACTGCCTATCTCCGGAGCAAACTAAAAAAAGATTTAATTACTGCCACAAGAGTTATTGTTTTATTCAAAATGTTGTCTCTTGACTGCCACAAGTTATTGTTTTATTCAAAATGTTGTCTCTTGTCTCTTCAAGGTGACAGGTTTGAATAAGTGTACAGAAAACAGACCCCCAAACTTTTTAATTAAACATCTCTTGTAACTTAATGCTGGGGGAGGCTGTATATGTCAAAGTGCCTACTTCAAAAACTTTGTGTACAAAAATGAGCTCTGAAAGTAACTCCTGTAACAGGTTGAAAAAACTATTGAAGGAAGGGTGGGGTGGTTTTTAGCACAGTTAGGTATGCAAAATGTAATCGTTGTTCCATTTATCAACTAGCAAATACTTTGCCTGCTTATTAAGCATCCTTGTGATCTCCCTTAGAAAATTGACTGTGATGGAATTTGTTTCTTGGGTTGAAGAAGAGTGCTTATGACAGATCTCAAGCAGCCTTCTCTGATGATAGAACATTATTCAATGAAATGGTCAAAGAGGGGTGACTAATTGAAAGATACTGGCTGTTCCTTTTTTTTTTTCCAAGAGTGCTGAGCACCTAAGCTCATGAAAATATTAAAATGAATACAGATGCTGCAGGTTAAAATACCCCTTGGCAAACAGATCTCTGTCCATAATGCTGTTTGGTTCCATAATTCTGAAGCAAGACTGTGTATGTTCTGTGCTATCTGTGGCTGTCTAAATAACAATCATACTAATGATTTTCTACCTTCTTGTTTAAAAGAACTTCCATCTTGTATCTACATTTCATTCTCTTCTATGAATTAGTCATATAAAACTTAAATTTATTAATGTCACCGGGTAGCTTTGCTTTGGATGCAAAACTTAACTTACCTAACAGTTCAAACACACATCACCTTTTTGTACTTCTTAATTTACTTCCGGATTCCTCATTACTGCAGACTTCAGGAAGATGGCTTCTCTCTGTCCTAAGGAAATCACTTAACAGATTTCTTTTTATATAATTTAAAAAAAAAAATTATATAAACGTTTCTTGAGTGTCTGAATTCTTTACCATCTTTTTGTAATGCAGCTCTGGTATGACCCAAGTCATTGTTTAAATTACGCATTTCAAACTGAAAATTTGTTTGCAGAACACTTTCAAAAAGTTTTTTGCTTTATAAGGTCAATATTTTCCACTTAAGTGAGTCAAGAATGTTCCTAGAAAATTGGCTTCCTAAGAATTATGAATGGTACTATTTTGATTTCTGTTGACAACAATTTTGTTTGCGTATTTATACAATATCTAATCTTCAGATTATCTAAATGTTTTAGTAGGTTTTTTGAACTTGCTGGTGTTTCAGTTGTTCATTTGGCCACCTATCTCACATAAGGTTCCGTACTATTGAAAGGGAATACAGTGAATTATCCCCAATAAAGGTCTGAGCAATATTGTAAAGAGCGTGGCTGCACGCGAGCTCTTGATAGGAAGGGAAGTTGTCTTGTGCATTTGAAGCAAGAGATGTATATAAGTTTGTCAAGTTAATGCTGCAGAAACATTTTAAATGTAGTCAGTTATCTGAGAAGGGAAAGGTAGTCATCAAGTGATGTAACTCTTGCATTTCAGTACTGAAAAAGTGTAAGACAGACTTTGGCAAATTTGAAATACAATTTCATATATGGAAGTGTAGTGATGTTTCTTCAATGTATTTGAAAACTATTGATAAATTTTAAACTTACTTAAATAACTCTTAAAGAATTTTGAAATAGCTTTGAAATCTTCTTTGGTATTTAGTGGCTTTGAAAGGTCGTTCTTCAGATCGTGAGTCCTATTTTCTCTTTGGTAAATTTAAGTTACAGCTGAAATAACGTATTTCATGCCACAGCAACCAAATGGGATACTAAAAGCAATGCAGTGTGTATTAATATTTTAATTTGCTAACAAATTCGAAAGAAGGAGCAAAGAATTAGTAGTATCCATTATATAACTGCGCATTTAATATCTACTGACTAGTTTCAACATTGATTCAGTCTTTGTGAATATACTCCATATGTTTTTAAAAAAAAAAGGCAAAAACCTCATCTCATTTGTTAGTACTCTTAATGAATCTGAAATCAGCTTTACATTTTTAAACCCATAATTTTAAATTGGCAGCTGAAGATATAAAATACATGGTTATAAGCCTTACAGAAGATAGTGAATTGTATTTTTGTGAGAGCTGTTTAGCATCTTCTAGAGATTGCACTTAAAGATTTTTTTTTTCCCCCCAAGTTTTGCATCAAGATTTGATACTATATGAAGTGTTGAAATAAATAATTATGTTTGCCTTTTCTTCTACAGGTAAACTATTTCACATTGACTTTGGTTATATTTTGGGTCGGGACCCTAAGCCTCTACCTCCCCCAATGAAGCTGAATAAGGAGATGGTGGAAGGTATGGGAGGCACGCAGAGTGAGCAGTACCAGGAGTTCCGTAAGCAGTGCTACACAGCCTTTCTCCACCTCCGCAGGTAACAATAGTATTTTGATGCTAAAATTTATTAGAGCCACCGTAAAGCAGGAGAAGTAAATGAATCGGAGAAAATATTTCTGTTGAAAATTCAAAGCTTGTTTGAAGCCTGAACGTAGTCACAAGAATTTGTACAAAAACGAATGAAAAGATCACAGCATTGGTGTAATGTGGAGCTTGAATGTAATTGTCCTTCAAGTTAAGGTCCCCAGTTTTGCTTGTTTAATAACCTAAATATCTTTTTTTGTAACTTCTGTGGTGTATTAATTTATATCTTGCTTTTTGGATATGTTTTTGCCCTTAAGCAACTCTCTCTGATTATTGATGATCAATTAACTGTCCTTTTAACTCTTAAGTCATTACTCATTTGCTGCTTTATCCTCTTCCAGTTTAGATTAGTGATGATCAAATTCTTTGACTTGAAGATGGCATACATAAGCTTAGTTGGGTTTGGGTCCTGCGGGACAAAAATTAGCTACTTGTAGTGACAGTCAAGTGTGTTAGCAGTTTCTCTAGATACCTAGAACTGTGACAGCTAAAACCTCTTTAGACCGTATTTATTTACGGACCAACAGATCCCTCCTTTAGACTTGGAATCAGCTTTATTATTTTTCAGTGGCCATATTACTTACCATCAACTCTCTGAGCCAAGTAGCTCAGCTTTGTTCTGTTTGAACAGCACGCAGGTAAGCACTCTTGGTCTGTCCAGTGATTGATTTAGTACATCTTCCATGGAGATGAAAGAATTTCACTTTGCTATCCAGATCACATAATGCAAACCTTCAAATATGTGGAAAAAATTAGTAATATGAAAAGCATATGTGAAAAGTACATGTAGTATGAAAAGTAGGCAGTCAATGATTCGAAATAAAAATGCTACATGTAGCGCTCTCCTTGTTAAAAGGAGAAAGAGTAAGGAGTTGGTTTATGAACTGACATTATTAATGGGTTAAAAGCAATTCAGCAGCATGAAAAAACAGCAGTGTGTTATCAGCAAACAGTTTTCGTGACTTCAGAGAACACTCAGGAAGGCTAATGTATATTCCATGTTCTAAATATTGCTTAACTATTTTGTAATACTGTATTTCTTATTTGTGAAATACTTGAGTTGTTTTTATTGTCTAAACCTAGCTGTTTCAATGGAAAGGTCTATTGTGTCAGTGAAGGATTATCTATTGCATTAATTCATGTAATGATTTGCTACAAAGATCATCATTAAGTGTGGAATATGGCAGTAATTTGGCTATAAAACTAAACTGTAAATCAAGATGTTTTCATTTTTAGTGTCTGGGATTGTAGTTGTAATTATAGTCTCTCCAATATTTGTTCAGTTTAATAGGAAAGTATTTTTAAATGGTTCTGGATAAGTATCTTTAAGGCTTTCAACAAAGATAGCATAGGATAATATTAGTATTACTGTAACTATTACTTAAGCAGCTAGAACTAAAAATTAGGATTACTTGCTTATTGAAAAAAA
>NW_008795477.1:817066-821339 GCF_000699145.1 Aptenodytes forsteri
TAATTTTAATCAACCTCCAGTGCGGCTGAGTGCTCATTTATTTTGTAAATTCACTTATATGGGGCTTTGAGGAAAACAAAGAATGCATTTACATGAGAAGGATTCAGGGTCAAGTTTAGGTGCTTAATTGAAGCTCCTTAAACCTATAAAAACTGAGCTCCTAGTTTGTTCTGGCTGTGGATGGAGGTCAAATGCATTTACATGAGAAGGATTCAGGGTCAAGTTTAGGTGCTTAATTGAAGCTCCTTAAACCTATAAAAACTGAGCTCCTAGTTTGTTCTGGCTGTGGATGGAGGTCAGCCATTCCAGAGGCCTTTGTAACGTAGATGTCAAAGACGAGTGATACGACTTGCTTGACAAAGGTGTTTGTTTTTTACAGGTCAGATTCCTAACTCGGGTGTTTCAGCAAAATGTCTAGACTTAAGGTGAATTTGGGCTGTCAGTTGACCAGTTGTGAACATCTTGGCATATTTACCAAGGATGTTGTCTATGGGAAGGATGGCAGCCAACTGTCTATAAAGTAGGAAGCTCTCGCCTCTCTTGTCAAGTCCCGGTTTTTGAATAAATTTTCTAAAAATCTGTGAAATGTGACAAGGATCCTAGAGGCAGCTAACAAATTTACTTAATAAGCTCTTTTTCATCCTTAGACCACCATCTAGTTGATTACTGAGTTAAAGAAATTGGGTGAGGGGCAGAGGAGAGACCTGCAGATAGCATAGTAAGCAGCTCTTTCCTAATTTTTGTCTCATCCCACTTCATACTTCTCCTCCCCAAAATTACCTGTTCTTGAATTATTTTTTTTTTAATGAGGTTCTTCAGATGATCTTATGCTTCCAGTGCTTTTACTTTAGGCACCAAGAACCAAAAGACTTCAGTGTGTGGAACAGAACTAGCCCTTAACTGGCATCTAGCAATGATGCCTAGACCTTTGAACTCTCTTTTACAAACCTCCATCACTTAAGTAGCCCCAGTAACCTGTAGTGCTCATAAGCTCTTACCCTTTATGTGGTTCAAGAGCAAAAGGACTCTTGAGACTCTGGACTCCTGGGTCAGTTCAAAGGGAGAACTACCAATGGAAGCTACCAGTGACCTAGGAAGAGACTTGAGAGAATGCAGCTGTAAGATTTAAGCATGTTTAAAGTGAGATTTGCTTGTTTCAGGCAAGTAGAAAAAATTGTCATTAAAACCTGTGGTGTCTGGTCCTGGCACCAAAGCAACTTGACTGCCAGATTTCTTAGCCAGATCTGAAACAAAATGGTAGCATAACTTTTCATTCTTTCTTTTAATCTGTGATAAAAGTAATTTTCCTGATTCCAGCCCCTTGCCCCTGGGAAAGTGAAGTAGAAGAGCTGAAACAGATTAGGCACTGAAGATTTCTGCCCAAATAGTTTATTTTAAATGTTTGTGTTATAAAGAGTTAAAACTTATATTGGAATGTGTTAGGTAGTGCTAGTTGCAGATAATAATGAGATGTTAAGAGTTTTTGATGGAATTATGCTTTTCTAGAGAGATTTTTTGTTGAGCAGTATTTACTTTGTAAAATATGGCGATGAAGCAGTCCTTTTGTGTAGTTAAAATACTTCGTACTCCTTGCAATTGTCAGCTTATATATATTCAGCAGCTTCCTAATAAACAAGTTTTGCTGCTAAGAATTCATTTTCTATCATCTATGAAGCTTCAAGTGCTCTTAGCAAAGCAATATTTCAGATTTTGAAGTCAGTCACATACTTTGTCTCTGAAAGGGGATTAGATCTCTTTGGAGAGGAGGGGAAGTTTCAGTTTATGTTGAACAGCTTGAAAATTATCCTTTCAAAAAGCAACTTAGAGCTAATTTCCTGCAAGGGCAAAATGGTGTTCTTTAAAAGATTCTCAAGTATTTCCAACACCATGTTAAAACTGAAAACTATACTCTGTCTTGTCTTTTTTAATAGTTATAAATGACATTTGTACTTCGTAAGTGTAGCGTGCCTACCAATTTTATTGCAGCTTAACTGAGCAACTGCAGACTTGGATCTGGTTAAATTACTTATATTCAACTTGTTATGGCAAAAGCCCTTGCAGCAACTTGAAAAATCATTTCTTGTAATTCTGAAGACTTCAGCTGTTTGAATGCTAATTTATATAATATTGCTGTATCACCAATATCCTTTTTAATAAAAAATAACATTTGAATCAATTTTCTAGCACGTTTGTCCTACTAGAGGTAGAAAATGGTGTTAAATCTTACAATATATGATTCACGGTTTATATTTGATGTGTTTCTGAATAAATGTTCTGACAATTTTTAGAAAATTATAACATAACCAGAGTAGTCTGTTCAGTTTTGGCAGTTTGAGACAGTTTGAGGTTTAAACTTTCACTTCTAATATCAGTTATCCTATGGTTTTAACGTAAATATGTTCAACTAAAGTGTTATGAGTACATCTCATCTGAAGCATTACCAATTCACGCTAAGATGATGTGTTCTTAAATGAAGTTGTTTACAAAACGTCTTTTGTACAGTTTACAAAGTGTTTTCCCTAATTTGTTCTTCTGCTTAGGTATTCCAACTTGATCTTGAACTTATTTTCTCTCATGGTGGATGCCAACATTCCAGATATTGCTCTTGAACCTGACAAGACCGTAAAAAAGGTAATTGGAAAGCTTTCCTTGTCTTTCAGTCACCCAAGTCATCATGTCATGAAATTTTCAGTCACTTGTGGTGACTCATTTGTAACTGACCTGAAAATACGTTCTCCTGTTTTATAAGTTTTGAGCAATTTCTAGAATCATTGAAGTTAAAGATACGAGAATATACTTTTGAGATCACTTAGCACGTGTGCCCATAAATACAGAATAGCTCTTTATCGTCCATGCAGTAGCACACAGTCTGCTCTAGCGCTCTGTTCCAAGTGGTATTAGCATTCTGCTAAGAACAGTGATCCCACCTTATGAAACTTATAAGTGACTATATCATGAAAGATCGTTCCATCTAGTCTAGAATCCTGTAAGTCATGGATGGTTTTATAAAACCAGTCTACTGGTAGATATAAAACCAGTCTGCTGCAGACTTAAAACCAGTAGACTGGTATATCTTCATCACCACGAAATTTTTGTTTATTGTGAAAACAAACTCATGTCCCATAATTCTAACTTTGTCCCTTTGCACCAGCCTGAATCATTCTTCTCCATTTGATGTTTCAACAACAGTTGACATTAAAAATACTGGATAAATGTTCATCTAGATTTCATTACACTTACATTTTAGGCAAATGTTGGCTTTTTTATAACCTGATTTATAGTGAAGGGCTCTTTGGTTTAATTCCACGAAAGACTTTGTGGAGCCTGTGTATCCAATGGAAATCAGTTCAGTGTAATCTTTATTCCAGCAGTGGATTTTCTCTAAAATGGGCTGTTCTTCAGTGTTTTCAATAAGCTATGAAAGCAGAGGTTCAGAACCTTGAATATTTCATGTTCTAATACAATTCCCTTAAAGAAAACTAAATTGTGACTCCAACAAAATCTTTCTCTTTACCTGCAATAATTCAAGCATTTCTGTTCAGAGTTTCTTGGTTTCAAATTGATACAAAGAGTTCATATAGCTATTCAATTTCACTTCCAGGAAGGCTGGGCTAGCCAGAAGTACTGTATTTTGTGGTAAAGATGACAGTCCTCCCTCTACTTGGTTGTTTTCCTGAGAAACTGACAGCTAATTCTTTTTCCATATCAATATTTGAACCTCACCTCTGTCCCTAAATGCCCTGCGAAGATTGAATAGGTTACTCGCATAGAACATGGGAGATAGAGGCTTAAAGTAGAAAACCGAAACAGTTCAATACCTACCAAGTTTCGATGGACTACATCAGTGGACAAGGGAATAGCTATGGATGTTGTCTATCTGGACTTCTGTAAGGCCTTTGACATGGTCCCTCACAACATCCTTCTCTCTGAATTGGAGAGATAAGGATTTCATGGATGGACTGTTCAGTGGATAGGGAATTGGTTGCATGGTCACATCCAGAGGGCAAGTTTCGATGGACTACATCAGTGGACAAGGGAATAGCTATGGATGTTGTCTATCTGGACTTCTGTAAGGCCTTTGACATGGTCCCTCACAACATCCTTCTCTCTGAATTGGAGAGATAAGGATTTCATGGATGGACTGTTCAGTGGATAGGGAATTGGTTGCATGGTCACATCCAGAGGGTAGTGGTCAACGGCTCAGTCTCTAGCTGGAGACTGGTGATGAGTGGCGTCCTGCAGGGGTCTGTATTGGGACTGGTACTGTTTAATA
>NW_008795477.1:826503-911435 GCF_000699145.1 Aptenodytes forsteri
TCCATCGCCCCATATCTGTCTCCTGTCTTACTCATCTCTGTCCAGAGTTCACCGTTGCTTGACATGATATTGTTCATTCTTGCCTTGAATGCTCTCATGAGCTTTGACAGTTTTTATCAGACTGAGTCTCCCAGCGTTCCCTGCCAATTAACATGCAGTATCCTTGTTTCTTATTAGGATCTTGGCATCATATTTTATGTTCTCCTGTCTTACTCATCTCTGTCCAGAGTTCACCGTTGCTTGACATGATATTGTTCATTCTTGCCTTGAATGCTCTCATGAGCTTTGACAGTTTTTATCAGACTGAGTCTCCCAGCGTTCCCTGCCAATTAACATGCAGTATCCTTGTTTCTTATTAGGATCTTGGCATCATATTTTATGTTGGTAAAGTCTGTAGAAGCGCTGTCCAAGGGTATATTGTTTTCTGTAATTAATGGTAATAGGATGTCAGATTCTGTAAAATATTTGTAAAGGATTGTTCTAATGTAACAACATTTAAGTATTTCAGACACTTCTAAAGCCCTCTTACTCTACATAAATTTCCCATATAATTTTATTGAAATAACAAATCAAGATACAGAATTGAAAGCAAACAGTCTTTTCTACAGCTGCTAAGTATGTTACGGTTCACTGATGTACAGTAGTTAAAAATCAAGATTATGTAAAGCATGCTTGTGTTGTATCCGATTGGAGATCATGGAAGGAAGCAAAGTCTAAAAGGAAGTTCTAAGAGCTATGTATTAGATCAGTCTGGTTACTTATAAATTCCCTTACAAAGTGTAGATAATAGTGCTTTCTTTACATGAAGAGAACGTAAGCTTAGTTGTTATATGACGGATCACTATTAGATCAAATGCAGCAATTAGTTATTGGGATACGGAGCTCTGACAATGCTGCAGTTTGGTGAACTGTGACTTTTACCCTCATGGTAAGTTCAAGTCTGTCTGTTCGCAGAGGCTTTAAAATGTGAAAAGAGCTAGAACTGAACTAGTAAGGCAAGTATTTCTGTTAAGGAATGCAAATCACTTTCACATTTTCAAATGTTTTGAGAGGAAAAGACTTTATTTTCCCACGTTCTGTAAGTTCATTTAACAGTGTGTTTGTTCCTTTAAAAAACAAAACCCACACAGTAAGGTATTATCAGAAAGATAACCAAATTGTTTAGCTTGTTCATAAATATTTTCTTTGTAACTCATAGACTTTTCAGCCCTCCCCTAGGTATTGTTCTTTTATATAAACTCTCATTTTTTCTGGCAGCTCAGCTGTTTTTAACTCCTGTTAACTGTTCAGGTTTGGTCCTTTTGGTTTAAAAATTGTCCTTTGAATATACTCCTGGAATTTGTGCAAAAATAATACATCGTAACGGGATCTCTAAAGAGTAGGTGAACAGTTGTTGACATTATGAACTACTGGATGCATACAACTATGTTCAAAGCTCCTATGACAGTAATTGCTTTCTGTAGTTCTCTATTTTTGATTTTACTTTTTTGCTCTTAAAAAAACAGTTAGCAAATCAGCTGTAAATGGACTAGGATCAGAATCATCTTACCCATTATAGAATGGTGAATAGGTCATTGTTGTTTTTTTAAATAATGTGTTAGAAAACTTGTTTTGGATATTAAATGCCCATTAACCTGTCTCAAATCAATTATGAGCTTTGTTAGTACTAATAAAAAAGGAATAAGGTGTCTTGCATTTCTTGGGCTGAGTGACAAGTTTGTTCAGTCATTTAACAAGATAATACTGTACCTTGTTGTAGGAAAATTGCATAAATGCTTTCAGCATCTCAATTGATTTTTATTTTTTTTCTTAAAGCTTTAAACAAAAAATCCATATATATTTCAACAGGCTCAAATTAGCTAAAGATCCATTTTGGACTGACCTGTAAAATTAAATTACCTTTGATGTGTGAGTCAAGTCAATAGCCATTTCAACTGTGATACCACTTTCATGGAAGACAAAGGTGGAGATTTGCAAATGTTTCTCTATCTGAGAAGGTATCCTCCTTAATAGTGTAGGTGGAGGTTCATAGCCAGCATTTTCCTTATCGGTGCTGCAGTAATACTCTTTGTTTTGCAGAACCCTCTTTTTTGCTTTAGGGGGCTGGTGAGCCAGTGAGGCTCTGATCTCACGGAGGTAACTAGATAGGTTACCTTTATCTAAATTTGGTGATAAATCGGAATACTAGTTTATGATTAAACTACAAGGAAAAATATATAGTAGGGAAAAAAAAGAATTTTCTTGTTTTTAAACAAAGGAATGCTTACTGAAAAGAGTATTATACTTCAATTATTTTGGCGCACAAGTCGTTTGGCATAGAGATCTTTGATATTGGAATTTTTCAGTAGGTGCAGCTATACTGCTGTTACCAAGTAGGCATGAATTATTCTAAAGATTATTTCTGAAGAAAGATTTTTCTTTGACAGTCACAGTTTTGATTCCTCAAAGGGAAAGCATTGCGATGTTAGATGGTAGCTCAAGTTCCAGTCTAATCTTTAGCATCACAAAGTGACATAATGCGTCCTCCTCACTTCTGATAGGCAAGAGGTGCTTTATGTTGCAGGAAATACCTGCCCGCTGGTGAAAAATACAGTAAGATGTAAAAACATGCTAGCGAGTAAAGCTGCCTTTGGAAATATTTTTGGTGTTCCCCTTTTCTAAAGTTTCAGAAAGTAATCTACTGAGTTTTTAGAGCCAGAATGAGGGTTTAATTTTTGTAGTGATATACATATACAAGTAAAAAGAAACTTTACATATACCATATGATGACGATGGCTTGAGTAAAATAAATTGAAATAGGATAAAGAATACTACTGTCATTTTGTACAGCTTGATTTCTTGTGCTCTCTTCTGTCGCTATAATACGGCTTGATTTCTTGTGCTCTCTTCTGTCGCTTCCTGTGATATATGTGTATTATAACAGGATGCTCACTAGTTAGACTGAAAAGATGGTTGGAAGTCAGCAATCCTTCGACTTTCGTATGTTCAGACAAGTCAGGAAACAAAGTAAGATCATGAAAGAAAGTGTTATGTGGAACATGTCCTCTTCAGTGAGGTATTGGATGATTTGAATTGTGGTGGGTTTTTTTTATTTACCTTTTTTAAGAATTTCAGACCGGTATGTTAAATGAGACTTTTTAGAAAAATCTGAGTGCGGAAAGCACTCTTAAGGAGTATTATTACTAACCTGAGGAATGAAAGGGAAGGCAGGATCTTTATAGTTGAAGACTGTTTTTTGCCAAAATACTATCTACCTTCCAGTAACAGTGTTACATCCCAAGGAGCTAACTGGCAGAATGTAGTTGTATAATCAAGCTTAAAATCTAACTGAAAGCATATTGTCCAGGTGTCTTTCTGTCCAATAGTTGTGAAATTTCTTGGGAGAAATATGTATCAAGTCAAGGCAAAATTGAAACAGCAGCATGTGTCAGGTACAACTTTCTGTAAAAATAAGTATAGATTTACACCTGTTTGACATGGTTTATGGCACAGGATGGTGTAAGCAGAGCTGGGTGCTCTGTTCTTGTCATCTGTGAAGGTACTTTCATATTCTTCTTCTTTAAAAGAGAACAAGCTCTACACAAACTGATTTTACTTATTGGAGGAAGATGACAATGTGGATATTTTCTTCCTGTTAGTGTGAAAAGAACCAGAAATTCCCACTGACTTCATTGACCAATGCGGATTTAGAGCATACCAAAATGTGGCAGTACCTTCTGACTTGCTTTGCATAACATTTGTTTTCAGAAATTAAATCAATGCTGACCTTAATGATGCATTCTCACACCTAAAATTGGACTGAAAATGAGTTAGTCAGCATTGGCCTGAAAACAAGAAAAGCTCTGTTTGAAGTGTCACAACTGTTCTTTGAGAGCGTACAGAAAAATGGTTTTTCAACCAGCTATCCACTTTCAGCATGTATATCCAGCATTACTAGACAAATTGGCTAGTACCTTTCAGTTGTAAGAAAAGCTTGTTTTAGTGACTCACTTCCCTCGCTCCAGTTTCGATCACTACTTTTCCCCAGAGAGAAACCCAGAAAACGGTGATTACCAACTACACAAAATTTTCCCCATCCTCAAAACCATAGGAACCCTCTTCAAAGTTTTGGTGTTTTGTTTAACAGTAAAACGTTTGTCAATTTTTGACCAAGAAAAAGTAGCTGCAGAGCCTGAAATTAGTTGTCCTTTTTATCCTTTCATCTCCTTTTGTCCTCTCCATACTATTTATAAAGAAAACTGTCAGTCTAGTGTGCTGCACCTCATGGTTCATGACACCATCTTCTGCTGCCACCCTCTGATTTAGGCTTTTCTGAAAGTCCACTTTGGCTCAAAAATGTCACAAAATGAAATTAAATTGAAAAGTAGTGGAAGATTCTCCCTAGTTTGCCTCTCCCTTTCTGTGGCCTCTGAGGTAATGGCCTTTAAATTTTCCACTCTTCGCTTACTCTTTTCCACCTCTCAGTTTTCAGGAGAAGGGCTTGGCTGAGATCTCTTTATGTTGACTTGTCAATGCATAACTGATAATAAAATGAACATTTCCCACAAATGCATCTTTTTTTTTTTTTTTCTTTCCTGGCAGTTCTACTTTCTTTTTTTTTTTCCAGTAAAGCTACAACACATTGCTAATTGTTGGGCTTTTTTAAATTAGCCAGTGCTATAAATTTTAGTAGTAATGACTAAAATCTGGAGTCAATTATATAGCCAGTTTTGCATAAGGAAGAGGTAGACTATCACTCTTCAGATGTAGCTAATGTACTCAGCATTGTCACATCCTAACAAAAAAAGCTTTTGATTTTTCTACAGGAAAGCCAGATGGTTTCTATCTGTCCTTCATAGCAAATTTGACCTTTAAATTAGAAAACATCAGGGACCAGTGATTCATTGGCACACAAAGAACTCGGCAGGCATTAAAGGACAGTGTCCTAATTGACTGAGCTGTGTTTCAGATGCCCATTGATTAAAGAAGGTGCTGCAAAGATGCTGCGACTGTTTCATTTACAGGCAAGGTTATTGTGAACGTAGACGGCACAAATACCTGGCTTCCAGCAAGCAGTAGGTAACTGCCGTTTGTGAAAGTAGCCCCATTCAGTTTTGATAGTGCCTTTGGGTATACACAGGAAAAGGCTAAATTCAAACCATTCAGCAGAGTGGAGAATTTTCTTCTTACAGAGTGTAACACTGAGAGCACCCTCTGTGTTTCCAAGTCTGCAAGTATTGACTAGGACTCATCCCACTTGATAAGAAAATGAGTAGTATAAATGTTCCTTTTACATTAAACATATTAAAGTAAGATGATTCTTGTTCTACAGCTAGAAAAGCTGAAGCAGAGATACAATGTGACTTGAGGTACAGAAAGAATTTCTGAGCTAGCTTGTTCCTAAGCCTGAGCTAACTTTGCCATTTTCTTCATGTGGTTTGTAGTAAAACTCCCTGTGCTCTTTCCCCAGGAGTCAGTCAATGGATAATTGAGAGTTGAGTTCACAAGTTAGTGAAAGGGAAAGGACTTCTAATTCGATGCTTGACATGCCTTTTTAGGCAGTGGGTATCTGTCCTTTTTCACCTGACTAAAAATGCAAGTATTTGTTAAAAGGTGGAGCTAGGAAACATTTCTGAGATTTATTAATGCCAAGAGGAAATTTACTTTTGTAGGAGAAATAAACTCATTTTTCCTTGGTCGCAGTCTGTTTGTTTCAGTATTTATATTTGCTTGCTGCTCTGAGGAGGTTTATTCTTTATAAAAGTGTCACATTGACGTGGAGCTTATTTTGCCCTTTCTGTCCATTCGGGTAATGACACTGCAGCTGCACACCCAGCTTTTCTGTTTCTAGGCTGTTGATTTTGCATGCATATTAATTCATTTCAAAATTTAAAAAAAAGGAATAAACATCACAACATGAACAGAGTGTGAGAACACTCCTGTGCTCCTGTTGCTTTATATCATGCAGTCTATTTGATTAGAAGTTTTTGGCCAATATGATGAAATCTGGGCTGGAAGAGTATCATCTTTGCATACGGCAGCAGCTGAAACCATTATTTTAATGGAAGTTCAATTTAGAGATGTTCACTAACATCTTTAACTGGCTTCACTAACAGCTTTTCCGACTTCACCCTCAGCAAGTTTGCAGATGACACCAAGCTGAGTGGTGTGGTCGACACATCAGAGGGACGGGATGCCATCCAGAGGGACCTGGACAAAAGGTGGTGGCAAACTTTTTAGCAGGGCCTGTTGTGACAGGGCAAGGGGTAATGGCTTTAAACTAAAGGGGGGTAGATTGAGACTAGATATAAGGAAGACTTTTTTTATGCTGAGGGTGGTGAAACACTGGCCCAGGTTGCCCAGAGAGGTGGTGGATGCCCCATCCCTGGAAACATTCCAGGTCAGGTTGGACGGGGCTCTGAGCAACCTGATCTAGTTGAAGATGTCCCTGCCCATGGCAGGGGGGTTGGACTAGATGACCTTTGAAGGTCCCTTCCAACCCAAACTATTCTATGATTCTATAAAAAAAAAAAATAAAAACAAGCCTGCACAGATTTGTTTAGAAACTGCAGTTTGTTCAAATCAAAGCCTTGAAAACAAAAGCTATTGTCAGAATAGTCTTTCAAATAAAATTGTTCATGCAAATAGAGCATCTGAATAGTTTGTACAGTGAGCTGTTTGGACTGCAAGCAACACGGAAAGCAAGAGAGCCTTTTGCTGAAAAAGATGAAATGTGATAAGGGTTAAGCCAAGAATTTAATGCCAATTTCTGCTTCATGAACATTGAATGCTGACTGTCGGTAACAATTATAAGGCAAAATAGTAAAAATAATAATGAAACCCCCACTAAATATTGCTGTTGTCTTCTTTGGCTATCAATTGATTTTTTTCTGTGGTTTTAGTAGTAGTCAGGGTGCTTAAATCCAATGCATATTATGACCCAATGAAAAAGGACACTGAAGTTTCTCTTAAATTGAAGTAGCTGACTTTGCAATGAGCAATCCCATATTGGAGTGATAAAATTATGTAGCTAGTAGTCATAGAAAACACAAGCAGTGCTGCTTAATGTTGCTGAAAAGATAAATACTAGAGCAGCCAGCGGTCTTCAGAATGGCTGACTTGCAAATAGTCTGAAAAGTAAATAGGATTGAGAAAGGGTTCTCATATGTACATGTGATCTGCTAGCTCAAAATGATTACTGCCTTCTTCAGTAATTATGAGAAACACAGCTAGAAATGTTCATGAAGTATGGATTTGGATACTGCCCTGAAATTTATAAAAGTGTCCTAAGAATTTCTAAAAAGCCTATCTTAACCTTGAGCCTTAACTACCTAATCCATTTTAGGTAATGTTTTAGCAGTGAGAAGATGCTTGCTACTAAAAAAGAAAAATTCCTGAGCTTAATACAAGGGTAACTATGGCCTATACTGTACAGCAGGTTAAACTTGAGGACAAAAAAAAAGAATAAAAAATCCATACAAATCCACTCTTTGTTGAGAGGAAAAGGGCAATCTTGTGGTTAAGGAGCAAAAAGCGTAAGTGAAAATCTTGGAACTTCGCAATGAAGTGCACTTACCTGCATTAGCACTATTCCCAACTGGGTTTGTGTATGAGCTCTCAATCCTAAGCCTGTCGCGCTACCAAGAATACAAAATACCAAAAGGGAGAAGGGTAAACCTGGAGATTCATTCAACTGAATGAAGACACAGGCCTGCCATTATCTCAGACCTTTAACTGCAATTTTTAATATGATGATTAGGGTTTTCTTGAGTATCTCCTCTCCTCTTTATTGCCATCTTGGTTTGTATATTGTATGCAGCTCTGTGGGCCTGACTGGAAGTTTTCCATGAAATCAGCTTCATACAACCAGTTTGATACCATTTTGAAACGATGGTCTTTTTAGTGCTCCTTGAAGACACTTCAAGCAAAAATGAAGTGTGAGTTTACCAGCGATTAACACTGCCCATTATTCTTGTAGATGTTATGCTCTTTCCCTCTCAGTTAACTTTACAATTTCCCTTTTTCTAGTGAAATGTCACATCAGATGTAAATATGCATCAAGTTTTGAAATTTCGTATCTTTAAAACAGTTTTTTTGGTGGGTTTTTTTTTTGGGGGTGGGGTTGTTTTGTTTTTTTTTTGTAGGAAATATCAGTGTTTTCCATGAAATAGTTTAATTTCTACTGCAGTCTTATCTCTCATGATGTTCTACTTCCCCATAGCAACATTTGTGGTATGGGACTTCTTTTACTTACCCCAGAATTTAAGATGTGGGATTCTAGTTAGTGTTTGCTCTGATCAGGCTGTGTCATTATAGGATCCTGGGGTTTTTTTACACTAGATGGGTGAAGTGACCACTTGATTTTGGGTTGAGGCGTTTTGTTTGGTTTTGGCAGGTGGAGGAAGAGGGAAGTTAATTCTAATTTTGACTGGAGTCTCACAGGGTGTTTGTGTTTTGGGGTTTTGGGGGGGGTTGATGGTTTTGTTTGGTTGGTTTTTTTCAGCAAAAGTGTAGTCAAAACTGATGTCTGGTTTTGTTATTCCACCCCCCACCCTACCCTATCTTAGCACCTTAAACCTTATGTTTAAACTATTTTAGAAAGCATGGTAATGTATCTGCAAACTGTGACCTGATTATAAATAAAATGCGTAAATGTAGCTTTAGACCATATTAAAAATACATGCTGTATAAGTTCATCTTTACATTAAAAGAAGATGATCTTTTAGTTAATGCTTTAATCTGCAATCTCCTCAGATACTGAGAAATTCACTGCATGGGGCAGCAGTAATGGAATGTGCGAAGACCTTTGATATATATCAGTTGCAGGAAAACAAACAAACAAAAAAACACCACCAAAAAACCACTATATGTTATTGTATTGTTGTGGCACACTGCTGGAAGGTGAGGGAGCTACTAGGTACCACTTCCTCCTCTTGTATGCTTTTCTCTTGAGTTTGTTTCAACTGTAGTTGATAAACCTGTAATTTTAGATGGGATAATCGTGGTTCAAAGTAGTATGTCTTGATGGTTTTACTGTAAAATACATTTTTTTTTCCTGTCTTGGCTTGTTACCTTGCTAAGTTTCCATCCTCTGTGTGATTCTGCAGCAAGTGATGACCAGCTTTTTTTCTATTCTCATCACCAGTTCAGCTCCAAGTAATTTATACTTAAATGTTTCTTCCCTCACCCCCACCCCCCCATATTTTCTTCTGAACTGTCCCTCGTGGTTTCTCTTTATGGCCTCTTCCCCTTTTGATTTTGATTTTTATTTTTCTTTGAAAGCTAAGCTGTATCATAACTGACAGTAGCTTTCTTACAGGACACTTCAAATTTAACTGAAGTATAATAAAATTTCTAGTCATGCAGATTCATATAACTATGTATTCCTGTTCTTTTATGCTTTATTACTAAACTATCCTCTGTGCAGGGAGATAGGAGGTGGACAACTTGAAACCTTAAAGTTGAATGGCAGTATCTTCATGGACTCTCTAGTTCTTTATCCAACCTTTTCATCCTTAAACATTCAAATGCTGCTGTTGAGACCTGATGGTTAAAATCCATGTGTGTATACGGTGTGGGGTTTAAAATTTTCCTTTCTGGAAACAAAGCAGAAGTTTAACCAGATTCATCAAGTTTATTTCTTTTCTCTTTGACAAATACTAATGACTAAACTAACAAGATGCACTTAATTTAAATGCCAAAGTGAGAACTCTGAGTGAATAATTCAGGTGGGACGTTTTTGATGCCTTCGTGGTTGCCATTCTTCCCAAGTGTGTAGAATTTTGTGGTTGCCATTCTTCCCAAGTGTGTAGAATGAGCGTGTTCATCACTTTTTTTTTTTTTTTTACACCATGCAGAAATCTCTTCCTAATTGCATCTCCTCTGCGAGAAACCATTGGCTTTCAGAATACATGATTTACTTTGGAACTCAGAGATTTCAAATAAGAATTACTGTTGGTTTTGTTACAAGAACCATAAGTCAATGTATATTAATCTTCTTGCTGCTGTTGCAGCTCAAGAGGTAATTTGTCATCTTGCCGTGTTCCTTCTCGGCTAGGTTGCAGCAGTCAATTTTAATTGCAGTGCTGAAAATCTTTCATGCAAAGATCTAGTATTCGGCAGCATTTGATCCTGCTGTTAATTGCAAACTGATTTTAAGGTCTAACTGTGGGTAAATTTCTTTCCACATATATCAGCGTGCCAGTCTGTTCCTGGGGAAGGTGGGAAGTGGGTTTAAATAGCCATTAATTCCATAGAATGAAGCTTCATCTTAACATCACTAACTGCAAGACTTTCAGTCTAGTAGTTCAGAACAGAGAAGTTCTTCTATGAACAAATTAGAAGATCGCTGAAGTGTTTGATTACTAGAGTTGTGTAAAAGAGCGCTACAGTGATACTTTTTTTTTTTAAACTGCAGTTAGCAATTTTGCTGAATACTCATTAACATCACCTTTTCTACGAGCGTGAAAATAGATCTCATAGAAGTCTGTGCTCTAATTTGGGGAGGTATTTAAGCCTGTGCATAATGGCAAGCATGTGAAGAGTCCATTAAATTCAGTTGGATTCTACTGTGTGCTTCATTGGCTGTCAAACTCCTAATATGTCTGTGGGAGATAATAAACTTCCTTCTCATCATCTTTGTTATGAAGATAAAAGTTCTGTAATATTAGCCTGAAATATCTTCTAAATCTCTCCCTGGTACTTGCTTCCTTGAGAGTTTGAACTTTTTTGGCTTAATCTATTCTTTCATATCGATCAAACTTCTTTTTGAGGGGAAGTTGAGGAAAAACTCAATTTATGCTTACTTCAAACTTATCAGCAACAGAGTTATAACAGTATTTTGAGTGAAGCAGCGTTATCTTTCCATATTTGGCAGGCTAACTTATGCTTTTTATTGTAGCGCTGAAGGGCACTATTCTGGAATACATTGCCTTTGAAAAGAATGCAGAGTAAAACCAAGCAAATCTTGGAGTATTTTGCTGTTATAGAGGGTGGTTGCATATGCGGTATCCTTGGTGCATAGAAAGAATACAAAATGGGAAGAGAAGGTAGTATCATCTCACAAATACGACCTTATTAAGAATATTGTTGAAATAATTTGGCTTGCGTTTTTGTCAATGCTTAAAAAAAGTGAATGTATGGAAAATGTTCAGGAAAGACTTGATTCTGTCTTACAGTCAGTCTCCTTCGTCATATCCAGGAGAAGGTTAAGAAGCAACTGAAATCATTTGATATTTGCCTACATGAGAGAGATTTCTGATGGACAGTTCTTTAATGTAAAAAGTTTTCATGAGCTCAACTGTTTGAGATCAGAATTGGAAAAATTCAGATAGGAAATAAGTCACAATTGTTAAATAGGGCAATTAATCACTGAAACAATTTACCTAGAATGTGAAGCATTCTGTTTCAGCATAAAGACTCCATAAAAGAGATTCTCACAGATAAACTAGAAGTTACATACTTGATGCAAAAATTGTTTGATACAATTTTACCTAGCTCATTATGCAAGAGACTGAAGTAAATGAATATGATGGTCTCCACAAGAGCTCGCATCATTTGAAATTTATCCTTATGAGAATAAAGTGCATGATGAGATGGCAGCAATTAATTTTCTGTAAGTAATGTGAATTTGCTGGACAATTTTCATATTGTGATCAGCACTACTTTGCAAGGTGATTAGTAGTTTTAAAATTTGGGGGTAGGATTGACTAGAGAATGCTGGGATCTTAGACTCCTTAATTCTGAGAGATCGTGGACTCGCTGGAAGGTCTTAAACAGTACAAATGGTTTTCCAAATTGAGCACCCAAAGTTAGCATTGTTATCCAAAAAATGTAGTGATTTTTTTTTTAAGAAAGAACCTGAACACTTGCCATTCCTATATGCAGACCTTGCTGCACAGCCAGCACTTCAGAAAACTTAGAAAGTGAAGTTTTGATATCTGTAGCAATTCCTCAGATCCATGCATCAGATTATTTGCACTCATCCAAAATGCTTATTTATGCGTCTGCCTCTCTTAAATGTTGTGAGGGATAAGGCATGTCTGTGGTAACAGTGCTTGTGAAATGTTGCCATCTGGAGTAGTCCTGAACAATTGCCGTGGAATTAGTTGGAATTCACAGAAAGGCATCCACTCCACCTTTGTAAATATTCACGGGTCAAGGCTTTGCCAAGGCTGAAATAGAAAAGTATAGATGTTGTTGCTGTATTCTTAATTATAGTGCTTTCAGCTTTAAATTCATATACAAATTGCAAGTATTAAGTAAAATGCGTTATTGGTACAATAGTTAAAATACGTTGCTGTCAAAGAAAAAACAATGTAGGGGGTAGCAGTGTCTCCAACCAACTGTACATGGATGGTGGATATAATCAAAGTTAATGAAATTCTCACCTGCCGTATAAAGGTCAGTTTTGACAGGGTTGATTTGCTTGCCCCTTCCTGTATTTCTGTATTCTTTACTTAATAGCCTTACAGTTTCTGAAAGACAATTTTATCTGAAAACAAGCTTAGAGTAAGGAATTGTTTACATACTTTCAAAAATGGTTAGGATAATCCAGACTCGTCCAACTTTGTATTTAATATTCAAAGTTGTGTGTTCTTTCTCAAGTGGTATTTCATTCTTGTTTAGTGAATGTTGATTATTTTCTCTTTTTCTCATAGCATTTTAGTTCTGTTTAAACTCTTACGTCCAGATACTTCTTTTGACTTTCTGGCCTCGAGCTTTGAAATTACTAGTTGGGGGGATGAGGTGTAGGGGGCTGTTTCTAGATTATTTAAATACTCGTTTTTATGAAACAGTTAAAAACAGGCATTTTACATAACATCGTAAATTTCCAATTAATTGCTGTAACTTAGAAGTAAAAGAGAGATTCGCTACTAAACTTCCATAACTGAAGTCATTATGTCCGCTACTGTATAGTTCAGATAGAATAATGTATGTTTTAACTGTTGAATTGAATTAATTTTTGTCATCTCTGCTCCCATTCCAGGTGCAGGACAAGTTTCGTTTGGACCTGTCTGATGAAGAAGCTGTCCATTATATGCAGAGTCTAATTGATGAAAGTGTCCATGCCCTCTTTGCAGCTGTGGTGGAGCAGATACACAAGTTTGCACAGGTGAGATATCTTCTCTGTCCGTGGTCTCTGTGAAAGCTGAGTAAGGTGAGAGGTTGCGAGTGGTAAGTTCAAGACTTAACTTCATTGTTTATGATGTTTTTAATTCATTTTCCAACAAGTTAAAAGTGTGTTCTTGCTGCCAGGACTGGAGAGCAAGCTCTTAGTGGTCCTAGAAAATTCTTTAAAGCACCTTAGCAAACACACTACGTGGGATGTAACTGGTTGTATTGCCAAGGGTAAGAACTGCAAATTGGAAAGCTGGAGTTCTGAGGGAAGGATCCAGAACTTCCTTAGCTTTCATTCCCAAAGTAAATGAGTGAGGATAAACTTCCTTTCTTTCCTACCTTTGCTAGACTTCCTGAACTGTGCATTCCATGTAATTATTTTGATCATTAACAGACACAGCAGCTTGCACAGCAGGGGCCAGGAACTCTGCTCATAACAGCATCCACATCCTCTGCAGTGTTGACAGTGTACCACAGAATGTGGTCCCCAGCGGCTACGTGAGCAGCTATCCCCTATGTCAGAGGCCTCAACACAGATGGGAGTTCCCGAGGGAGAATGCAGTCTTTGAGATCTGGGGATGTAGGGGGTGGCTGAGACCTCTTGCTGGGGCAGTGGGAATTGGGCTCCTTGCTTGCAGGAGGTGTGCAGCGGTGGCACGTCTCCATCACCAAGTAAAGGAGCTGAGGGAGGAGGTCAGCAAACTGCACAGTATCAGGGCTGACAAGAAAGAGGTTGACCAGATCTTCCCCAGACCTTGGAGGCAGAAGAGCCTGAACCTCCAGCTGCATTGAAGGAGGAGCAAGAATACGTTGTGCTCATCGAGTTAGGAAATAGAGACTCCCAGGATGGTGACGGCTGGAACCTTGAGACTTCTGGTATTAGGAGGGAAGGCTTCTGCTCTACCTACAGATCTGCACCTGCAGAATGGATTCAAGGTGATGGGCAGTAGTCAGCATGGATTTACAAAAGGGAAATCATGCCTGCCCAGCCTGATAGCCACCTAAGATAAAATGGCTAGCTCAGTGGACTGGGTGAGAGCTGTAGCTATTCTCTATCTTGACTTTCGCAAGGCTTTGACACTGTCTTCCATAATATCCTCATAAACAAAGCAGAGCAATATAGACTAGAGAAATGGACACTGACATGGCTTGGAAACTGGCTGGTGTGCTGGGATTAGAAGGTTGTGACTGGTGGCACAAACTCCATCTGGAGGCCAGTCACTAGTGGGGTACTCCAAGGGTTGATACTGATGCCAAAATTGTTTAATGTCTTCATTAATGGCCTGGATGATAGGATGAAGTGCACCCTCAGCAAGTTTGCAGACAATGCAAAACTGGGAGGAGTAGTTGATACACCAGAAGTGTGTGCTGCCATTCACAGGGACCTTGACAGACTGGAGAAATGACCGCACAGGAACCTCATGAAGTTCCCTAAAGGGAAATGCCAAGTACTGCACCTGGTGTGGACTAACCCCCTGCACAAGCACAGGCAAGGGGAGCGGGTGATGAGGTGGGAAGCAGCTTTTCAGAGAAAGCCCTGAAGGTTCTGGTGGACAAGTTGCACATGATGTAGCAATGCGATCTTGTGGCAAAGAAGGGCCACCAGCTTCCTTGACCACATTAGGCAGTGTTGGTGGCAGGTGGAGGGAGGTGATCCTTCCCCTCTACCCAGTGCTATGTGAGATGCATCTGGAGCGTCGTGCCCCTTTTGGGCTCCCCAGTACAGGAGAGACATGGACATGCTGGAGCAAGTCCAGCAAAGGGCCATGGAGATGATCAAGTGCTTGGAGCATCTGTCATACAAGAAGAGGGTGAGAGAGCTGGGACTGTTCAGCCTGGAGAAGGCTCAGGGGGATCTTATCAATGTGTATAAATACCTGATGGAAGGGAGTAAAGAAGGTGGAGTCAGACTCTTTCAATGGTGCCCAGTGACAAGACAAGAGACAATGGGCACAGACTGAAAGACAGGAAACTTCATCTAAACGTAAAGAACTTTTTTTACTGTGAGGGTAATAAAACACTGGGACGGGTTTCCCAGAGAGGTAGCGGAGTCTCCATCTGTGGAGATACTTAAAATCCAAGAGCACAATGTTCTGGGCAACCTGTTGTGTTTGATCCTGCTTGAGCAGGGGGGGGTGGACTAAGTGATCTCCAGAGGTCCCATCCACCCTCACGCATTATCTGATTCTTGCTAATGGTGTGGGGTGGCAATAGATTATTGTCTCCACTATTTTTATTATTAAAATTTACCCTTGGTCTAGTATGGAGAATGAAATGTTTAACCACACATATGTGTGCTGTCCTGCTACAAGCCACAGTAAGACAATAAAATGTTTAATTCTCATGTTGAATAAAACTGTATTCACAAAGGCATTTTTTCTGTGAAATTACAGTGTTTTTTCCTTAAAGCCATCTGACACATTTAGTTTGTGTTTATCAGGGATTTAAGATATTACACTGTTTGCCTTAAGTATTAGACTCATGACAAGAAACGGAATTGAGAGGAAAAATGAAACAGATCTGAAACGCCAGTCATTATGCCATTTTTTTTTAATTGATTCTTTCTTCAAAAGACTGATCAAATTCTGCTAGAAACTGAGAACTATTTTTATGGCTATCCATTTTGCTAAAGGTCTTCCAACTAATCTGTTGTTTCCTGCAAACTTAATTTTTATTTTGAATAAATGCACTGTAGTGCAGGGTAAGAAGCAAAAATGTCATTTTCATCTGCATATATATTTAATAAAGGTGATCTCTTACGTGATGTGAAAAAAAGGACTGTAATTATATGAAAATGTTGCAAAATTTGTTGTCATTCATTATGGACTACTTTGATCATAGGATGGAGGATGGTAATTTCATAAGACAAAGTGAAAAATGCCTAACATCTAGGTTAAAAAAAAATAAAAATTAAAAAGCCATTACAAAGATTCAAGAAGACCTTTCTTCTAATCACATACTGACAGTCACTTTTTTAAGACTTGTCTTTTTACTTCATTGGTTTTAGGTGACTGCCAGACTCTCCCAGATAATAGTTATTGCATTTGTGAAGCTGTATTAGTAAGTCAGAGTTTACAGGTTTGATTTAGGTGACCTTTTCTTTTTCCATTCAGATTTGTTCTTGCTTGACCTTTCTTCAGCACTTACAACTGCTTTTAAAATCACAGGACAGATTTGTTCAGAATATTTAAAAGTACCCAAGAATTTGAACCCCAGGCTTCTAGCTCCCAGGAATGGTGTTCTAAGCAACAGGCTGATACATACAACAGCAGGCACCGATTGCATCTTCCATTCGTATTTTGGGAGTTAAAAAGCAAGCCCACAGTGTGTATTGCACTTTGGATACCAAATAAGCAGATGTGACAGCCACCAATGCAGGCCTGATCCAGTTGTCTCATTTAGGAGTTGTTACTTCTCCAGCTGGCTGAGGCTGGCTTCCAGCATGGAGACTTTTGGGCTGATTTTCCTGCGGCCCTGAACGCTCCTCATGCGCTGCTGCAGAGTTTGCTACCTATGTGCTCTTAGCTTTCCTTTCTACTTTTGGGATCGGGTGCCTAAAATGAAAACAATCGTGTGTTGCTTTGTGAGTGCTTAAGGCATCTCTTGGCTCCATGTGATGTAGGATTCTTCTGCTAGTTTTGGAGTTGAGATTATTGCCTTCATTCATGTTCTGTAAATAATTACACTTGCAGGCTTCCCCCTGCAAAAATACTGGATGCTTATAAGTGTGAGTAGGATACAAAAAGAACAGTCACAAATTAATTAGCAGTTTACAAGTCTTAAGAATCTAAGCGCTCTATATTTTCTTCTTAACTTACAAAAAAAAATCCATCAAAATAAAATGTAATTAATGTCTATTCTCTTTATATTACAAGTGAGATAGGATACTTTTTAGTTCTATTTAGTACTTCATTAGTCAAAATCATTATCTTTCCTTTTTGTCTGAGGCGGTCTTAAGAATTTGCTGCTGGAGTCTTCACAGAGTCTGTAAATCGTTGAACAAATGAACAATTAATGCATCATTGAATTTGCTGTAAAGGGGTCATCTTACACAATGGCCAGTTGAAGCTTTCAATTTGTTCATGTATAATGCTGCATTGAATTTCCAATGGCCTTGCTCTTAATAGTAAAATAAGTTGTCTAAAAAAAACCAAAACCACCACCACCACACAGGTATTATGACACATGCTTAAACAGCAGATTTTGGCCTAATGCCACACAATTTTTCATTTGAAATGCCCTTCAGCATGTTTTCTTGTTTATCGATAGATATTTATTCTCTTACTGCCTCCAAAATAGGCCTACGAGGAATCTCTGCTGTCTACTGCAGCAGTTAAGAGCTTTTTAATAAGGCTGGTTATTATAGTAACTGTTGTGTATTAGCATTCTATATGTCACTCTGTAGTAAGTAAAGCTCTTGGATAAAGCAATCTAGATATTTTGGCATCAGCTTGGTATTGTTCTTTTGTAACAATATTGTAAATTGAGTTCAGTTCAAAGCTGTGTTATGAAGCCTTTAGTTTAGTTTCTAATGCATCTCTAATCTTATCAGATATTTTACAGACCTTTTTATGTAGTACTTGTCTCCTTCTTAATGGTTATCAAAAAACTGTTGTCTCAAAAGTAAATAAATTTAACATTTAGAATAAGTTAATGGTGTTGTACAATAGTGCTCAAGAGGAGAAAAAGTGCATACTAATTTTAGTTGATAGTAATGAAGACTGGATAGCCATTTCTCCCCGGAGAGTCATTTTCATTTTAGCAGCATTATTTATTTCTGCAGAGGAAGGAAACAATCTCCAGTTGAAGTGACTAATTTCACATTTTATTTCCCTTGTAAATTTACAAGTCAAGTCAGTTGCATTCAGGGCTCATGTTAAGCAGTGATTATAAAAGTGAAAGCTTGGTGGATGAGGGGTGTCCCACCCAAAATGTAGCTGTACAATTTAGGGTTGTACTAATGGTTGGCTGCTCTCTGTTTAGGAACAAACTCAAATTAATCTGTAAATGTTAAGTGGCTTTAGGATATTTCCAAGCTGTGGTCCCAGCGCTGCTGTATCCCAGAATGCAGCTGTAGTTCCTTCCCTTAGGACAGGGTTTCTGTTTTCCTCCCATTGGATGCCAAAATAAAATAGGGAACATCTACCAGCAGGATTGTGTAGATTGGCTGAAACCATTTGTCAAGGGGCAGATAGAGTTGGCTTCCATGCTGTTTGTTCTCCTGAAGGGTTGTGAAAATCGCCTGCCTTTAGGCATTTCACCATGGTTTTAAACACAGAGTTCAATTTACACATAACTTTTGTTCTTTGAGAGTAAACCAAGTTGAATAAATGCTGTGCTATGTGTTTTTTGTTTTCTTTTAGTATTGGAGAAAATAAGCCTTTTGCCTACCTGTGGTGGAAACAAGTAAATGCTGAAGAAAGAGACTTTCTCAAGCCCTTGTGGACTTCACCAAACAGTTTTGGAAGGCAAAAGCTGCAGGTTTGGTAGCATGGAGAATTTAGAGCTCAGGAGCTTTTTGAGTCTCCGTTCACTGAAGGTTTAAAAACAACCATTTTTAAAAGGAAAATGGTTGTTTATACCATCCTTGGGGCTCAGATACTACGGCATTTCTTTCCAGTGAAAACATTTGAGCCTCAAAGGTTGAAGTAAGCAACTTCCTCTCAAGCCAAAGATAACTGGAAGAGGCTGGATTTGAGGGTAAATTCTTGTACCTGTTAATATATTTTCTTATTTAAAAACAGAAATCATTGCTGTACTGAACATGAGTATGTACAAAGTTACAATAGTGAGGCTACAGTTCCTCGGTGCAGAAAAAACACAAAACTGTGGCAATCTCCTCTCTTCTCTTCCCACCAACTTTGTTCCTTGAGTAAGTTTTAAATGTAATTCATATGATCCTTTATTTCCCACCTTGGGCAATGTTATCATTTAGAAAGGACAATCATTTCTTCCCTGCTTACAAAAATGTTTTTAACTGTTGATAAGTTAGCCAGCTGTAGGCAGCCAATTAAATCGTCACTAAAAGGCTCAGCAACCGGAATGCACAGTGAGTGGTTCAGTATTTCACACTTTAACTCTGAATGTTTTCTGTACAGTGATCATATATTCTTGACTCTAATAAACTCTTTGTTGTTGCAGTCTTGAGGTGTTCTGTTTTGTCTTTTTAATCTTACCTGCTGAGACATGGCATACTAGAGGATTATGTTCATAACTCTTGGCTTTTTGCAAGGATTTTCACTCCTCAGTTCACTTGATGCAGGAGTAAGGCCACTCATAAAATGACTTTTGTGCCACATGTTGAGTTCATAATGAATCTGTTTTGAATGATCAACAACGTAATTAGCTCTTCATAAATGTGTGGATCTCTTCAAAGGGTGCTCTTATACTACTGTATTTTTTTAATAATAATTTAAGTCAGGAAGAAATCCCTCCCAATTACAAAGATCAGAAGGACTGATTTGAATCTGACTGATACTTGTGAGTCAGTCTTGCTTTGTGCTTCTTTTGCTAGCAAACACCAGAAGTGCTTTGATGGAGGAAAATCCATGAGGGCTGTGATGGGCCCTTAGTTATTTCAGCATATTACCTAAATTTGCTAGTTAAGCACAACATTGGTTCAGCCCCTCTTTTTCCACGTATGTGTGACTTAGAGGAACTGTATTGCCCTAGTTACTTAGTGCTTGTGTTTGCTGGCAAAACACAATGCCACAGAGGAGCCACAATAGTACTTCTTATCTTTAGTTGACTCTTCTTTGGAGAAGTAGTAATTGTCATTTTCTTGTGGGTTTTTTTTGGTCTTGCTTCATCTGGCAAAAATACATATTTCTCTACTGCCTCCATTTCCCGTGAACTCATTCTCCATACAGTACTTTGTGGTATCTTACAAGGGTATTTTTGAGAGCATGGAATTTTCAGACATTCAAAGAAAATTCTACAAAAAAATTGTCTTTTTTAATTTGTTTTGAAGGGGCATCCTATGTACTCACAAAACTTGTTAATTTGTATGATGTAGCCACACTTCATTTGGCTGAGTTCTTGACTCCTGATCCCCAGCCCTTTCCACTGTATATATTCTAGGACTTTCCCTCCAGATCTTTGAAGAAAACTCTTCTTTTGAAGAAAACTTCCTCTTCCCCTTGCCCAAGAGTAATTATAAAGAATATGGCATGGGCCGCTCTGCACCAGTTGACCAGACAAGCCAAGGATGACTCCTTGTTAAAACCCAAAAGGCATCATCAACGTGATCCTACAGCACATTCCACTTTGCAAAGAGGTTTATAAAGTGTTAAATGTAACTTGTATAAACACATTACGAATGAATGCATGGTTGTTCACTATGTCTTGTGGTTTAAAATGAATATAATAACCTGTTCATGTGCTGGACTATGCAACAGCCCATTAAAACTGTACACTAAGTCAGTTACAAATGTTAGCATGGGAACCCAAATGGAATCTGAGTGTGATACGTAAGGCTTAGGAAGACCCTGACTTCACTGTAAATCGCTGACCACTTCATAAATGGACAACCTCAGGCACAGAAAAGGAAAAGCTTGCCTGAGTCAGTCGAACCAGTGTCTTCATCTGTGTTTCTGCTTGTTGAGTGACCGTTGCATATTTTTTCAGTGTATTTTCCAAAGAATTTTGTAGGACACATACCAGCTGAGTGCTGACAAACTGTCTGGATATGTTTCTGATCAAACTAATGACTGTTTTGGGGATGATCTGCATATTCTGTTCCCAGCTCCTATGAACCCTTACAGCATGAAGAACAGGACAGCACCGGGACTGCTACAACATACTAGATGTAAGTAAAATCATTACTTTAAGTCTTGTCTTCTAAATACCAAATATTGTTGAAAATGGTTCTTAGAAGTCCATGTATCAATAGATGATGGGTTTTTTAAATCCTGATACACAAAATAAGTTCTGCCTTTATGTTGTAAAATCTAATGGCTCTTAGCACTTTGTGCAGCATCATCTATTTAAAGTAAAACAAAAAAAACCCACAAAACCGAAAACTGGGGAGAATAAGCTATTTTGTTTTGAATGAAGGGTTCTCTGTTTTAATATGTTAGTCTAAAGCTTCGACTAACTGGAGTGGGAATGTTTAATTTACTAGGTTATCTATCACAGCTCGATACCACTATGCAATCAACACTATATGTTATGTGTCTGTCTCTGGTAACTTCTGAATCCCTTGAATAACTACTACCAATTTTGACTTGAGGGGTACAAATCCTAAAGGTGCAATTCCTACCTGTTTCGCAAAGGTAGGTCCCCAGGGAATGTCAGGCAGCAGTTTCACCCTGCACATGCATTTGTGTGTATGCATATGCGGGGGGCGCATACACACACAAAATTGTACGTAGAGTGAGGCTGTGAGTTCCATCACGTGTATCAAAGCATGATGCAGTAGTTGGTAGAAAACCAAGCTGTACCAGTTGCGTCACAGAATAACCTGTCAAAAGTCATCCCGTTAAGTCTCTCCAAGAAGCATTGCAGAGAAAAAGAAACAGAACAGTCAAAAAGTAATTTTGCCATGGGCTTGTTTTACATAGCAGTTGTATTTTGTATAACTAGAGATAAAAGGTACTATAAAGCCACCTTGTGGGTGCATTATTTGCCTTTCAACATCCATCTTGGCTTCATCTTGATTTTATTTTCTTCTGGAATCTCTGGTGGTCTTTCTGTTGGGATTGAGGGTGAGAGAACCAAAAGAAATTGTTCCATCTTTTTTTCCCTCCCTTACCTATACACTGTTGTATAGGTTGTTTTCAACAGCCGGTGCTTCAGGAGCAGAAAGTAGCAGAGTCATCTTTGTTTCTTTTTTTGGGCAAGAAGCAGTAATTGCCAAAATAGTATTGGGGTGGGGGGAAGTGGGATGGGAAAGAGAGGGATGGGCTCTTTAATATAAAAGGCATATATCCTTTTGGCAAGAAACGTCCCTGTTCTTATAGACCTGGCTTTGTTCTTCTTGTGTGCAATCTAAAATAAAAAGCACTTTTGCAAGGCTTTGGGGGAATAATGGCTTTGGAAAAAGGAAGGAGGAACCTTAACACCTCCTCGCAGAGTAGGGTAGCAGCAAAGAGGTAGTATGGCTAAATGGCCTTCCTTTTGTAGTCAGCAAAGGTTTTACTCACAAGACCTGGTATCATGAGCGGATGGTAAAATACCGTGGTTATTATGAAGTATCTGAAGCACATACGTTTAAGGAGTCTTAAGGGAGTCATTGAAAACATATTGCAGGTGGGTTGTATTAAAATAGATTTTTTTTAACCTCTTCAGCTGATGTGATGATTCTTTGTAATAGTGAAGCTACTTGAAGTGCAGTATTGGTGTCTTCCTGCCCTTCCAAGCATCCGTGATTTAGAAGGGACTCTGCCGGGGGGGAAGAAATTTCACTTTGGAGGGTAAAATACCTAACCCCAGTTGCTTCGAGAGTATTGAGCAGGGAAGCGGTTCACCTGCATGGGTTCAAACCCGAACCGGCAGGAGCGTTGCTTGGAGAGGAATTCATAGCTCATCTACACACAGGCATTAATCACTTAAGCTGTGTGCGGGATGGTCCTTTCCAAAGTCAATTAAGCTATACCACAGGGAGGTACTTAAACTCTGAATAAAACCTCTCCACAATTAGATGTTGTGCAAAGTTTAACAGAGCCACTTTGAATTCCTTCCCGTGACAGAAACGTGGTTTTTCTATTTTTTTCCCCATCCCCCTCGTCAGTGGTGAGGGATCAGAAGACGGCAATTTTACAGATTTGCTCTGAGGAGGATGTTCAGTTCATAAACTACCGTGCACGGAAAGCGAAGCTATGTGAAGGCAGGGCTGAGCCAATGTGGGGACTCTGGGGAGCTCTGGGATCAGTTCTTCAGTTTGCTCCAGCCTGTAGTCCTCAGAGTGACAGTCGGATAACGGCACTTTCCCCCATCTCGCTAGGTGCTTAGACGTTAATTGGAATATGTAATGAATGTGGATACACATTCCACACTGTCAAACAAACCGTTTCATCTGTCCTTGATCTATAAAATAAGAAGACTTTTTGTGCAGTCCTTTCTTCAGTGTGTCTTCTTTCACTGGGAATTGGATTGTGAAGTTAATTGTAACCAAAGGCTTTTCTCTCCCATGTCTGTTTAATATAACATCTCTCGCTGATTAGAGACTGAAGAACCCATGTTGCGAAAGAAAAATGGCGCTTTTTTTGTAATAAGTTTCTTTTCTAGCACAGTCATATATAAAGAGTTTTCTGGCTGAGAAGATGGAAAGTAATTAGGGAAAATCTCTGCTTTTACCAAACCATTCACAAACTACTTCCCTTTGAACTTTAGGTGGAATAACAAGCTCCATGTCTGCATACAGGTATAGAGAGGTGCCTACTTACCTTGCCTAGCTGGTGGTGTGGGGGACTGTGTCCCCGGGACAGGGACAGAGCTTTTTTTTTTCTCCCAGTAAATACTGGATTGTTTTTTTCCCCATATCTGGTGATGTCAACTGTACTCATTCAGTCCAGTCAGCCGTCTGTCACCTTTTTAATGCTGTATCGTCATCAACTGACATACCAGGGAGAGATTTCTGATGAAAGCACAACTGATCTAGTAGCAGTGTCTATTCCCTGAGGAAGGCAGCTTCCATTTCAGCTTAAACTTGGGCTTTTTTTTCCCTTTGCCTGTCCCTGCTGGGAGCCATTCTTGTGTGGATAACTGCTTCACTTCTGACGCTTGGGTCTGATCGTGCAGTGACTAAGTTGGATACTAAGTTTTCTGACCCAGCAGAGGTGAAGGGGAGATGGTTGATGCTGTAATGATTATCTGATTCATTCACCAACCTCAAGGGTGAGGGCAGCAGCATGCATGGCAGGAAGCTCTTTCTTTAAAGTAGTGATTCAGCTGAGGTCTCTGACCGGGTTCTGTCAAGGCAGCATTACACTGGAAGTTAATTCAGTTTCTTTTCCAAGGGAAAGCACAGCAACAGACCTTGGGATAAGAAATGAGGTCATTTTAAAAATCAAATACATGGTAGAGAGCTGGCTACCACAAGAGCTGTACTTGTTGAAATCCTGAATGGGGGAAAAAAATGTGGTTACGTAGTTCGGAAGTGTTTTGTGTGGTTAGTCCACACAATTTACTAAAACCTGTAGGTGGTATCTTTTCAAGGACATTGGGCCATATTGCATTTACCTTTTCCAAGTCGCAAACAACATGTCAATAACAAGGTGCTGAGT
The DNA here is from genome assembly GCF_000699145.1 of Aptenodytes forsteri. Classification (NCBI taxonomy): domain Eukaryota; kingdom Metazoa; phylum Chordata; class Aves; order Sphenisciformes; family Spheniscidae; genus Aptenodytes; species Aptenodytes forsteri. The sequence continues at coordinate 850,827 of NW_008795477.1, forward strand.
GGCATCTTACTCTGCAAATGAGGAGATGACAGGTCTTAGCTCCCATTCTGTTTCTAACTTGACAGATGCTACTTTTGAAATAATAGCTGAGAGACTCTGCGTTAGTCCTGGCTGTGGCTTTCGTTGTCCATTGGCCTCGAAGATTTTTCACTTTTTGAACTTCCATTTCCCTCCCAGCTCTGTAAACTCAGTGGTGCAGGATCCGTTTTTAACTTGTCTCACACAAGAAGTACCGTAGCTTGGGGCTTTAATTTCAGATGGATCTGGGAAGTGCCATTGTAATCTGCCAAATAGCAATGTGTTTGATTGCATTTTGCATTCAGCCTTGGTTTGTTGGCTTGTATTTGTTCCATACATTAGAGTTGAAAGATGCCTGAAGAAATGTACTTGCTGGAACTCCTGTTCCTGTCAAACACTGTTCTGGCGGTTCTCTCCATCCTTCTGTCTTAGAAAGCTGTAGTAAAAATAGGGAGAATGAAAATGTTTCTTTCCTTTCATTAACTAATCCTAAAGTTCTGTACATACAAAAAGAAAGCTTAACTGAAATACAGCAAAATAAGATGATCAGTTTTTCAGCTTAAGCAGGCAATAGCCACAAGACATATTGTCAGGCCTTTTTATCAGGGTCCATGTTTTCTGCATCCGCATCATCCAGCTTAATGGGTACCTGATCCTGATTTAATATGCTGCAGTAGATAAATTCTTTTATTCAATGAAGAGATACAGCCAGAAGGATAGCTAAAAGCTGTATGTTTTTTCTAGTGTAACACCATATGGGTTGTAAATGGGTGTGTACAAGAACAACTGAGAATTACGAGTTCCAGGGATTGTTTTCTCATTTACAGTTAGAGTGATATAGTAAGCAAGAAGACCAACTCATTTAAGACTTGTAAATCAGCATAAATCAGGACACCCACAGTTCAGTCTTACATCTCCATTATGTATGTATACAAAAGGCTTACTTAGCATGTTTTTCTACTATTTCATTATTTTGTTGCCCATGTTAATGTCCCTGGTCAGTTACCTACTAATGCTCCTCAATAGCGGTTTTAGTGCTGAGCCTTTTGTTCAGTCATAAAGATTGTTCTTTTTGTTACTCAATTTTTTGCATATAAAGTTCTAGTGCATTACTGTTGTAGCTTGCCATTTTTCAGCCATGGTGTTGGTACTAGGGCAAAGGCAAGCACAGGTGTGATAGTAGGGTTACCAGCTATCCTAATTTTTCTGACTGCAGAGTGTTGACCTTGGACTAAAATATCTCTGAAGATGCAATCACTGCTCAAATACTTGACTACAGTTTACACAATGTACTGTAATATGGAGGCATGAAAAAGGAATCTGGGACCACTGCAGTTGGTGCCATACAGACACAGATTTGGGGCAATTAATCCTACTAGATTAAAGCTGCCAGGTGTACTCATGTTGTAATCCGGTAGATTACAGTATCGACAGGATCCGGTTCAGTTCTTTGCTGCCCTTGGATAACTACTGAATAATCTCTTCCTTCCCATTTGTCTTGCCAGGCAAGCAGGTAAGGATCATCAACCTTAGCTTTATATTGTGATATTTGGATCACAGATGAGGATTTCTAAAGGAAGTTTGTTTAAGGTAGGTCCCAGGTCTAACCAATATCCCTCCTGGACTCTAGCTATTGCTCTAGAAGAGCATGGGTTACCCATATTTTCCGTGTTATATTTGCTGGCCTGCCGTGTAGGTCTTGGCTACCCCAGGCCATTTCAAATGGCACTGTGTGCTTAGTTTTAGCAAATTGAATCAAGGCTTATGTGCCTATTTTAGGATGAGCTAACTCTGAAATTACTAGATTTCACTGACTGTACTGAGTAGATTTCCATGGACCATGCTGGGAACTTAGATGCAGGTATTTATATGAAGCTGAAATACACACATGGCAGTTCTGTTCTCCAGTACTGGCATGTCCCTTGCAAGGACCAAACAGAGGGCATCCCTAACTGGATCTCCCAGTCGTGGGAAGTTTGGATAATTTTAAGGGAGTCTGAGGTCCTACCAGTTGGCAGGGGAGAAGTTCAAGGCACTAGGCCCCCTCCTTCTCTAAGAGGAGGTCACAGTCATTGGCATGCAGACATTACGTTACTCTCCAAGCAGTGGAATTCACTGTGAGCTGTGGATTAAGCGTGCATCCAAATCACATTTAGGCTTTAATTTGCTTGACTGTATGGTCATACACTTGTTTTCTGAGAGGAGTCATAGGTACAGGAATGTTCAAAGAAAGGGTTAATCCCATCACGTTTTCATCCAGCTGGTTACCTTGAAAAGATTACCATTGTTCCCGTGAGCCCAACCTCTGCAGAAGTTCAGAGCTTCACATATAGTAAAGTATTAGGAGTACAGCCCCGTCACTGAACACTGAGATACTTTTCCCGCATTCAGATGCCCATAAACTTAACTAGAATGAGAGGTCTCCCCCCAGAACCATAGGAGATGGTGGTGTCCCAAGAAGACAGACCGCTTTTACTTAAATTTATTAGTGAATGATGTTGCAGCAGAGAGGACCACCTTTTAGCAATGCCACCTTCTCGGAAGCTGGAGCAGAGCCAAATGTATTTCACACAACTAGGCACATCAAGCAAGCTTAAATCACAGAGCAGATAATTACATTGCCCTAGGAAATCAACTAGCTGTTCTGTTATGCCCAGCTTTGGGCTCTAAATCTTCATGTAGCATCCAATTGCCATGGTAGCTAGGCTTCAGGTGTGCTTGCTCTGATCTCTATTCTTTACCTGCTTTCAGGTGTTTTGTGAGGCTTAAAATAACAAACGTGTTCAGGTCCTGGCAGTGGAAAGATGCCAGGTGAGGCATAAATTACTAACTTTTGTAAGGTAGAGATTTGCATGAGTTATCTGAAGTTAAACATGAATTTGTACTGATACTGCAGTTTTCAAATGTCTCTTGAGGATTTTATTGATCATTTCCCTCCTATTTTGTTTAATTCCATAAAATCCAACATGATTGAGGGTGGGAAGGAGGCTACTTTTATTTTCTTTTTTTTTTTTTAATTTATTTCCAATCTAATGGTAGCTAGGCTTCAGGTGTGCTTGCTCTGATCTCTATTCTTTACCTGCTTTCAGGTGTTTTGTGAGGCTTAAAATAACAAACGTGTTCAGGTCCTGGCAGTGGAAAGATGCCAGGTGAGGCATAAATTACTAACTTTTGTAAGGTAGAGATTTGCATGAGTTATCTGAAGTTAAACATGAATTTGTACTGATACTGCAGTTTTCAAATGTCTCTTGAGGATTTTATTGATCATTTCCCTCCTATTTTGTTTAATTCCATAAAATCCAACATGATTGAGGGTGGGAAGGAGGCTACTTTTATTTTCTTTTTTTTTTTTTTAATTTATTTCCAATCTAAATAATTTAAGAAAGGAGCTTTACTTGAATTTGAAATCATTACAGTGAATTTCTGCTGGCACAATAAAGGACAGACTTGATCCCACTGCTCCATAGACATCATGCCAGCAGTTTGCCATTTTATATGTATGAACAGTTTATCCAGTCTCCTTTAAATCCTATATATCTGGCATCAGGGATCCAAGTTCGTATTTCATCTGTTGCATCCATCTGTGTTGTCTTCTCTTGACCTTTTAAATTTGTAAGCTCTTCTGAGCAAGGATCATATCATTACATTTGCATAGTGATTCTCACTATAGGTCTAGAATCTGTGAGCATTCCTATAATACAAATAATTATGGAAGAAACCAGCAATCCAAGCCCAAATGAATAAATAACATAGCTGGATCTTGATAGTTAAATTAACTGTAAAATGAGAAGGGACACTAGATAGCTGCACAGAAGACAGAAGCCCTCTGAAGAAAATGTATACCTTCTGCTAGAAATAATTCACCTCACACATTTTCACTTTGGTCAACCTGAAAATATGAGAAAAAAATGTCATTTTTTGCTTTCTAAATCAAAGTGAGAAAAACTGTCAACTATTGTTGTTAAACCAAACCGTATAATCACCCAGTGAAATCCTTCTAGTCTGCCTGCTAGACTGTGCCAAATAACTTCTGGTGGAGAACAAAACAGTTAATATATTCAGATAGCTTACCATTATGTAGGATAGAGCTGGAAAGAAATGTCTTGTCTGAAACTTCAGTCAGAAAAATGTTATTGTTAAGGTGGCAGTAACGCATCCCTGTGAATTTCTGACTCCACACCATGAAGCCGTGTGTTGGATTGCAAAAAGAGATAGCCAAGCTTTGTCTGTAACAAAATCATTAATCATAGAATCACAGAATAGTTTGGGTTGGAAGGGACCTCTAAAGGCCATCTAGTCCAACCCCCCTGCCGTGGGCAGGGACATCTTCAACTAGATCAGGTTGCTCAGAGCCCCGTCCAACCTGACCTGGAATGTTTCCAGGGATGGGGCATCCACCACCTCTCTGGGCAACCTGTGCCAGTGTTTCACCACCCTCAGCGTAAAACATTTCTTCCTTATATCTAGTCTCAATCTAGCCTCGTTCAGTTTGAAACCATTCCCCCTTGTCCTATTGCTACAGGCCCTGCTAAAAAGTCTGTCCCCATCTTTCTTAGAAGCCCCCTTTAAGTACTGGAAGGCTGCAACAAGGTCTCCCTGGAGCCTTGTCTTCTCCAGGCTAAACAACCCCAACTCTCTCAGCCTGCCCTCATAGGAGAGGGGTTCCAGCCCTCTGATCACAAAAGAGTTGTGCCTTTGGCCCCGAGTGTATTTTGAGTGCTTCTCATCCTTTTGGAATGAAATCCTAAAATACTCCAAGTCCTACCTCGTTCATAGCGTGACATACTTCTTCTGCGCCTGAACAAACAGCCGTTTCTGATCAAATCCATGGGGTTTTGCATATACTAATCTGCATGTCAGAAGGTAAACAAAACTTTATTGGAAATGTGAAAAGAAAGAAAATGATGCAAATATTTACAATAAAGCAATCTCTATGCATGTCTGTCTTGTACAAGGAGATCCAACTACTTCAGACCCTTCCAAGTATCTAGTCATAGGTCGTGGTAGCCAATCTGGCTTTGAAAAGCACGTTACATAGCAGAAGTAGGTAGTGAAAGCATGGCTGTTCTGCTTCCTTCTCCATTCCACAAGCCAAAAGTCTTCAGTCCTTGCACAGCTTACTTTACATATGTCTAAAATTGTGCCCACAATGTTGACAGAGGTGTCTGAATTCTTCTGTCATTGCATAGACCAGCATGTGAGTGTAGAAGGCATTCACATAAGCTATGCTGTAAACATCCCACAAAGAAAATCACTTGTAGGATCAATACATCACTTCAGTGTTCCATTTTTACACATACATTTCTACCCTTTTTATCCTTCTCTTTTTTTCCCCCCCTTTCATTCACTTTTCTGTTTTGCCGTAAGAAAATAATTGAAAGGGGGCAAAAAATGCTAATGCAAAATAAATTCTTTTTTCAGTTTTTGTTTAAGAAAGCAAAGCAAAAACTGAAGGAAGAATGAATAGGGGGAAGCATTTGGAAGTGATTCTAAAAATAATAATAATAATAATAATACCATAAGGAAAAACTGGCATTATACAACCCCATCTGTTAAAAGGCTTATTCAGGAAAGAGATCTCTGAGTTCTAATATGTAGGTTTAGGAAAACATCTTTTCATGCTCAGTAGCAGTCAAAGAGCAATTGAACATTAGGAGTTGTTAGAAATGGAGTAGAGCATGTACAGAAAACATCCTCATGCCACTGCGTGTGTGCATGTGCATTCACACACTGAATGCAAGCAAAGCTGTGCTTGTCCCGTCCCAAAATGGATATACTGGGTCTAGAGAATATGAAGATGAGTAAAAAGGGTAAGCAAGGGAACAAAATGACTCCCAACAAAGGATCAATAGCTGGACCAGGAAGCTTCAGTCTAGAAAAGAGATGGCTGAAGAAGGATGTGACGGAGGTCTTTAAAATCTGCAGTACTGTGTCCAGTTCTGGGCTCCCCGCTACAAGAAAGATACAGACTTATTGAAGCAAGTCCACAAAGGGCCACAAAGATCATTAAGCGACTGGTCCATCTTTCCTGTGAGCAGAGGCTGAGAGAGCTGGGACTGTTCAGCCTGGAGAAGAGAAGGCTCCGGGGGGAACTTATCGATGTGTATAAGTACTTGGGGATGGGGAATGAAGAAGGTGGTGTCAGACTCTTCTCAGTAGTGCCCAGTGACAGGACGAGAGGCAACGGGCACAAACTGAAACAACTGAAACACAGGAAATTCAATCTGAACACAAGAAAACTTTTTGGTTGGTTGGTTGGTTTTGTTTTTTATTGTGAGGGTAGTCAAACGTGGAGACAGGTTGCCCAGAGAAGCTTTGAATTCTCCATCCATGGAGATGTACAAAACCCAACTGGACAACACCTGCTCTAGGTGACCCTGCTTGAGCAGGAGGGTTGGACTAGGTGGTCTCAAAAGGCCCCTTCTATCCTAAGCCGTTCTGTGGAAAATCCTGAGTAATATGGGAAAAAGTGAACAAGAAAGGATTGTTTTTTCACTTTCTTAATGAACAGATGGTATCAAAAGGAAATTAGCAAGAGAAAGGTTTGAAACAAATAGAAGGAAGTGCTTTTTACACAGTGCGTAATTGAACTATGGAGCTCCTTACAGTGTTTTGTGGATGCTAAATAGCAATTAGATAAATGCACGGAAGAAACATTCACCAAGGTCAGTTAAACACAGTATTACCCACAGTTCTTGAATTTCCTGAACCTACAAGTCATTGGAAACTGAGAGAACACAACAGAGGAATATTAATATATTCTTACCCTTCTCCTCACTCTTCTTTTGACTTTTGTTACTGGTCACAGTCGAAGACATGACGCAATACAGCTGTCCTTGCATAGCTGGTCATATGTTTAGAAGTATATTGCATGTGCGCTTTGTGATCCATTTCATTGCAAATGCTCCGTGAAAACATCGTAAGAGCGAAATGGGTGACTATCTTAGAAAAAGAAAATATGCCTTGAACAGGGAAATTATTTTGCATAGAGGCAGATTTGTTGAGCAAGAAAGTTCCATTCTCATGTCTGTTTTTGAGGAATACAGTATTTTAAGACTTTTTAAAATTGATATTTGATATATAATACTGAAAGCTATTCAAGCAGAAGTGAAAAATTAATATGCTTTTCAGAGGCTTCGTGTGATTCTGAGGTATATAAGTATAAATAAAATTACTTAAATGACTTGGAGTCAAATGGGAATTAGGAAATCTGTTCCTTTTGCAAAACACAGGAGTATAGCTGTATGTTAGGAGACTGAAGAGTTTCCCATATTTAAAAAGCAAATCATACAGTTTTAGGAAAATCCGGAGCATATGCTGAAGAAATTGTTCATCATAATTAATTCTTAGGCAAAATAGTGAAGAACTTGTTTTGCACAAGCCAGAAAACTGACAATCTCTGTAATGGACTAAAATTGAGGAGACTGAGCCCTGGGGGTTATTTTTAGTTTTGATTATGACAAATAAAGCAAATCAAAAAGCAGCTATGATCTTGGCTTGCAGTGCAGGGAAGGAAAACTCTGGATAAGAGAGTTTTCTTATTTCCTTTTTGGCTGAAGACCTGTATATTCAAACTGAGAAGAAAGAACAAGTGGAAGTGACAGGATTTTGTGCAAAGAATCTGTACAAGGTTGAAAATGCTGAAAAATTAGACAGCGTGGGGATTAATTGAAGTCTGGGCAAGAAAGTTCTCTCTTGAAGATGAGAGCAACTGAAGCTGCCTTTGAACTGCTGTCAGTGGGACACTGTGATTAAATACATCTTGTTTTTAAAGTGCTGCCAGTCCCTGTGGAGCAGTGATTAGGAACCCAGATCAATTAGAAGTCGGTATTGGTTTAAGGCTGCTTTTTTCCTGCTGTTGCCTGCATTACAAGCCTTTGGTATGAGATGGTAAAAAGGAGGAACTCCAGGTTACTAACCAGGAAAGGCTGTTAGTTTTGTTTGGGTAGGAAAAGCCCCATGGAATATCACATCTATTTCTTCCTCTAAGTTCATTTAGGACAGTCCAGCTTTTTTTTGTGTCTTCCCCCCCACACCTCCACGTCTGCCCTGGGTGAGTACTGGCCTGCTGTGGCCGGCAGCTGAGCCTGGTGCTTGCTGTGCCTTCAAGCTGTCATGAGCTTCATCTGGAGGGCTGAACGCAGCTGAAAATGTTCGAAGTCCCTTTGTCTACAGTTCAATTGCTTTGATAATATTCTTCCATCCTGTGTGATGACAATTAAAGAACATTTAAACCATCAGACACAACAGAAACACGAAGGAGCAGTGCTGGATGCAGGGAAAAAAATGCTTTCATTTAAATAGTGAGATCTTACTTAGTAGGAACTGAGTGCTGAAAAGGCTTTTAAGAGGAGGAACCTGAGTGCTTAAAATGGCTTTTATGCAGAATTTGAGTGTCTGTGGTGCTGACACCACCCACTGAGTCAGGCAGGACTTTGACAAATCTCTCAATTGCTCTCTTTGACCTTAAAGTTTGTGCCTCAGGATGAGCACAATATTATGCCTGTTTTTCTAGGTTTAAACAACACCGAAACTTGAATCAGGACTCTGAGAGCAGGTGACCTTCTCAGTTTGTGACTGGCTCAATCTGATGGGTTTACTCTAAGGAAATACAAAATGTGCCCTTCAGGAAACTCGGACGTCACGCAAAGTCACACCAGCCACATCATAGCAGTTGTCTGCTACTGATAAAACTTTTCCAAGAAGAAGGAGGGCCAAAGGCTGTGTCCTTCCTGGGTTCCAGGCTGCAAACCAGGGGCTGACGTCCTTTCCCCGAGCACTGCTTGTTTCCATAGGCTGTTCTGTGATTTTCCTCAGAGAACTCTCTACTCGATAACTAAGTGAAAGTCCACCATTACTCCGGGGGCTAGAGCAAGGAGATGGCCAGAACCCCCCCGTGTGGCGTGATCCACCAAGCTGTTGGACTCCTCGGTAATTAGAGCTCACAAAAGCAGCTAGTTTTGATGACTGATTGATATTAATTACCTTTAGGATATAATCCCTCCTGTCTCTGACTATTCAAATATTCACCTGAAAAGTTGAGAGAGAAAAGAAGAGAAATCCCCTCTTGGAAACGGCTTCCATATCCATTACTCTTAGTCCATTGGCTGCTAATTATTCACTGTGTGTGAGCTCACATTATCGTACATTGCAGAAAAGGCACCATGAAGGATGTTATAGATAGCATTTATGAACACGAAGAGCTTTGAAAAACTACTTTTAGTCCGTAACAGTCAAGTCAAGCCTACACTCCAGTGAGTCAATCGCTTCTCGTAGAGTTTGGACAGAGTTTTCTAAAACTCAGCATATAGTAATTTTGTTCTCTTTAATTATTCTTCCATGGAGGGACTTGCTATGAAAGCAAACCCTGGCCGTGCTGACAAATGGAATTGAGGGTGATAGGGTTTTCTCCCTTTCCCGAAAGAAGTCAAAACTGTAGATGTATTTGTACCTGTATATTTAGTTCAGGTTTGTTTTCAGAACAATGTTTTCTAACTGGTGGAGCTGTCCTGTTCAGCGGATTAACTATAATATAATATATGCTACAGGAAAAAACCCAGAGTGACACAGCGGTACATGAGAGGCTGCTCTGGAAGGAAGTTTCCCCCTGAAGGCGGTAAAGCTCGTTCTGGGATTCCACTATAACCATGTGCTGTGGTCTCTCCGTATGTAAAAGAGACCCCTGTCAAAAGGACATTACCGTCTGCAGGTCACACGGTCCGAGAGACGTGAAAAATGATGCACTACTTCCAGGGGGAATGATTTACTGGCTCAGCACAGGGGCCAAAGAAAAAGGGCTCGCTTATTTCTGTTTCTTCCTAAAGGATGAGGAGAGGACACCTGTGTTGTGGCTCAGAATACCTATTTCAAATCTTACTCACAGCGACTTTCCACGTGATGTTTTCTCTAGCAACAAAACCAGTTTAGCCTTTTCTTTCCATTGTCCCAAGGGCTCATTTCTCGCCTGTGTGTGATACTGTGCTGCCCCTTCAGCTGAGCCACTGTTAGATTGGGTGTGATTAAATCATCCAAATTAACACAAAGCACAATAGAAAATCCAGGACTCTTCCAAATGAAGAAATGGTGACAGGAGAATGGATAAAGAATAGGATGAGAGAAGAATTTAACTGAAAGAGGTGAGGAACATAGTTAAAGTACTTATAGTCGAAAGGAAGATATGCCTTGTTAGCATTTAAATGCACATAAATCAATTCATGTGCACTGCTTAGAGCCCTAAAAAAGCTGTGATACGAGTGGAGAAGGCTCCCTACGCGACAAGGAATGCAGGTACCCACTGAGCAGTACTACGGGAGGAAAGAGAGACCCTAGAGCTCCTCCTTCCCCAGCCCTTGGGGAATGTCTCTCCGCTTTGGAAACGTGTAGCTAATTCCTGGTCACACATTGCTTCTTAGCAATAATAAGGATGTGTCTGCTCTTGCCATACAGCAGCCTGCGAGCATCCGCTGTCCGTTGTGCCCGGTCCCCGAAAAGCACCGTTGCTTGAGTTCTCCCTGTTAGTGCCAACGTAATCGATTGCAGCAATGTGCTGCTTCCCTCCTCTAAAGATCTAAAGACAGCTGAGCTCTCCCTTTCCCAACAGGTCCAGTCCTTTCTCCATTATCCTGCTGCCTTCTAAGGGCTTTCTGGCAGTGGCTGAAATGCTTTGCAGAAAATTCATCGTGGGCTGAAGGTAGTTTAGAAGATTGGCGCCCATTCAGCTTGACACTTAGTCATTTAATTTTAATAATCAAATAATCCAGTGGGAGAACTCAAAGGTATAGAGTCCTTTAATGAGATGGATTAAACTTCTTGGAAACAAGGGGTTTAATAGCCATTAAAAGCCATTAGGCTTCTTTATTTGACTCAGGCATGCCAACAAAATTATAGGAGACGGCTCTGGGGTTTGAATTGGGTGAACTAAAGCTGTTTTCTAGGAGACATGCATGTGTGAAGAAAGGTAAGCAAAATACCACAGAATCAGCCACAAAAGGAGAAAAAAGACAGAAAAAGAGCACTCCAAAGAACCCAAGCAGAGCTCTTGGGTTAAATTCTGGCCTCAAGAGGCCTGTTTTGCATAAACAGCCATGTTACTGCTCAGTTTCTGTTTTGTGGAAGAAGAGATTTGATGTGGGTTTTTTGTGAATTTGAGGCAATAAAACAGCCACGGTAGAAGAAAATGGCAACAACCACAAAAATTAATGAACAGCAGTAAACCTGAAGTCTTATTCTGGCATCATCATCTCTTTCTCCTAAGAATAGGAGAAAATATGCCTAGGACACTTCACATGACCTCAAAGTTTGGCTACATCTAAAAGGGGTCACCATTTAGAAACGAGGTTACAGTGTGTATAATGCTGATTCTTGGTGAATCTATTGCTGAGGTCCTGAGATATAGAATTCATGGCAATTTCTATGATGTCTCATCATAGACTGGGCAGATGGATAGACTGGGACAAATGTGTTTAATGCAGCACAGTGATCACCCATCACTCTTTTGCTCTCTTACAGTTTTAACTTTGCTTTCTTCTAAGTGCAAACCAAATCCAAGGGGGCATCTCTTGGACACCCAAAATAATGCAACTTGTTCTTTGACCACTGGAAGTGTTGAAGAACTGAAGAGACTGGTCTGTTATGGAGTAGTTGCTCAGCTGAATTTTCTTATCCTTGCTAAAGTGCAAATAGTGACAGTGTTGGTTTGGTTTGGGTTTGTTTTTTTTTTCCTAAAGCTAAGGAGTTCATAAAAAATTCTGGTGCAGCTTCTCTGTTTAATGATTCTTGCTCTCACACTACAGCTGTTTTAATCATCAGAGAAATTAATAAGGTCTCCCTTCTTGATTAAAGATTCATTTCCATGAAACATACATTCATATAATATCTTTGAGACCTCCCTGGTCCACCAGCTACAGTTGAAACTGGCCAACAGCTTCAGCAGTTACACTGCAAAGAATGGACAGATGGATGAAAAGTGATAACATAAACCTTCCAGCTTCAGCATAACATCACTAAAATGTTGTTCTTAGCTTTGATGTCTGTCAAATAGTATTATACTAGCTAATTTCTTCCCTACCAATCCCCAAAATGAGGCCTACTAGGAGCTTGGATTTTATAAAAATTTATGAACCCAACAGGGTGACTTGTTGAAAAATGCTATTTTATCGTTTTGGATCCAGGGAGAAAGCCTTCATCTTTGCTAGGAAGCATTAGCCCTCAGTTCTGCACTGAACAATTCACCTGCACTGAACAAACTGTTTTGTTACACCTTTTATTATTGTTAATGTTAAATTTAAAATAATCAACATTGCCTGCAGTTTCACCTTCTGCGGATGCCCTTTCCACTGTCCTTCAATGTCCTTTTGAAGAACGTGGGGCAAATTTGGCCAGCAGTTCTGTGGATGCAAATGTAAAATATCTGTGATAAAGTCTGGACCTATCCCCTGAAAATCCTGGTCTGCAATTTATTGCGAGCAACTTGAGCAGTCTGAGCCGAATGAAGGTTTTAAAGTCCTGCTATGCAGCTTGAGGAGCCCCTCAACTTTATAGCCAGCCCAAACAGGGCGAAGAGCTGCACTTTGCTGGGATTACAGCACAGTTCAATCAAGGTGCTACAGTTATAACAGCTCTACGCAGCTTTGCAATTCTGGCTCCAAGCATTCCAATAAATTACTGTTTCCAAAGCCGTGATGGTTTGTGATTTCACGTCTCTCGCAGAGGACCCATTTTTTCCAAGCTTCACTGTCTGCAGAGAGGCTGAGTGGCTGTATGCGAGACAAAGAGGCAGAGAATGATCCCTCCAGCTAGGGCAGGGATACAGTTAAGGACGCAATAATCTCTTTCTCTCCAAGAAGTGATGGAAAAGCTCCATAATGGAGCAGACGTTCCCTGAACTGTACAGATGTCACGTTAATGCCATACCCAGGTGTACAATGGAAGCTAATAGAGGCAATCGAGCAAAAGATTGGTGCGCCGCAAAAGATGTCAGTCCGGCATGCAGAACCCAGGTGTTCTGTGGGAATTAATTAGATCAGGGAGCGAAGGTGAGACGAGGCTTTGACAGGGGAGGCAGGAGGCTTGGGAGGGAGAAAAAAAACCAAAAGAAAGGAATAATTAAATTAAGGAGTTTGGTACAGCAAGGAGGGGGGATAGTGCTGGAAAAAGTGCACAGCGTGTAGCTCGGTGCAGGGCTTTGGGGCAGTCAGCAGGATTTGATGAAAACCCCGCGATGACGCGCAGGGAGGGCTGTTCCTCGCTGAGGCTCCCAAATGCTGCTATGGCAGGTTCTCGGTGGCAGTGTTTGCAAGCAACTTCCTTCCAGCAGAGCCTGGGCACGCAGTCTGGGAGGGGAGGGAGGGAGGGACTGGGGAGGCCCAAGGATGTGTGCTCTATAATCCTCATCACCCCCAGCTGAAATCTGTCATCAGACTACAGACAGCAGTAACAGTCCTGCCTTTCTGATAGAAGCAGATTTCTAAAATGTTCCTTACGCCCCCGTTTTGAGGTTGCTTTTCCCCATGTATAAGCCAGTCTGAAGGCTGCTCTGAGGTGCTGCTGGAGTACAGACCTTTGTCCATGGGAAATGTGGAGAGCTGGGCACACCAAAGGCTGGGCTCTTTCCACCTCCGGTGCCAACTTGAGACACCTGGAGCGGCGGTCTGCGTCTCTCTTTCTTTCTCCTTTGATTACAAAGGGGGACCAAAACCTCTAACGTAAGTAAGACGTCTCAATTTTAGACTTGCCAACTTAAGGTGACGTGCATCCTGACCCAGGGGTGGCATCTGTTTCTAATCAGATAAGTTTAGCAACCTGAAACTTTTGTTGCATCAGGGTACCATTGCTGTAGGATGTTGTAACATCTGCCTGGAGAATTTGTTTGCAGTCCATGGGGTTACCCGCTATAATTTCCAGCTGTTTGCAGGCGGAGTGTTCGCTTTGTGCGTATTAAGCTGTTTTACTGCTTGTTCTTACTGACGCAACATAACAATGATGTGCAAATGGTGTCAGATCTGAGTTTCCCGTGGAATTTGGCTTGTTTTGCCACCATCTGTCTGTATTACTGACTTTCAAAACTGTAGGCTGTGAGATAAAGACTGATAGTTTTGTCAAGCCACCTCTCTGGTGTTTAGCTTTTTTCAGGCAAACTGATGAAAACACATGTGTTGAACCCTAGTCATATTTAGAGGCAGAGTAAGCTCTAAAGTAATCAAGTAATAACTAGACTGTAATGCCCTAGCAAAAGCTAATGAAGTGTTTTAGACCTGTATGTAATGGCTCTTGTATGGCTCTTTATCTTCTTCAAAGAAGGTGGTTAAAAAAAATTCCAAAAGGCAGGGGGAGGACTTATGTAATGGCTTGTATGGCTCTTTATCTTCTTCAAAGAAGGTGGTTAAAAAAAATTCCAAAAGGCAGGGGGAGTGCTTTATTTCTCTGAAAAGTGGTTTGGTTGTTTCCAAAGAAGAAGGCTCAAAAAAATTCCAAAAGGCAGGGGGAGGACTGATTTATTTCTCTGAAAAATTGTTTGTTTTTTTTTTAAAAAAAGTCTGTAGAGGGTATGATGGGACCCTCTTTTTTAATTGGACCTTTAAATGATTTCTGACACCTAAATACCAAGAAATACGTTGGGCTTCTCATTCGTTGTAGGTATCTGATGGTGCTGGAATGACTGAAGACCTGTGAAGTGCTCTGAGCTCGGTATTTTTAGTTTATAGAAGACCCTGGCAAAGGTGAGTTTTGTGCTGTTTTAGACACGAGTGGTTTTTAGAGGGTAGAATTTCTAACTTTCCTTCTACTTTGTTGTTCAGGGAGACACAAAATTGTTTCTGCTGTTTCCAGTGTGTAATAGATTGAGCATTTATCTAATTCACAATAATTTCCATGACACAGTGTCTTGGGTCTTTAGGTGACTCCTTGGATTTCCATTTTTCCTGTATAATTTCCTCTTATCCTCATTTAGATTCTGTAAAGTCAAAATTAGATTAGAGACTCTAGTTTTAAAAGATCATTTATGTACATTAACTCAGGGAAAAAAAACCCACCACACAACACTTTGGCATTGAGCAAGGTCTTAACTGCCGTGCAATCACATTGAACTGAATCTGTCCTAAAGTTTGTTCTCCCCAGGCAGAATGGGCACGGCAAACCATTTGACTGAATGGCTCCGCCGGGAGTAGTTATATGCTACATTTTTTCTGCAGCATGCGAAGTTCCCTGCCGTCCCTTCAGCTGTGTTGATACAACTCGGTGCGGGGTCGCGGTTTAAACCAGGTCTCTGAAATTATTTGGGTTAAAACAAACAGCACAACCTCGTTCTCTGATTTATTTTATCATTTTTTGTACATTTTTGCCTTGCCCAGCATCACAGTAGACTGTTCCACTGGTACAGCAGAGGGGCAGGGAGGGTTGCAGGCAGGATTGAATGGCTGGAAAGGGGCAATGGGAAAGTCTTTAGAGAAGGAAACTGAAGAAGTGTGTGTAGTTTCATCCTGGCTTGCTGTACTCTTTGCTTTCTTGATAGGCCAGGGTTTGAGCTGGTCACATCAGTAATAGCCAGTCCCCTTTGAAAGGGAAAAAAGATAGACTGTGACCTCAAGTTAGAAGGGAAGAACCAGCACAGAAATACTATATAGTGCATGTATTTTCCTGGCACATATGATGGATTCCTTTTTAATACCCCCAGCACTTTGTAATTTGCACTGCTGCCTGCTATTTATTTTACTTTAATCTCTGTCATTTCTCTGTATTTTTTATCTTCTTTCCCGCTGCCCCTCAAGTTATGTATTTCTTGCCAGGCTCCTATAATATTAGGGGGTCTTTTCAAGAAGGGGGGGCTGGGTTTGTAGGGAGGGAAAAGTTCAATAAATTATCCATGCAATTTGTAACTGTCAGAGTACAAAATACAAAGTACTTAAAAAAAATAAAATAAAGCAAATGTTTGCATTTACATTCCATACTGGGAACTTATATTTTAAACTAAAACTAAAGCCTTTATCTGAACTGTCAGTGTAATAGATGGTGCCTTTATATATATATAGATTTGCATAGTTTTTTATCAAAGTGATGCACTTAGCTGATTTACCATTCCAGCCTTTTATTTAGGAAGAGGGAAAAGATAATCTTTTAAAAGAATATGAAAAATGGGTCACTTTTATTCAGGCCAGTCCATCAATGTGTCTTGCATTAGTTCACTTTGGACACAGGAGCCCATTTTGGTGGTTGTTCAGGATATACCGTCTGCGAGACGGGTTCTGGATCTCGTCTTCCATCTTGATTTTCAGACTCCATCTATAAAGTGTCAGTCCTCCCATACTCTTATGGCATCAGAAGTCCTGCACATGGTGGTGAATGTACTGGAGATTAATTTAGTAATCACCAGTTGGAGCAATAAGGGTTGGGTTGGTTTTTTTGAAGCCTTGCATTAAGTTCAGGATTGCATCTTCAGATCTCCTTGAGATCAGCTGTAACCTACCGATCGCTGTGTGACCGTGCTCCACAGATGGTGCAAATCTACTGTGGTTCTCCCAAAGTGTGAGTTCATCACAGCCTAACTCAGTCTGTCAGAGCTGCCTTTCCCTGTCCCAGCACTGGGTAAGTTGTGTGACTACCCAGTTCAGGGAGCAAGCCAACAAAAACACAATCCATCGCTTTTATAGTATTGGATTTCCTAGGGCTGAACTCACTGAACTGATTTACTCAGCAAGCTCAGGAACACGAGTGCTGGTGCAAGTGGGGCAGGGTGTCTGTTTGTGGCAGTCCCGATTTAGCTTATCCTGCCATGGAGCAGCACCTTTGAACTATCTCAGACTGTTGACATGGAAGATTTTAACACTAAAAGTGCCCATTTCAGTCCCTGGTGTCTGGCGTGTGGTGGTTTATGTAACAATCTTAACCAGGGAAATGATATTAAGGGGTATTCAATCCAGTGCACTAAAGGATAATAGAATTGGATAGCAGGAAGTTTAGGTCAAATAAATTCAAATGGAAAAGAATGAATTCTGTCAAGGTGTTTAAGCACACTGTAAGCTTACCAAAGAAGGTGGTAAATTCACAGTGGAGCGTTTACGCCGAGACTGGATGTCTTACTTAACGATAAGCTATAGTTCAGCCACCAGCAAGTCATTGGGCTTGATAGTGTTCAGTTAGGAAGAAAGAAAGAATAATTCCCTCCACCACAGTGGGTGAAATCCTATGGCCTGTGTTAAACAGAAGGTCATGCTTGCAGAGGGCTATGATCAATTCTCTTTCGAGATCTATGAATCTCTGCTGGTAGGTGTTTTAAGGTTGCCATTTGCTATGTGTTTTACTGAATACATGAAGGGAAGTCCCAGACCTCCCATATGTGAAATCGGTTGCAGTTGTATTAATCTCTCAAAAATTATCTAGCCTTTGAACACATATGCCTCAACACAAACAGTAACAAACTGCAGTGTCATCTAGGCACTCCCAAGTTGCTAGAGCCCTAGAATTTGTGTTATAGTATCTGTGGGTTAATCCAATTTCTAAGGCAGCAGTGGAAATTGGACACAGGCTCTTTCAAATTTAGGCTTTTGTCCCGCATCACCCGAATGGGCTCTACAGCCTCAGTATTAGGGAGCCTGGATTCCCATCTGGGAGAATCCAATGACTGAAAAAGATGGGTCCAACTCCTCTAAGTGGAGCAGAGAAGAACCCACAGTAGGTGAGATGTGTCTGAAAGCAGTGGACATGTATGTCCATGGAAAGTCCCACTCTGGAATCCTCTCTAGAGAGCAGGCACTAATTTATTTTTTTTTTTTCCCCAAAAAGTGGCAATTTCCACCCTTTTGGCTGATACTCTGCATTACGTTACTCAGTTAGGAATGGCAGTTCAAACTCCACCTAGCTGGGTTGGTGGAGTTTAGCCAAAGCACCAGGCTCTCCACAAGCATCAGATAACATCCATCCTTTCTGATGGAGGTCCAACATTCTGCCACAGGTCAAAAACCAAATAAAAAACCAAAAAACAACCCACCCATGATCTTCTCCATTACAAATTAACCTCTCCGCTATCTTCAGTCTTCATTGAAGTCTATGCTTTACCTGAAGCCTCCCCAGAAGTTCAATATGAAGCTAGAATCAGGGTTCAAAAATTCTTCCATCTGCTAAGTTGGTCTGCTACAATTGTCCCCAGGTTTCACCGGTCCATGGAAAGAAATACTAACCCAGTGAGTACATTCTTCTTTCTCTCTCTCTAGACCATACCGACAGCTTCCTGTAAGCATTAGTAACATTGAAGGGTCTTCTAGACAGTGTATTGCCTACAGAGAGCCCTTCGGTCCCTTTGTATATAAAGGCCTGACAGCTGGATTCAGCTTATTCGTGTAAGAATCTTTGATTTATTTTTTAAAGATGAAAATATCTCTCAGAGATAATTGCAGAGAAGAGTTTGCAATCTCCATCTGAGAGGAAGCTGAAGGCTGCAAATCACAACACAAGGATTTTGTTTTCTTTTTGAATATTGTGATTCTTAAGCTTGATCTCACAATTTCTAGGGTGGGGAAATGCAGACCAGTATTGTTATCCTGCCTCTCTCAAATGTCTATACCTCCTGCTATTTACTGCTGCTCTGGAGAAAAGTGAGTTTTACTACTTGTTGAGGTTATGTGAATGCAGCGCAATGGCAATTATGATGTGTTATGGCAGCTCTGGGCATAGGGCTGCAGTCCTAGTGTGGGCAAAATCCCCCACTGCTGTCTCTTCCTAAGTAGCAAGTGTATCATCCATTTTCCTTGTTTCCTTTCTTTGATGTTCTTACTGAAATTAAACACTTGACAGCAGCAAAGGCTTGCTGCTGGCCTCCTGTGACTTAGCTATCTATCATGGATTTTAGTTAATATAATAGTACAAAACCTTCTTGCATTCAAATCTGTTTTGATGTTTGTTTAGGAAGTTCATGAGTTATTATCTCCCTCTCCCCACCCGCTCAAGCCACGTAGAGCTTAGGAATTGCTGGTTGTCAGTCCACAGTCGCGGTGGCCGTCTGAAGTGCTTGTCGCCGTTGGTATTAAACTAAGCTTGTCCTGCTCCTTAAGCCCAGGTTGCCGCCTTCTTATCTCCTCCTGGAGATAAAGGAGAATCTCTTTGACAGCTGTGCACGGAGCCTGTGAGACACACCAAGCCGTAGCAATTCTGACATGCAACGCACATTTTGGTCTGGGAATAGTTCTCTCTTCTGCGTGTTTGTTAGGCTGTGATCTCTCTGAAGCATTTTTGCTGGCACAGACCCAAAACAAGTCCGGAGTGTAACTTTCCGCTGAAAGACAAGGGCTGCTTTTCAGGGAAATGGGCAGGGAACCGAGGTGCATGTTAACAGCGTTGAAAGCCAGGAATTTAGTCAAAATTAGTCATTCATTGGAGAAATAGGCATGTGGTCTTGAAGCAGATGTCACACAGGAGCGCAAGGAGCCCATTTGACCGGCTTGGACTAGATAGTCACGCACCGAAGCTAGGCGAGATGAATTGCAACCTGCGTGATCTACCCAAGTTCACACAGTAAATGCATGTCTTGTTGGAGAAACCTGAAGGTCCTTGCCAGTGCCTGACCAAGAAGGTCACTGTCTCCTTCCCCGTCCCACTGAAATCAGTGGGATTTTAAACCGCTCTGATAACTGAACTAGTGAACGGTGAATGGAGACCATCTGGGGATTTGTCTCAGAATTGTGCTACAGCTCCAAAACAAATCACTGCAGCCACTGTCAAACAAAATTTGTCAATTTTGTTTTCTTTCCTTACAGGAATATAGCAAAGGGCCATGTTGCTACTAGAGACAGGCCCAGAACAAAACACCAGACGAGTGCTCTATAATGTGGGATTGTCGGTGCTCCCGTTTCAAGACCATAATCCGTCTGCTCTGTCCAGTAATACCGTGATGCAAAGAAGCGTATGTGTTTCCTCTCTTTAACAATTGGCTTCCTAAGCCTGTTGCTTAACAATTGAAATAATATCTGAGCATTAATCCTGTGGTGTTGCGACAAATTATTTTCATTATTTTATTTTTTCTATTTATATTTTTTATATTTATTATTTTGTTATTTTATTTATTATAAAGATAAATTAAATTTACCTTTTTTTCTGAAAGTGTTTTAATAGGAAAACCTATTAAAACAGATGACGTGATCATTAGTAGAATCAGTAACTGGGAAAAATAACATTTAAAATACTTATAAGTGTTCTTACCAAAACATTTCCATAGTTTCTCTTAAAATAGGGTAAATCTCTTCAGTCAGCTGATGGAATGGCAGTTTGGCACTATTTAATTCTTTGTGAGAGCTTTGTCACTGGTTAAAGAGAGAAGACTACCTGGTCAAGGAGTTCTGGAAGATAGGACCAGAGCTCTGAAATGATGAAAGATGGGAAGAATAGCATAGTTTTTAAGAGAACAGAGATGATATTTGAAGAATCAAGTTTCTCACCTTTGATTCAGATTGACTGTGTCCTTTTGGGTAGATAATTTAGGCTTACCTAATGGAGACAGCCAAATCAGACTGTAGTCATCCTCCTGTAGTCAGTGGAGACAGGTGCCTTCAAAGGAAGAGTGGGGTCACTAAAGCTGCTTTTGGAACTCCCTGTCTTTTTTCGTTAACATTGTAGAGAGTCTAAGTTGAACTGGGGAGGAAGAGAAAACACCCCAAATGTTGTAATCATATATAGAGTACATGCTGATAAAAATATAACAGCTTTTGTAAGTGTTTTGCGATCAAAAGCCATTAGAATTAGTCATTAATTTCTGCTCCTGATTTTTTTATCTGAGAAAAAAAATAAATCCAGAAAAAAATAGGAATTGCTAAAAAAACCTGAGAGAACAGCCATGAAAAGAAAGCTGAGTTAGAAATAATGTATTGGTCTCATTGGTGTATATTTATTTACTTAATTTTCAATATCTCACATCTGTTGTATTGGCTGAAATGTTGGCACCATACCTTTCTGTCAAAGACCTTTCATTTCTTCTGGAGCATTATCTCTGCTGCAGCTGGTGTGGCAGACAGAAATGGATAAATTGATTCTTGAGTTTTCTTCCGTGACACAAAACCGTAAAAATTAACATGTATTGACTGAAGTACTGGACCGTGTTGAATATTCAGAGTACTTGAGTTCATGTACCTGTTGACTCCAAAGGCAGAGTGAATAAAAATAATCCTTAGGGAATCTAGTATTTTACATAAGAAGTATGGTTCTCGTGTTCTTTCATATTGCCAGTGGCTGAAACTGGATTCCTTATTTTTTCTTCATTTAAAGAAGGGCCGTACTCACAGGTATTTTAAATACCATTGTGAGAGTAGTATTGATAACACCTCAATAATTCCCTAAAATAAACACAAAACTTTTAGTAATTTAGTGAGTGGATTCTCCTGTTCATTGGAGAAAGACTGTTATCCCAAAGCCACAGTTACATATGCCTAAATCATCAATTCCGGTTTGAGTCCTCAGGGAGATTCTATGTTACGCTGCAAAAACAGAGGGTGGTAATTAAAAACAACCACAGCAGAGTGTTAATAGTGGTGAGAGTTGAGGAGGGACTGTTAAAATGACACAATAGTAGCTACATTTTTTAATCTAAGCCAAGACTCCATTACTGTCTGTTAGATTTCTCCCAGAAAAAACCACCAAGAGACTAGCAGAGCCACATGTGTGGGTATTTGCTTTCTTCACCTGCTGGGTCAACACCATGTGGGTACAACACCAGTGGCGTCTCACTGGAAGGAAACCACCTCTGTTAAATTCAACCAAAGCCAAAGACTATCATCTAGCAGGTTGAATCTGCTATCAGCCTCATAATTCGATTTCATTATGTATTGTATTAATGCAGTGATTTGATCATTCTGAGTCTATTGATTTACTGATTTAATTTTAAGTGTGACCTCAATTTGACCATCGTGTTGTTTGGTCTTTAATTATCCTAGTAAAAATATAGTATATTAGCTCACTAATAGGTGCTCTTAAGTGAACATTTGCTTGCTCATCCTTTTAAATAAATCCATTAAAAGTACACAGAACTGTTTTATTCTGTCTGCCTGCAATGTGGGTCATGCATTCTGAAGATACAATTAACCTCAAGTAAGAAACGTGCAAGCCACAAAGTTCCTGCATTGAAAAGTAAAACCAAGGTCTTTTCACCTTATTATGTAAGACACTATAAAGCCTTCAGTTTCTTGCTGGAGAGAGAATTCCAGAGCAGAGATGAAAAGATAGGATGAAATGAACAGAAATGCTGAAGTTTGGGGTTTTCTTTTTCCTCTTTTTTCCACTAGGATATCACTCAGGGAATACAGTACCACCGAGGGCCCATCTGGTGGCACTATTAGCTGAAGTCTTTATTTCACAAACAGAAGGACAAATCTTACATCAGAAAAAGAGAAGGAAAAGGACAATTCTCGCTAATGGAGCTATTCATGTTGCAGTGGTCAAGTGACATGGTCAAGCCTCATTTTATGTGCCTGTACCATCGCATTCTCTTCAGTCCCATTCTCAGGATTTCCGCAGGTGGGAGTAACTGATTTTTTTAATCCTTTTCTTTTTTTTCAGTTACAGCGAATACCAGAGAATAGAAAAATGTCCCTCGTTAAACAAATGCCCAAATATGTGACCATCTACAGATATATGTGTGTGTGTCTACTTTTTTCCTGTAGTGTCAGAAATTTGGTAACACTGAGCCTGGTAAGCTTAATAATCCTAAACAGGAATTCAGAAATTTGAAATGCAGATGTGCTGAACACATAGATGTATGGAGGAAATTTTTTATCTATTAGTTCTTATTTTATACCTTAAAAAGCATTCAATATGCTCCTACTTGGAACTGCTTGTAAAGGCACCCTTGTTCTTTCACACTTTATGCGTTAATGAAGAGTTAATATATCCCCTTTTCTTGGGCTAAATGCATCCCTTTTAAGCCATTGAGATTACTGAATTTTTAGGGGTATGACTTGAGGTCACTGATGGAGAGATTCAGGTGCCTAAACCTAGATGTCCAGGGCCATCTTAGATGCCATAGGGTATCCAAGACACCTCTGCTGTGCTGCAGATAAGACACAGGAAATCTGGGGCACCCAGGTACCCTCGGAGAGCATATAGGTACTGGGTGGGAAACCACATGGGCTTATCTCTCCCTGAGTGTTACAAGACCTTTGTAAACTCAGGATGCCTCAATCCTCTAGAGAACGAATGCAAAGGCTGCTCACACAGTCTCTACACGTGGCACTGAGGTAGGAGCGCCTTCCACCTTCCCCTCCTGGGTGTCTTCTCCTGTCATTTGTTTGGTGCTGCCTTTGGCATTCTTAGGACCTTTGCGTGAGCTAGTTTATCTCACTAAAATGGCAGCAAATGTCTCGGGGGAGGGAAGAGTGAGTAATTTTCTGCTATTTTAATTAATTAAATTGGTACAGCACAGGTCCAGAATCAGTTCAAGGGAGGGTGGGACCTCATGGCTGTGAGAGAGGGACGAGGAAGAAGGATGGAGACCTCCTCTTCTGGCAGCAGAAGTCCATTACAGCATTTTCATGCATTTGAATCAGTACCTCTTGTGCCTCCCTTTGGAGGGCTTTGGCACTCTTTCCACCAGGCCAGCTGTCTGTTTTCAGGCCCAAAGCCAGCAGCTCTCCCCCAGATTTGATGTGGGAGGATATTTGGCACCTCCCTCAGCATGGCGTATACCCTCTGTGGAGCTATGCACCTAACTTTGTGGTGCTAGGTCAGCCACGCGGCTTTTGAAGTTGGAATTTAGCTGCTATAATTAGAAAAGTACTCCACACCTAAAAATGCAAGTAGGTACCTCGGGGCATTTCTGAAAGCAGCAGCAAAAAGGGCACCTAACTTCAGATGAACACTTGGGGAAGTCTTGCTATAGTCTCCAACTTCTTGTTCAAAAGAGATGCGATGGCTCAGCCCAGGGCTGCCTACTGGCCCCTCTTAGGTAACTTAGGTACTTACCCCTTAAAATACGCCTGGCTAAGTTAGATTTCATTTGTGGTTGCTGTGAAAGTTTCATTGAGTTTAGGTGCCGTTCTTAATCAAGCCATTGACTTTTAAAGAAGCAGTAAAGAAGAGTACAATGTAGCAGCAATAAAAATAATTAGGGTTGGAAACGGGTCTTTGTTGCTGTCTGGGAATTTGCAGAGGAAATCTGAGTTTTGACATACACTGTTATTGTCATGCTGCATTGATATTCAGACTGATGGTTGCTCAGTGAATCTCTGTCTCTTTTTTCCAGTACAATGTGAGACAAATCTACACTAGATGAGAATATCTACGTGTTCAAAATGCAGGCTTCCAACCTGATACAGTAAGAAGGGAAGTTTGTAATGGAAAATTAATTCATACCGAAAAGTGTAGTCAATAGACAATTACTGAGATACAGCTTGTGCTTATTGCTTGAGGAAATTTACACAAGATTTATAACAACTAAAAGCAATTATGTTTACATGTAAAGAACAGTCTAAAAAGATGAAACTTAATTACGGTAGAAGCCTTCAAACATTCTTTATCTCATGTAAATAATCACCAACCAGACAGTAATTAAAAAAAAATTAGATGTGAAAGTCAGCATGTTATCCATGTCAAACAAGATTACAGAAAAATCCTCACACTGTCCACGATTCTTGTTTTATTAGTTTTACAGACGTGGGGCACTACTGTTTTACTCCAGATGTAAGAGGTGAAAATTGGATATAATGTTTGTGAAATTGAAGTCAAGTAGGCACAAATTTTTGAAAAGTATTCAGGTGCACTGCTGCCTCTTCCATCCTCTATGCCCACTCTTTAGACCTCACTGATAATCTCGGGAACATGGGAGTTGCATTCTTCATGTGGAGACTTCTGAAGGAGCTTCCCTGGGTGCATTAATTCCCATTTGTGGGAGTGGAAAAAGTGATTTGGGTGTTGACCCAAGCCAGAATCAATGGCCTGCTCAGAGCTCTTCCTGGTAAGAAATTCTTAATGGCATCAAAATGGGATTCTCATACCAGGGGCCGCTCTTTAGCTCCTTTTGCCTGACCCGGCAGGTATGTTCATGCTCATTGAAAATACATCCTTGGGACAAGTTATAGTAGGGACAAGATGTCTGATATAGCGAAGCCAATTTGCTAACGTGGAAAGTGAGATACTGAATGCATGACATTAATACATTTTAAAAATGTCAGAGATAAAGGATTTGTAAAGGCACAAAAGCAAAGCAGCCAGATACAACTGGGAGTCCCAACATCAAATACAGAAGATGATTCAGAGTATGAAGAGCACCTTAGCACAGCAGGAGACTAAAGGCATTGGCCAAATTGGGTTAGTACTGAAGAATGGAACGGTGAATCTTCTTTCTTCAGATTCTTGGGTGGTTTGTTGTCCACACACCCAGAACCAAACCCCTGTTGGATTCAGCTCTGGAAAGAGGTTTTCCATAGGCTTTGTTTCTGGGGATCACTGGGGTTTGGGTTCAAATTTTTGAGGGAGAATGGCTTCTTTCAATTTCTTTCTTTTTCTTTTTCATTATGGTATGGCGCACATACTCAACAGATCTCGGTTCTGTAACCGATGGGCCATGGGCATTAGTGCTATCTTTGTCTTTCTTTTTTTCTCTGTGATACACAATAGTTTACATGCTCAAGACCTGAAATGCCTAACTCTAACTGAGGCGTGAGATCAGGATAACATACGGAAGACACATGTAGAATATGAAAAGTCAGATAGGATAAAGTAATGCTCCTCTTTTTCCCTTTAAATTCTGTGAAATTCAACCTGTCTACTTCGGTCTTTTGGTGAGTTAATAATTTTATAATATTTTCCTCTTTGTCCCAAAATCAGAATGGAAGATCCAAAATGAGGGGTGTGAAAATTCTTTTCTCTTTCTGATTGTAATGACCATCATTAACTTTCAGATATGAATTCTGTTTTCATTTTTTTCTTTTTTTTTCTTTTTTTTTTAAAGAAGACCAATATGTGAATAAGTGTTTAATGCCTCATGCTTTAGATAATGAAGATCTCCAGTCTGAAACTCTGTGAATATGTTGTGGTGATTGCAGGGGGGTTTTGACTCCATGCGCAGGTGCAGAGAAGAGAAACAATGAGAACTGCAGTACATTTTCACCCTGGAGTGAAAGGAAGCTGCAAATTGGTTACAGAAAGAGAAGTAAGTGTGTGTGAGTAGAAATTTTCCTCTGATCTTCCCTCTGCAAATTACTTCTGAGATTAAAAGAGTAATTAGAAAGGAAAAAAAAGCCACAAGAAGATTTATTGGTCAGTGAGCCTAGAGCTCCGGGTTCGTGCTGCTTTTGTTGGAGCTGCAGCTATCTTTTGGTTTATTTTAGATGCTGGGAAGGCATCTTTAGCAACTGCAGTGAAACAGAAGGTAGTGCTGAAGTGACCCAGGAAAGGGAGAAATGTGCTCAGGGAATGTGCAAGCTCCTGAGACTGCCTTCGCAGCAGCACGTCACTGGGCTCAGTGGGGTGAGTTTTCCTTTGCAGGACCCAGACGGCATCTCCAGGGCTCCCTCGCTGAACGAGGGAGGTGTCCTCTCTGTCCCTTCCATGCTTGGACTTCCTGAGTAAGGGTAGTAGTAGCAGTATTTAGTGTCAGAAAGACAGACAGACAGACAAACACCCTCCTGTTGCAACCCCTTCCTGAGCGTCAAATCTGAAAGCAAAATGTAGTGACGTGCAATTACGGGATATAGGTTAACACAGGAAGATTTTTCTGATTAACTGATCGTGTGTAATCGGGGACTGTGCCGCAACTGGAGGGCCAGCAGTAGGGCCAGACCCCATGTGAAAGGGTAGAGCTGTCCTATCATGGTCCGTCTGCTCCTTCTTCATGTGCAAGGGGGGAATCAGGACTTGATGGCAGAACAAATTTGGTCCTTTGTGAGAGGCTTTGGCACAAAAGGCAAAACGTATGTGTGGGGTATTATACACACACCTCCTGGGTGACTTCTCAGCACTTGATTACATTTTAATTATTTTTGTAATGTGAAAGTGAGCCTACTCTCCTGAGAAGAAAGAACTGTTTCTATTAATCTAACAGGTTATAACAAAGGATCAGCAATTAGCTGTGCGCTTTTTATTATGCTATAATTATTAATAATGAGGGGCCTCCAGGAGCCCCATTTTCCATAGCAAATCCCATTCGATCAAGCAGTCAGATGGTTCATTTTGGTCTAGGTTTGACAGATGGATCAAATGTGGTGTGAGCTGCGTTGAATTCGGTGGAGCCTGGGCAGGTATCTCTAGCTGATGTATCCCGTGTAACGTGGTAGCACGAACAGCACCAGTTCTGGGTACTACACAAATAGGTTCAAAGAAAGTTCCCTGCAAAACACAACCCACAACCTGATCAAGGAGCTACCTTCCTTCATTTCTGTTGTTACTATTAGCAGCACAGGTGGACTCTCCAGCAGTTAAAGCTGCCTTTACTGCCATTCAACAGAAGGCAGACGGAGAACGTTTGGGGGTTGTATCATAAATGCTGGCCCTGTTATTCTCTAGTCGTCTGCAAACGGCCAGTCCGGCAATCGAGAGTGTGATATGTGCTCCTGTACATATTACAACACCATGTTTCAAGCTACCTATGATTTGCCCAAAGTTTGTTCAACATCACGTTTTCCAGGCAGGATGTCTACAGCCATGTCTCAGAACAAACTCAGGGAGAACTATTTTTTAAGTATTTCCTTTTTACACAGACAAAACCCATTCTTACCACTGTTTTACTGAAAACCCATAGTTACTCAGAATTTCTCCAAGAGAGGCTGAAGTGCCGGTGGCCAAGTAACTGTGGTATCAGAAATTGTACATGTTGGATCTGTAAAATCTCACACGTGCAAAAGAGATTTTGGGAACCACATTTCTGAAAACCCTTATCTGGCTAGAGCATGCCCCGCGGCTGGCTTTCCCTTTCCGTGCTGTCCTTCGGAGGGACAGTGCCTGCTCCTTCCCAGGATGGCTGAGGCTGAGAAGTAATTTTCCCTGCCATGGCACATTTTCACTGTGTGAAAATTTATTTTGCAGGACAGAGAAAAGTGTGTATGACCAGATAACATATACAGAAAAGACTGTGAACTAAACCCTCATTTCTAGCTTATCTAAATTTTTCAGATCTTGATACTGCAGCCTGATTATTCCCCATCCCTGGAGGTATTTAAAAGACGAGTAGATGAGGCGCTTAGGGACATGGTTTAGTGGGCATGGTGGTGTTGGGTCAATGGTTGGACTCGATGATCTTAGAGGTCTTTTCCAACCTCAATGATTCTATGATTCTATGATTCTTCTAAGAGCTGCATTGGGGATTGTTTCTGGACCTAGTAACTTCCCAGCAAAATGGAGAATTTAACAACTATAATTTTATTAAGGAGTCCTTCTTCTATTTGATAACTTCTGCTAGGAAAAGAGCTTTACAAGATTAGTGTCCCTCTGAGCAATTAAGTAGCAAGGTCCCCTAATCTCTGAAGTCATACACAAAACAAATAGAGCAGTAGATGTTGCTTCTCTGGGATCATAACAATTATTTATTGCTTTTAATAAGTCTGAGTTCACTTGGATCTGTCAGGATATCCTTTTGTACTAGTGTCAACAGGAGTAATTCTAACAGTCAGTGGATCTGATAAGGTGAAAAAAGAATTATGACCAACGTATTTTTTATTTTCTTGCATGATGAAGGAAAAAGCCTAGAAAAACTCTGGGGAACTTCAAACGCTGTGGTTTTCTAGCTCTTTCATAAAAACCTGTTGTTTTAAAGTTTCAAGTTTATAAAGCTTCTCTCGCTTTTCCACATCTAGTAAAGCAGTTTTATAGTGAACTTGCACTTTTGAAAGTATTCCAAGACAGAAAACCACTCACGTTGATCTTCTTTCATGGTTTTGCTTTGGTTTTCATCACCTGTAACATAGGTCAGGGTGCAGCTGTGATCAGGAGGGTGGGTAGGACCTGGCAAGGCTGTTTTCCCTCTGGCACGAGTTAGACTGGATGCCCCTAAGGTGATGGACGATAATGTCTTACATCATTAGTTTATCGTATGTTGCTGCATTTGGTCAGGAGGGGCGTTTCTGGCATGAGAGTCCCAATATAGGGGCAGTCACTCCAATAATTGCTGGAAGCGTAAATAGGAAGAAGTCTGGTCTGAATGATGGAGAGGGTCAGGAACACGTATTTTGGAAACTAACAGTCTTCTCTCCATGTTTTCAAGCAGGCAGGGGGACTCCAGCTCTGTGGGTTTTTTTTGCCCTGGGCAGTTGCACCACTATCTGTATCCAGTTTTACTTGATCAAGAGGCTTGATCACCTCACCAGTTTGGGCAGGAAAAGTGCTTGCAGTTTAGGCTTGGTTGCGTTTGCCTCTCGGAGCCACTTGATGGCAGTCATTAGCGTAACAAAATTGCATGTACACCCATATGTGTTTGCATGTGTTTATAATATACATAGATAGTAGAAATCATTTCTTAGGATCAACAACAGCCTATTCTCTGCTTCTTTGTTCTTAGTGTGGTAACTGTCTTTTATACACAATGATTTTCCATGTATTTTCCCAGATTTCTGCAGCCTTTACAAAGCATTTGCCAGCTTCTCAAAGCTCTTCGCCAAAAGCCAATTCCTCATCAGTTGTCACACGCTCTGGATGAAGCCAGGCTGTTCCTGAAGAGTGGAAGTGAAGTTTGAAAACATATTTTCACAGCCGTCCTGATAAATTACAGTCACAATACAGCCTTCGAAACTTGTAAGTTTTGCTTGTATGACACTTGGATAATACTTGAATGTAATGTCCGTCCTCCCATGCAAAATGTGTTCTCCTGGAAACTGTGTGTGCAGAAATAGACAGCCATTATGCACCAGCACAGGCTTCTAAGAATAATCAATAAGGGACAGAAACATCAGATTATCAGGGAGAGGGGATTTCTCACTGAATAACCGTTCTATCTCAGGCCTCTCAGTCCTGAATCTCAAGAGAAAGCTATTCTACACCCCACTCCCTCCAAACACCCCCACCCTAAATCCTTCAAAAGATGAGTCTGTGAACTGGAATTCAAAACTGCACTGGATACTGAAAATCCTGGACTCAGGAGAGTCGCTGGCTTAAGGTGTGTTTCAGTTTTCTCCTCTCTCCCTTTGCCACGTCTTACCTTTCCCGGAGGTGATAAATCACCCGGCTCTGCTCTCCCCATAGGAGATAATCGCCTCATCGCCTTTTTCCCTGCGAACATTTATTTTTGCTTTACAGATACCAGCAACATTTTCTCTCGGATGATTTAACTAATTACCATATCAAGTTCAACTCAGAGCAATTGTTCTCAACCTGAATTTAACACTGACAATTGCTGCTTCTCTTTCAGACCAAAAGAAGAGCTTTTGTGTCAGAAAGCTTGACTATTTCTCCATCTATAGCAGATATTACTTTCCCCTAAGCCCTCACTAGCCCTTAGAAACACACAAGAGCTCTAGGATGGTTCTCTGAGGCACCATGTTTCATGCCCTGAGGATTATGGCAAGCATTTTAAATGCAATTATTTGATTCTGCAATTTCAAATGAATAAATTACCTTTCCCTATTCGAGTCCAGGCCAAATCTTGATGAAGGGAACAAAGGCCTTTGTTCCAAGGTGGCTCTGCTGACCCTATCGGGATTGCTGGGCTGCAGGGTTGTGAGGTTGAACAGTTAAATAGTGCCTGGGGGGGCAGCAGGCAGTAGATGTGACTCACTCCAGTCTGAGGACTAGACTGGCCTTTCGTATTCACACAGGGTGAACTCACTGCCAGTGCTGCAAATGTTCTTTTTCCACTGCAGACTTTCTATGTATTATTTGCAGTGGGAAGGAAATTTTTAGGTTTTTTGATTAAAGGCAAATGATGGTAAACAGGGATCTGCAGAGGGTCAGGTGAAGGAACCCAAGAAGCCCCAGTAATCAGTGAAAAAGGAGGACACTGAATTGGTTAGTCCTGAGACCATCACAGGAGAAGCCCATTGTTCCTCCTGTGAACCCCACCAAAGGGAGACGATCAAATAAATTCTCCCCCAAAACCTTTCAGGCTGAAGGGTACAGGACCCTGTGTTGCCTTGTATTGCCTACAAGGGTATAGGACCTATTATAGAGTGTGCGGAGAAAAGAATTTGGGGACTGAGTAAAATTTATGGTGACATGTTTTAAGGGGATTAAGGGCATGACTTACTAATGGGATGTTTAGGGAAAGGACCAGAGGTGGAGAAACAGGTTCAAGGGAGATTGGAGGAACAAAGCATGGGAATATAAAAGGAAAAGGGGATAAAAGGGGCCAGTCAAGTGCAGACAGGTGACTGACCAGCACCCTTGCCCTGTGCTTGTCCTCTGTCCTTATCAAATGCTATTTCTGACTATGTTTTGTATGGGCACGCCCTCAGAGGATGCTTGTGGCTGACACTAGCAGACTTCAGACTGGACTAGCCAGCAGCAGGATAAGAGGTCTGGGTACAGACCCTGGTGCAGGACCACGAGTCTCAGGGTGAAAATGGTCCAGGTGTCAGCAGTTGGCTGGGGATGAGGGACTGTGGCAGCCCAGCTCTCTGGGGCTGGGGTGGCAGAAACTCCCCTGTGTCCCATAGCTCCCCGAGTCAGCAACCTCTCAGCAACTTAATTTTTCAGTAGTAGTTCCCTCCTTGCTTTTTTAAGGAAGAAAAATTACGGAGGAGAGACACTTCTGGAAAAACGATGTCTTTCAGGCTGAATGGCTTTATTAACTGTGAGACAGCCTCTCTGAAACCGTGCCGCTATGTCCCACCCGTCCTGGAGAGGAATTTGCTTCCGCATTTGAAGTTTACTGAAAGGTTTATGTGAGGATGTGTTCTGTGATTTCCGTCAAGTTTAATGGTGTTTAAAATATAACTGTTCCAATAGCAAGATGCTGCTCAGTGAATTTTATGCTGAGGGTTTCGATTAAATCCCCATAAACAGAAGTATCTGCAATCGCTGTAACTGTCTTTCATGTCATCAGCTTAAATACCAGCAAGATTAAAAGTGCTGTAGAACTGAAGAACTGAAAAAATCCACGTGGGCTCATTTAGTTGTCTGGGCAGAGGGCTGGTCCAAGCTCCCCGAAGGGACTTGGAAAATTCAGCTCAAGCCCCTTCTGATGTAAAGTTGGGCAAGCTCATACACGCTAGTTGCATAGAAGACTTTTGACGCTGAACTGTCATGAATAGCAGATACTTAAATTTGGAGAAGCCTCATCTCCACGGGAAGTTTTTGCCAGTTCCCCAATGCCTGAAGTTTTTCTTCTGGCCCTGTTCAGGAGCGAGTGACGTGGCATCTGAGCTGTGTCGGGAGCCACCAGTGGTGTTCCTCCACCAGCACAGCCTGCGATGGCTGTTGTTTGCATCCTTTCTGTATAACTCAGGATACCAGGCAGTACCCTGGGCACATAAATAACGTTTGGAGAATGGACTTGAACTCATTGACATGACCTAACCTGACACAGGGCATCATGATGTACCAGAAAAATTTAATTCAGGAATGTCTATGGGGCTCACAGATGAAAAAGATTTCTGTTTGTTCTTAGGTTTTTTTAATATTTCTAAGAAAAATAACTCATAACTCTCTAGCAAGGTCTATAAACAAGACCTTGTTTATAGTCTCTTTTGGCACTCTCCGGGAAATGAACCGTTTCAGAGGATTCTGACCTGTATTAGCAAAGGGAACTAGACCTGAAGCCAGCTCTACCCAAAACAAGCAATTTTGATGTTTTTTGAGATTCTGAGTGTGCGTTCAGAGTTCTTCAGAAAGAGCTGCCCAAACTCAACCCCTAGGTACTGATTTGTAGATACACAGCTATGATTAATTTTAAATGGGAACCTAAGTCACGATTCTGATGTCTCCATTTAGACACAAACCCAAACATTTAAAAAATACTGAACATAAGGCAGCTTGTATAAAAATCAGCAATCAGCAGCTCTGAAAATCCATCACTTCTCTCTCTGAAGTGCCACATTCCTCTTCCCCAGCTCTGCTTGTTTTTCAGACAGGAGAAGTAAATTGCACTTATTAGGACACTGTCACATACATACCTCATGAAAGCCTACAAATATAGACGATAGGAGCAGACAAAGGGAACAGGAAATTTCAAGCAATTGTGCAGTAGAAGGGTAGTCCGGAGTAATCGGCTGACCACCCTCCCTCACATACCTCACTCGCACGCATGCACGTAATGTACAGCACTCTCCAGCACAGCTGGGATTTATAATAAAATCTCAGAAACCTTATTCCAGATATTAGATAAGATGGCAGGAGAGGTAGATATGTCAGGAGCCTGTAACACTATGGAGTTTGCCGGGTTAAATTCTGAGCTGGCAATAGGGAATGAGTCCCAGGTAGGAAGGAACGAGGGAAGGAAGGAGTTTCTACCAATTTTATCAAAGGAAGGGTTTCTGCTGTAAATCTGATGCCTGCTTCAGCTCTGAGAGCATGAAGAAGAGACACGAACCAGTCAGCAGAAAGATCTGGACATCACAAGTGCCCATAATCCTGTAGCTCTGTAATACAGCACTGCCATTGCTAGGGACAGGCTATGGGCTGAGTTTGCACAGTCCCAGGAAGGAGGCTTGTCCAACCTGCTCTGTTGGAGCTTTTCTTGACCTGCCTGCAGGTTTGTTTCACTTGGTTTAGCTGAAACTGCAACTTTTCTAACTGGCATTTGTGGCTAATAGGTTTTACTTTCGTTTATCTTTGTGTGGTGCCACCATGGTTTTATGACTCTAACTTGTTAGGAAATAGAGGTGGGGACACAAGGTGTGGCATTGGATGGGCTGGCACTGGAGACCCCACGTCTATCAACTATATCTATCATTAAACTTGACGGAAATCACCAATGATTGGAGAAATGCAGATCTGCAGATGGAAAAAGATGGTTTCAAGGCTAACAAAGAGAAGAAAGAAATAATACTTAACATATGAAAAAGGTAGCATATATAGCAAATTCAGATGTAATGTGGAGCTGCAAAGCAATGAAGAAAGAGAAAGTTGTAAAAGTGTGCTAGGAAAAATAAAATGACCCCATGTGGAGTCTAGCGTGAGGAAGAAACCATCTACATGAACAATACATTCCTCCCAGTGAAGGACTCCAGACCCTGATGACTCGCCATAACACCCCACCACCACCACCGGAGAGAAACCACCAACCTTGGGACCCAAAGCAGCAGGAGAAAGGTGAGTGTGACAGCAGGAAAAAGGGTAAAAAACTAAGAAGTGTGCATATAACTATTTTGTTTTCTGCATAGAATATTATTTCTCTTTCTGTAATAGTTAGATCTAGACTAATAATGATTCTAAGGTTAGACCATAAAAAGTTAAGGCTTAAAAAATAAGATGTGTTTCCTCCTTGCACATAAGCAAGATTTTGACCTAACATGCCCTGGCCAGCCCCTCCGGCTCCTCCCTACACCTACCAAATTTCTGATCTCACTGGGAATGCTGGAAAAAAAGGTATTTTGCATTTTGGGGTGATTGACAAAGTACGGAGGTGCACCTACATGGCTATATCTTGCTGAGAAAATCCAAGCATCATCTTCTTGTTACTATTAAATGCAGTCCTGGTTGGTTTTGTGTTTCATGTCTGTTTGTCTAGCTTCTCTTTTGTATTGCACTATGTCTTCCTATCTTTGTCTCTCCTCTTTACTGATTTTTCCAGTTGACAATTAAATGACAGGTATTGAGGCTCATTAGACTCAGACACGCATCATCTGTTTTTAGCTAAACTGCAGACAGACAAAGCTTAGAATTCAGGACATCTCAGTCCTCAAATCGCAGTTTTTTGTTCCTTGATCGCATTCCGAGTCTTCACAGCTACGTATCTCCTTTATTCCCCTTTTAGTGTAGTCAGAGCAGATAAAATGGAAGGTGACTTGTAGCCACGTTGTTCATCTCTCCAACCAAGGCAAATGTTTCCTTCATCAGTGGTGCCTACGCTGTGGTGTGCAGACAAAAAGTGACCCAGGAGGTGGTCCCCAACTGATCTTCGAAATCCTAATAACCCATACTATTCCTTGCATATGATTTCCAGATAAAAATTCTGATACTAAGAAGATGTGATGCTGCAGGAAAAATTTTGAACCTCAACAGCCATCCACTGGTTCGGAAGCTTTGGTAAAGCTGCCAGTGCCCTGTTGCGTCCCGTGTGCTGTTACACAAATGAGAGCCGCTCCTTTGCAATCCCTTCTCTGTGGTATAATTCAGAAAACTTTTAAGATGGGTGGTAAGTGTTATTTGAAATCATTTCGAAAAGCAGTTTTAATGGGAAAATGATGTATTTAATAATTTTCCACAAGAAGAACTAAGTGTTTCAAAATTGTCATTTTTTTTTTTTCTTTACAGATATTCAGGTTGTGTCTGTGTGTTTATGTCTGTGCGCTTTTTTTTTTTCTTTTCCTCATTATGTAATTTTTCAGGAGAGGAGAGGAGAAGATACCCTACTGTGCATGTCATCTGTTTGAAAGAAGGTGTAAAATAAAAAAAAAGTAATACAAAAACTAGAATCTTTCACAAATTAAGTAGTTTGTAAAAATGTTTATTTTCCTTTTTCTTATCTTTACTTAAAATAATTTGTGATTAAGTTTATCCTATTTATCTCAAATGGTAAACATGGGGTCATACCTGTTGAAAAAAACCCAAACCCCAGGGATCTAATCTGATGGCTAATCCGATTAGGTCAACCAAGCTTTATCTAAAATCTCTGTGCCTTCAGAACAGGCAGTGATTTCACCATTACTCAGCGTCTGGATTAATTTCATCCATTTCTGTTTCTTCGGGGAATTTAGCAATGCCCTTTGCAGCAAGGCAGTTTTCATCTCAGTGGTGTTGCTATACACATATTGGCCTTTGATAATACAGTCTTGTTTCCTGGATGGTCTGCATCCGTTTGAAGGGGACGTTCTGATTTAATTACAGTCTGTGACTGTACATACCCTGGGTGGTTATGTCCGAAACCACAGAGCTCTGAGCTTCCCTCGCTTCCCCCAAACTGAAACAGATTGTTTTTCAAGTTTACAGGTTGAAGTGGAGTTCCCAGTTGTACAGCCTCATCTGCAGTTATCCTTTCGTCAGGAACTAGCTGGTGCCCCACTCTGAGCAGGGGTAAGGAGAGGCAGCGCCTCCGCAGTACTACCCCCGAAGGTACGGAAGACGTCTGCTGGTGTCTGGGAGCCACGTAAAAGGTGGCATTTCCCTCTTGAGGGGGAAAAAAAAAAAAAGGAAAAATCAATATATAGAAATTAATGCGCCTTTGTGAAGATTCAAAACAGATGGGGAAAAGGTCAAGGATTCTTTGTTGCTAAGTGCGTTTCTATGACAACTGCAATGTGTATGTTATGAGTGAGCAATCATTTGTTCCAGCTGCTGGATCATTAAAGGGGCAGCATTTCCCGCAGCACTGGGAATGTTATTCATGGCTTATTTACTTTTTATTTACCCCTCTCTCAAGCAAGGTTCAACAGGTAAGACGCAGTGAGTACGCGAAAGCTTCAGTCAATCGCAGCGTGCTACACCATAGGTCTGGATGAGTCTGGATTGCACAGTGTGTGCCTTAGAGGATGCTGGGGGAGCTTAGTAAGGAGATTAAGGAGATTAATTTAGATCCAATCATGCAATTAAATCTGTATACTCATGATGAGATATTCTATGATTCTATGATTCTATGACGCTGGGCTGTGTTGGATGTGTTTCTGTAGAATTTATGGCATGACTTGAGAGACGCATGTGACTTGTCTCTCCACTCATCTGTAACAAGGGAATAATAGTATGAACAAAGACTTACAAAACCTTTGGATATCGTCTTAGAAAAAGTTAATTAACTGGAACGATGGTAGAAAACTACTCCTTTCTTCACACATTGAAATAAGAGGACAAAGCTTTCATCACAACCTTGTTGTCCATTGCTCCAGCAGCATGGGGATCTGGTCCAAGAAGCACAGATTTTGTTGTTCATAGGAGTCAAATTTGTGAAACCTTTCCATTCACCTCATTTTACATATTTTTCCCCCTAATTCTTTAATTAAAAAAAAAAACAGACAACAAAACAGCACTTAGAACAGGATTGATACAGGGTCAATATCCATTGCCAGTGACATTGAAGAACATGTTGGGTAATATTTCTGTTCTGTAAATTGTGTATCTGGAAAAGGTGACCGCTTCAGTGTCTCTCAGCCTATCAGTCACTGCTGGTGGCACGTGCACCCCTCTGTCTTCTCTGCACCGGAGTGCAGTACTCCAGCTGACAGCCAGAAAATGCCTCTCTAACTTTCAGTGTGACATCTCGTTGGCTTCTGGCTGCTTGTGCAGTTTGCCATTCTTCAATAAGGATCTCTTTTTTTTTTTTTTTTTAATATATCAGTGCAATAGAAAACATCAAATTCTACTTATTGATTAAAAGAAAAGGGAAAAACAAACAGTCCCAAAGAAAATTGTGTCCACTGGGACTGCTTCTCTAGACTGCTATCTTCTTTTTGATCTTGTCTAGGGATTAAAATGCCTTCCACTGTTTGTGGCTTTTTAAGATTTTTTTTGGAAAACTCACTATGCAAACCCATTACTACTAAGAAATGAAACGTAAGGGTGATGAATGTGGGGGAAAAACTTTATGCAAGAAGCATTAGGAAACTCTGAATTTGCATATTGGGAGATGACAGTCCAGCTGCCATCAAAAGACTCGTTGTAGCAGGAGAGAGAGAAATTGTTCTGTTGCCATGACTTGCTTTGGCCAAGCAGCAGAGTTAGCGTTATTTAGATGGGAAGTGGAAGTTGCAATAAAACCAGGCCTTCAGCATCAGAAAGCCAGGTCATAATATAGGCTTGGCTAACAACTCTTTTGTCTGTCTTCTGACAAATAGTCTTTCTCTTCTGCACATATTTTTTTTTTCCTCACACTTTCTTTGTTGCAGCTCATGGAAGAAGAACAAAGCAAAACGGCTGCTCTGTGTTTTGGATCCTGTCCATCTTGCCTCGCGTCACCATATGGAGTGATAATGGACTCTGCTATTCAGATCTTGTTTTGTTCTTTGAGAAATATGGAGAGGGAAGTATTTATTAAATTTAGTCGAGAGTGGCAGGAACAAGGCTAAGCATCCTGGAAACTGAGCATCCCTCAGTGATTTAGCATCTATGTGGTTGACTGTCTTTCTGGAAGACTGGGCTCAGCTGCCCTCTGCATCACAGCTCTTTATCCCTCAGTTTAGGCTTTTCACAGGCAGCCATAATGCAAATTTCTCCATGCCACCTCATATAATTTTGCTTGGTGAAAGAAGAGTTTATTCCTCACTTTGCAGCCACAGCCTGTTGAAATAACTAATGTCGTTAGTGGTTTCAGCTTGGTGTCTGTGCTTGTAGATACAAAGATCTGGACTCACATCTGCTCCAAACTGAGTACAGACAGGGCAGCTTAACAGCACAACGTTGGACTGAAATGTCGCAAGTGTTGTTCCTGTACTGGGTCACTTGCATTTGGAGAATGGGAACTAGGAGATGTGGGAAAAGAAATTTGATGGGGGACATGTCTGCTGAGAGTGCAGCTGAGGGGGAACTGGGATAAGTTGTACAAGGGTACAGAGGTGGGATGAAAACTGATGCACTGCTATCTCGGTGCATCTCCGATTAGCTATCTCTGATTAGCTACCCGAGAGGCATGGCAGAGAAAAAGCGGCTGGAGGAAATGAGACTAAAACATCAGCTTTGGGAAAAAAAAAAAAGCGGAATCGGGAGAGTCCCCCAGATGATGCTGATTTCCAGGGCCTTGAAGGTGAAGTCAAGTTCCTGAGTCTTGTCATCTGCTGTCAGAAAAAAAAGTCTCATTTTCACGTGGGTATAGCCAAAAAGATAAGATGATAGTTTATTACTTGTGCCAGTTATTCCTCTA
This sequence comes from Aptenodytes forsteri, assembly GCF_000699145.1. Classification (NCBI taxonomy): domain Eukaryota; kingdom Metazoa; phylum Chordata; class Aves; order Sphenisciformes; family Spheniscidae; genus Aptenodytes; species Aptenodytes forsteri. The sequence goes on from NW_008795477.1 coordinate 889,684, forward strand.
CCTAAAGCATCTTATATAGCACAGTCCTGTGAACGAAGCCGATCGTGCCCCATTTTGAAGTTACTGAATTTGATGGTTGGCTTCCTTTAGAAATCTTGGAAACACTTTTAATTTTCCTCTGTTCCTTTTACAAACACTGATCACACAAAACCTTGATTAGAGTATGTAAATGTTTTACCCTCGCTATAATATCCAAATGCCTCACAAGTAGTGACCTCCTTCACCACTTTGTGCTTTAGGGTGGAGAAGAGCTAGGCAAAAAAAACATATTTATATTGTTTCCAGTGTAGCCTAGATACATTTCAGCTAGCTGGATATGAGTTGCTTGAGCCACACACAATCTACCCGTACTCCTGTAGCAGTTCCCAAGGTGCTAAGCCTTAAGCTGTACACACATGGAGGACAGGACAACGGGGATAACCTTCTCTGAAACCTTATTCTTAATGGTAAAAAGTTAAGGCTTAAAAAATGTTCATTTTCATTCTCTTACTTGAATGCCCCATTACAACCAGTTCTGAAAATGCAGCTGTTGACCAAAAACTTCTGATATTCGCACACGCTCTCTCGCCCCATCATATTTCAATGACAGAGCGTCTCCCATTGTCAGTCTGACCTGACCGAACACGAGTTGTAAAACTATTTCCTGACCTGCTGTTCTCACTTCCACAGACTTTTACAGGCCTGGATTTACCAAGGGGTAGAAAAGACTCTCCTGAGCCCTGTGTTGTTCTCATTGCTGCCTGGCTTCCTCCTCCCTCCTGAGCCGGTCAGGGATTTGGGCTCTCATCTTCCCATGCATCAGTGGTTCTCAGTGTCTTTTGTGTGAATATATGTGTACACTGCATCACACTGCACATGCAATGTTGCTTGTAGATTTAACACATTTGTGAGTCCTTTAAGAGAAAGTTTCCTTAGTGAAACTTATCTTCATCTAAAAGGTTATTAGCTATGAAGAGAGCAGAAAAATGAAACACTAGTTAGAGCAATAATCAACATGTCTGAGGATGGAGCTAAGTAGTGTGTTCACAAATGTGGATATTAATAAACATTTGCAAGGAAACGTCAGTTATTTTGCAAGGCATATGCTGTAAAATGAAAATTTATTCAGTTAAACAAGAAAGAAACATGACAAAAAAAAATCAAAACAAAAACTCAAGAAATATTAACCAAAACATAGTGTAATTCTAAATTATTCATTATTTTATTTATTTTGCTTTTGTTACCCACTGCAAAACCTCAGGGGCTCAGATAGATAGACAGATCTGATAAGAGTCAAACCCAAAAAAGCTGAACGTACCGACCCACGAAGGAGGCACACTCGCCTCTCCCCTGCAAGTTCCCTGGATGGCTCCAGTAGTTTCCAAAACAGTTACAAAAATTAATTAGGACAGAGGAGTTACAAGAGCAAGCTGTAGTAACAACTAATTAATCCTAAAATAAGAGCAAACTGGATCACAATTCTTAGGGCTTTCAAGAGTGGCACTGCCATAAGGAGGTGGCTGAGCTCCTGGGCACGTCAGGAGGAACGGCAGCTCTTTACCAAGCTAATGCCAGGGCATCTACTGCTCCATCAGACTAGGAAGCTGTATCTGGAACACTGAAGGACAGCCCTGCCACTGGAAAAAGTGCCCAGCAGTGGGTCTGGGGTACTGGGAGCAGCGTCAAGCTCCCAAAGTGTTAGGCAGCTCTTTTAGAAGCCCCCAGAGCAACTTGCCTAAGGATTGCAGCAACAAGTTGGGAAATTGCAAGCTGCCAGCTCGACTGGAAGGTAACCTAAGGCAACATAGTCTAAATGTCATAAACACCAGTCATGTTATTTGTCCTTAATCAGTTTTTGTTCATTTTTTAAAAAGAGAAATATCAGAGCTGAAAGATTTACAATATTTATTTTGTTAATTGCGTAAATTTTTTATTGATAGTCAGCTCCAGGGTGCGCCTTTCCTGATTTATTGCATATCATAGTTGTGAAATACTTTTCTTAAATTCAATAACTTCAAAATAGCTCTCTAATGACAGGGTGTTTTCACTGCAATCAGTAATAAAATTTTCCTTAATTTAGGGGAATTGATAAGCAAACGCTCTGTGTGTTTCCAATACTTGAAGAAGTTTCTAATTCTAGTTCCAAGCTTGTCTTTGTTTTTTAAAAAAAATAATAATATTGCTGTAAGAAGCCCAAGTAAAGTTTCTCTGTTTTAGGACTTCGAGCAGAGAATTCAAGTAGGCATAAGCTCAAAACAGCAGGTCAGAAAGAATCCATCTTAAATGAAGGGTGATATCTCACTCTTCAAAATTAAAACTGGAATTTGTTTACTTTTGAGGAGCTAATAATTTTTTCATTAATCCAAACACTTCTTTTTTCAAGACATTACGAAGGTTAATTGTGCATTTCTGAGCTAGAATGTACTAGAGAAGTGCAGACTGTCATGGGTACTTGTTAACCGTTTTGCCTGAGTCTTTCAATTATTTAGAGAGAGTAATTACTTACAAAAGTACTGTAATAATAATCCTTAGCTACCTCTGCTGATGTCAGTATGAATTTCAGCTCTCTAGGAGAGTTTTTACTCTGTATTTGCAGAGAAGGAGTGAATACTTTTGCTACAAATTCAATGACAAAAAAGAAGAGGGAAAATGTTTGACACACAAGGACTAAGTGCTGTTCATACTGAAGGAGTTAAGAGTTAAAGTACTCTGGGCTAAGAATGTGTCTGTGAAGATCTGAGAAAGTAAATAATGAATAATAAAACCTTATTAATTGGGATACAGCTGACGTGGAAGGAAGATAGTATAAGCGAGTGCTAAACCTCTTAAGAAAGGAACCTAAAAAAGCTCAACCACTACCTTTGTTTCCACAAACTTACGTGATAGCTCATGATTTTAACTGGTATGTGTTGAAGCAAATATTTCTTTTCAAGTAATAAAAGAATGGCAAAAATACCCATTCATGTTATTATAATATTGGACATCCCAGTTACTGATGGAAAGATTTAATGAGGGGAATATAAAGATTGATCTTAACAAGTCTCGGCAGTAAAACAGATTTTGTCAAGAAAAATATGATGGTTGTGATAATTGTTATTTTTCTGCATTCTGTATCAATGTTGCAATAGATTTGACAATTGCTAAGGTTACATTCCCATGTTAAGCGTCAGCATGCACACCAATATTAATAGGAGTAATGATATTCAATGCTTAAAAAGTCAATATAATATGGTTCTTTCACTGACAAAGTAAAACACATTTTGGAGCCACCAGTGATATTAAGCCACACAGCTCACCATCTGACTGTCAGGAGAGTGGGCTCTCCATTAACTGCTGTTTAAATATCTTCTTCAACGCGTTTAAAGAGATAGCCGATTAACCATCCAGCATCCTTTGACTTTCTGTGTAGAACAGGAGCTAATGATTTGTCAGGTGTCAGTGGCTGAAGTCTTACAAGTTTAATGGGATGCATGCTATGTAATCTTTTGCAGGCTTGATAAATTCAGGGGAAACGGCTATCCCAATCACTGGGAAGATGCAGGTGGTTGCCCAGTAGGCAGGAGGAGGTGGTCTACCATCACTAGTATGACCAGGAGTTTTGGCAAGAGGAAGGTGGAGTTAAGCTAAGAGAGTGAAAGGTAATTTCACTGAAAATCCTCCTTGGAGTAAGAGAAGTAGTTGGAGACCTTCAAATGTGAAGGAAACTCTAGGAGAATGTGGGACAGAAGGTTAAGGGCTTTCAGCAGGTTAAGTAGCAAATAGCTCTTTGGGGGTTTTGTAGAAAATGTATGCTCTTGACTTGATGGGCACCTTGATCCCTTGAAAAGTCCATATCATACCTCATTGCACCTTTGTATGTATAAAGGCGTGTGTCTCCCACATGCTACACTCGGGTTTTGAGCATTAGCAACCTTGTCATCTTCTGAAGCATTCTCAGCCTGCAACTGCAGCTAAAAGCAGCTCTAAAATAAATCAAGTATCTTAAGTGAGCAGAGGTTTCACTACATGAAGGAGAACAAAAGTTACCTGTGAGACTCTCCCCTCTCTCATAAGTCAGGGCATGTTTTCCATCTCTTACTCTCATAAAGCTCCAGGGTGAAATCCTACCCTTTCTGAAGCACATGGGTGTTTCACTTTGATTCCACTCAGCCAGAATTTAACCTTTTTGCTCTGTGTTGTCTTTTGTCAGGTTGGTTCCCTTTCTTCCAGTCCTGTCACAGCAAAAGCTGTCCATTAAACTCAGTTAACTTAATTGTCAATAAAGGATAGTTTAAGGATTCCAGTTTCACGTTATTGTTTTGATGCAAGGACGTCCCAGCTGAGATTTGTACTCCTTACCAGAGTATAAAATGAAAGGGTAAATAAGATGGCTGTGTTTTTTGGGGTTGAACGTTCAGAAACAGACTCTCCTTTATGACAGGTGCTTTGCAGGTGGGTCTGCAAGGCAAGAGCTATTAGTGTGAAGGAACACGACTATTTCTTGGCATAGTTTAGATCCCCATTTGGTGCAAACTGGCTTTTCACTGTACTCAGTGAAACTATGTATGTTTGAAATAAACTTGGGCTTTGTCCCTGTTTACATTACCTTCGAACAATATTATGGGGAAGTCCAAGAATTTAATTGGACTTCTGTTTTCTGCATGAACTTGTACCATTTTGTTTGTAGCTAGAAAAAAAGAGGATCCTAAAATTACAAATCAGAATAAATATTTCTGTTCCTATTATCCAAATGCATGTCTTCTCACTGGTGGTTTAGTAACCCTTATACAAGGTTATCCATTATATTGATGTCTCTAAGGATACTTGTGTGAGTAAAGCCTCCTTTATAGCAGACTGAAGCTCTGAACTGTGATCTATGTAAATAGCTTGTTGCCAGCACTCACAGTTTTATCTTGGATATCAGTGCTGGGTTATTTTTAAATGCCCCAAGTGCATGGATAATGCAGGGACCTGAGAATTCAATTTTCCTTTGAAAATCAAATATAAAAATCAGACAGTCAAAAAGCAAAAGCAAAAGCCTGACCCTTACCTAGGACCTCAGAGGAAACACAGCTGCAGATGCAGGTTTAACTCAAACCAAGGCACTGGTGAGTTAAGAAGGCTATTGCATGCCTTAGTAGATTTTAGGTGACTATCAGGGTTGTTTTCTGAAGGATCAGAGTTTTACAATACAACCAATTTCCAATATACTTGGCATCATTGTGATAACCCATCAAAAAGTCCCATTGTACCAAAAATACAAATGATTAAGCTTATGCCTTAGGCTTTTGCAACTCCTGTAACTGGTCATGTTGGGGTTTTTGTTATGACCTTGCAATCTCTTTTTATTTCTCGGGGTTTGATTTTTTTTTTCCCTTGATGTTTTAGTTGGGAATATTGTAATACTTTTAAAGTTTATTCAGCTGGAAAAAATGCGAGCACAGTTTTGGCTTATTTTTTCAATACAGGATATCATTAATGTGTTTTAAGAAGTGTGCAGGCAAATTGATGCGCCCAGCTATTTCACTTCTGCTGCGTGCATAAGCTAAGAGCAAAAATGCTACTCTTGTTACTGCTTGCTTTAGGAAAAAACACAGTCAGCTACCATTAGCCTATTAAAGTGGCTGATAGCTAATTCTGATGTCTGCAGAACTCTTCAAAGAACAGCTAGCAGTTCATTGGTGTGCTAATACAAGCAAATAGACAACACCTTCTGTGATTTCAGATACAGCTGGAAGGCACGATTAACCAACTGTGTCCTCTTTAAGTGTCTGGTGCCCCAACCCTGACTTGGAGAAATAGCTTTGGACCTGATTATGCACTGAATGGAATTCAATAACTGAGGCATTACTAACAAAATGAGATGCTAGGTAAGTGTGAAAATACCATGCCATCTTACTGCTCTTTCCTGATTTTAAGAAATACAATTTAGAAGTATTTTCCTATAATAAACCCACGATTTGAATAAGCATTTTACTTCTCCCATCTCTGGATTCTGTTATTTATTTGTTGTATTACAGCAATGCAGAGGCAAGGTCATCTTTCTACAGACACACACAAAAATACAAAGCAGTTTGAAATATGGATGCACTTCATTCTATTGCATGCGGTAGAAACACAGACCTTTGAATAAGCTGGCACACAAAGACATCTGCCCTTTGAAATTAAATGTTACCATCAGCTTCATGTGGTCAGCTGGCAAAAGCATACCAGAAAAGAGACAATGAGCAAAAATATGTGTTAAAAGGGAGAGTCACTGATGTGGAAATAAGAAGGGAGTTCCAGCTGTTTGGACACATCTGCTGGGTAAAAGATGACTGGCTGTTAAAGACTGCTCTTTGGCCTGAGAAGAGGCAGCAGTCACCATGGAGGAATCAGCTAAGTCATAAACCAGAAAAAAACCAGGGATTTAAAGATACTGTTTGTCAAAGCACAAAGAGGAGCTCACTATGGAGCTAGTAGAATTTGTGAGCCTGATTCATCTATAGGATGGGGAGGAAGGTTTATAACAGTGCTTGGGGCTCTTTTGCACAAACACATAGTGCGAAGCTGAGACAGCCTCACAAAGATTACCGTGTTGAAATTAAAAAGCCAAACCTTCAAAATCCCTACTTTATGGATAAAGAACTGAAAAGCAGTGGTGACACCTAGATTCCTGTGTTTTCTTGGGCTTGGTTCTGAATTCAACATGAACGCTCAGATGGTCTGAGCTACCCAAATTTTACTCATGTTCTGCTTTGAATGGGGAGCAAGTAGAAGGACCAACTCCCGCTCTTGCTCTGCCTCTGCACACAATATAGATGCAATGAGCTTAAGCCAGCTAGCCCCGAGGTATTTGAAACGATCTCAATGTGCTTGAGCTGTGCGCTCTGCAAAGAGCACAGATATAGCCAAAGAAACTAAATCACTGTTTTTTACATTTCAGAAGACACACTGTTGACTGGGAAACTAAGGGCAGTTCTCTCTAATCTCAGCCCACTGGCTTAGCCAGTCTTTTCTTACTTGAATAACTTTAATGAGCCAACTAGCATGAGAGTTAGCACCAGATTAAAAAAGCCAATATAGATGTAGATGTCCATATATAGCTCCTGTTATGGTCAATGGGGATTTACAGCTCAGTTGTTCACATGTAGGTATCCAGAACTATCTGAGATGTTGTCAGGTGTTGCCTATCCGACTTGTAAGTGCTGCTGAAAAATGGTAGAGCCTCCCACAGGTCCCATATGACAGTCACCAACCTCCGCAAATGTTTTATATGCCCTAGAGCCTCTTAAATGTCACCAGAGGCCTGCACGTAGGTAACTAAAGCCTGACCCCAGCGGCTAGTTTGCTGAATAGCTCAAGCTCCACCGACTGTACTAAGCAGATCTCCATTGACCTATGAACATCTGCCTTTAGGTGTCTTAATCTTGAAATTAATCTCATGCAGATTAGAATCAGTCTTTGAAAAACAATAGGTAGTTTGTGAAGTCATTAGCATCTTAGTGTTAAAGACAAAGGCTTTTGAAAAATGGAATGTGCTTTTTATTGTTTCATAAACCAAGCTGTACTTAATTACTCACATGGATTTCAGCTTTTAAGAATCATTGCTAGAGATATCCTGACAATAATTCTCTTCTACAGGGAACTGCTTTTGTCTTCTTAATAAATTTATGGCATAAGGTTACACCCTCACTGTTTCAAAAGCAGCCGTAAGGCCTAATTTGCCAGCTGTCCTCAATGTCTACTGTTACTTGGGTAACAGTGGTTAGCTTTTAGATGACCACCTGGTGCAAGTGGAGGGAAAACCTTAAATTTGCCTGCTGAGTTGGACTGCTCTCTAGCGTACAGTTATCTGCAACATAAATGAAGCTTCAGAAACTAAGATCTAGGTTATCAAAGACTGTTAGTTCCCGAAATCCCCACAGTTGAGGATCTATTCCCATACCAGCTGAGCAGCTGATGGAGAGAAAGGACATAATTCTCGATCTCAGGCCCCCTCTTATTCCTTTCTTCTTAACTCAAAGGAGACCCATAAGTGAACTGCAAGGTAAACAAAGCAGCTCTTATTATGCACGTTTTCTTTTTGTAGGCTATTCACCATCACTGCTAGCTACAAATGAGTGGTTTGTGGCTATAAGAGATGACACAAAGCATAAAAGATTCTCTGTTTAACAATAATTCTGATAAAAATGTTAAAAGCTTATTCACTGCCCTGTGTCAAACCTTGAAAATAACTGGCATTTATGAAGAGAAGGCCATGCAACAGCGGTTGCCTGGGTGATTTCAGTGGCAAGTATGACCACCTCTGTGGAGTTTAAATACCTTTTCTTTAAAGGCAGGTGAATATTTGCCATGTTAGCCCACTGCTCCAAGAAGCTCAATCTTTGTTCTTGTCGACTCGTTGCCAAGGCACTCCCAAAGCAAGAGACATTTCTGCTTTGCAGTGCTGCATGGCTGGCATGTTAACAGCTGTGTCCCCAGGGAAGTGTCACAGATATCACAAAGAGAGGAGGAACACACAGTGCATCCCAAAGTCCTAGATGTTAGGGAGAAGAGAGAACAGTGAGATTACCTAGCCCCGTCCCTCTATTCATGCAGGATTGCTTCCAGTGATATAGTCTCCGATCTAACTGCAGAGACATGAATGTGAGGTCTCCACCTCTCCTCAGGGTGCAACTGTTGCACAGACTAAGCTGTTAGGACACTGAGTGAAGATCTAATTGCAGTTTGGAATGATGGGAAACAAGAAAGAAAGGAAAAATTTCCACTGTGTTTTACTTTTTCAGTGTACTGAACTATCTTGGGAATATTTATACGTGGTTTAAAGAAAGTAGCAGTTACAGCTGTCCTCCATACACCCTGCTTTGTGTAAACAAACAAATCCGCAAAGTGACATTGGCCTCTTCTCTTCAACAATTAACTTACAGAGAATTCATTTTTTTTCAAACTCTTCGAGCACCAAGATGAAGATGGATAGAAAAACATGAAGGATGCTAAGATGGTGGTAAGAATTTGGGTTGACCAGGAACGCAGAAAGATCAAGTTCAGACTTCTGCTGGACCACCAGGAGAGAGGGAAGGATGAAAAAGAACCTCGCATGGACTGATTAGAAGAAAAACTACCAGAAAACTCCAAAGAAGAGGAAAAAAAAAAAACAAAACAACCAAAATAAAACCTGAATCAATACCAAGCTGCAGAACTGAAAAAGAGATTGAGAATGTAGAATAGTTACTAACATTTGTTCAGGAAGGGGTCATTACTCATTCCCATTGAGTAGGGGAGTGATGGTGCCCCTGTACTCGGCACTGGTGAGGCCGCACCTCGAATACTGTGTTCAGTTTTGGGCCCCTCACTACAAGAAGGACGTTGAGGTGCTGGAGCGTGTCCAGAGAAGGGCAACGAGGCTGGTGAGGGGTCTGGAGAACAAGTCTTCTGAGGAGCGGCTGAGGGAACTGGGGTTGTTTAGCCTGGAGAAGAGGAGGCTGAGGGGAGACCTCATCGCCCTCTACAACTACCTGAAAGGAGGTTGTAGCGAGGTGGGTGTTGGTCTTTTCTCCGAAGTAACAAGTGATAGGACGAGAGGAAATGGCCTCAAGTTGCCCCAGGGGAGGTTTAGATTGGATGTAAGGAAAAATTTCTTTCCTGAAAGAGTGGTGAAACATTGGAAGAGGCTGCCCAGGGAAGTGGTTGAGTCCCCATCCCTGGAGGTATTTAAAAGACATGTAGATGTGGCTCTTAGGGACATGGTTTAGTGGGCATGGTGGTGTTGGGTTGACGGTTGGACTCGATGATCTCAGAAGTCTTTTCCAACCTCAATGATTCTATGATTCTATGATTCTATGATTAAAGCAACAGTAAAGAAAGATTCAGTGCAGAGGAAGAACCACAGCAATAACATCAGAAGAGCTCCCTGATGCAGAGAAGCTTCAATGATCGTAGATAATGTTCTTGATGCATTTAAAGGGGATGGAGGTAGGCAGATAGCTAGAGAAAGAGAACGATTCTTTACTTCTCCCATAAGGCTGGGAAGAATAACTGAATATACTTATACTTACTATGAAGAAAAAGCAGTTTAATCAGAAAATTAAGGAGAAAAGTTGAAACTACAGTCCACTAAATTCAGAAGACTGGAGGAACTGGGCTCAGTGAAGCCAATGATAATCAAGAAACAATGGTGATGGTAAAGGAGAAGGAAAGGAAGGTCTTGCGTACCTGTAATCACAGGTACACAGGCAGAAACCCTCCTAAGTGCACTTTTGAATACCAAAATGCTATAGAAGAAGAGTACATCAGCTTAATTTTCAGCAAAAAAGACTGATATTTCAAAACTCAAGGGATATGAAAACTAAGGCAGCCAATTCTTAACAAAATTTGTCACTGGAATTTTTTAAGAACAAGTTATATGAAGTTAGATTTCAGTTGTAGACTTTCATAGAGTCCCGTGCTGCGGCTCATGTGGCTATGTATGCACTCTCACATGACCATTGTGAGGCTTGTGTGGTTACGGGATGGGACATGCCTACCTAAGTGATGGGAGAGCTTTGGATGGCATGACTGGTGTTGCTTACACGTCATGTACAATGTCCAGACCTCATGACAGGGACTTCAGGAAAGAAGGCCTTCAAGATGACAGATCTGATGCTTGGGCTTTAAATTATCTGTTGGGCAAACCCAGGAATTTATTCTTACGAGAACTATTTAAGGGCATCTTATTGTAGCATTACGTGACGTGAGCAATAACCAAACCTTGTCGTCATGAAGAAAATTACTGATGAAGGGATCAACCCTAATGAAGTAATTGACACATTTGCAAAATTGAAGAAAAACAACCTGTTGATCCCACTTTCGTCCACAAGGCAGCAAACTGAAGAAAAACAACCCGTTGATCCTGATCCCACTTTCGTCCACAAGGCAGCAAAAAGCCAAGTTGCAGACTGCTGTATTAGCTGGCGAAGAGCTTGATTTGCCTTCATATCCATTTTGGAGTAATTATTCCTATTGGAATTCTGTCTGACTGTGCAAGGTGAGACGGTTCAATTATTTAATCATGCCATCACTCTCAATTTGAAAGGCCAGTGCTAGAGCAAATGTGCTTTCTGTTTAATTTATACCAATACTTAACCTAGTTGGTCCGTTCCCTGTTTGCGTGTCTTCAGTAATGTATCAGAATGTAATGGATATTTCCTCCATTTTTATATCTGTCAAATTTTATGAGTCTCACGTTCAGTGGGTGGCTTTGAATACGAAAGCTTTGTTCATCTGTATGTGCATTTCTACAGATGCAAGGACGCTGGGGGGGTGATGGGAAAACAGATCACTTTAAGTCTGTCCTCCTTCGTATTGAGAGGCAAAGCTTTGCAATTTTCAGTATATGTCTGCAAGTAAATTAGAAATGCTTATACCTGCTGATTACTTCTGTAGTCATTTGTTTCGTGGACTTTGGGCTCCTTTTGCAAGTGTGTTAGCTTTCTGTGAGTATTCTGGTGACTATAGGCCTTTCAGGTAGATGCTTTCTCAGCCTATGTTATATAGTCTAACAGCATTTGCAGTTTTTGCTATAGTCTTTCTAAGAATTGTTCTGAGGGTCACTTGAAGTTTGTCTCTTCTTATAGATGGTAAAATGTTAAGAGCAGAAATCAGGACAAGAAAAGGTGGTTAGGTTTTTTGCTAGAGAATATCCTTAAAGCCTACTTAATCAAATGCCCCCCAGACAAACTGAACAACCAAGGTAAAATTAGGAGGTGTTTGGAGAAGCCTCATATTTGACATTAAAGAAGAAATTGTAGGGATACTATATATAGCCATGAGGTTCCAAGCAGAAATATGCAGTAATATGAACTTTAGGGTGACTGTGGAGTCATGCTTAATTATCCTTGGGAACACACACAGGCTTGAGGCTGTTTGGGAAATTATCCTTTTTAATAAATTCCTATGGAAACTTTTGATATAGCGTATAATCTACAAAAATAAAATTAAGCTATACATTTTTTAATTTTTAAAACCATGAGGTTCCAAGCAGAAATATGCAGTAATATGAACTTTAGGGTGACTGTGGAGTCATGCTTAATTATCCTTGGGAACACACACAGGCTTGAGGCTGTTTGGGAAATTATCCTTTTTAATAAATTCCTATGGAAACTTTTGATATAGCGTATAATCTACAAAAATAAAATTAAGCTATACATTTTTTAATTTTTAAAACTAAGAGGCTCTGGTTTTTAAAAGACAAAAAAATATTTGAATTCCAAAATAAACCTCCTACATTTTCTAAAAATAGCTTAATAAAGTCCAACTTTGGAGAAAAAAAAAGATATATCAATAAAATAAAAAAAATAAATAAATGGAGTAGATGGTAAAATATATGCTTTACTTTTTCATGTTTCTGAAAAACTCTTGGTATTTCACAGGACTAGCTTTGCAGAGGATCTGGAATAACTTTGATCAACCAACCTCAAAAGATTATTTGTTTGGTTGGGGTATTAAAACTTCCTGAAACATTGTTCCCAGAATTCATGGTTAAAAAATTAGCTGAAAACAGTTCCACACAAAATGTGTCTTTACATTATGAGAACACTGTTTCAGAGAAACTGCGAGGAAGGAGTTGGGTTGGGGACAGGAATCAAAATGTGTCTTTACATTATGAGAACACTGTTTCAGAGAAACTGCGAGGAAGGAGTTGGGTGAAGGGATGAAGTCTGACAATATTTTGGCATCCTTTTTAGACATTTTGGAGTGAATGTTTTGAGCATGTTTTTGAAGGAACTGCTCAAAGCTATGCTTCTTCCTCTATATTATAATTTTAAAACAAAAGTTGAAATCTAAACATTTCAAAACATTAAAAAATATGATTTTGAAGAGATCTTTCTAATGCTTCAGATGAGTTATAATTTTAAGAAAACAGACTGAAATCCTGAAACCAGTGTGAAGTGGGGATACTTCTGCATAGTATCACTTCCCAACTGCTTCGGGACCATGGTTGATCTCCAACTCCCAAAGTGCTCAAACAACCACATTCCAAATGGCAGTGATCTTTCTTCCCATGCTCTTCTTTATGTAAATAGAAATGACTGGAGTTATATGTCTTCAGTTCTGTGACATTAGTTTACCTATGGCTATACCTTTTCTGACTTTATGCCCATTTTGTTCTATATCTGCTCTTTCTGTTTCTGCAAACAAAAATGAAAAGACACCACAGGAAATAGATTGGAGATTATTAACTGAAAGAAGTCAAGTGAAGTGGTGCTCAAAAGGTCTGTATTCGTACATCATTTATTTCTGAGAAAAGTCATAATTAAAAAAAGCAAAGCAGATTATGGCTGTGATTGAAGAAGAATGATCAGTTCCAATATTCCCCAGTGAGGTGACAGAGAACTATTAGCCCTCTAGTTAATGGTTACTGTGTTTTGGTTTGGGGGACAACCATATACTTTAATTCCTAACTATGAAAATAATATTCAGGTAGTATGTTTTCTCATCCAGTGACAACAACTGACCTGACTGCCATGGTGGACCATCAGTGTTACGCAGCCCATGGGAGGAGAACCACTGAGTTATTCACTGACATGGCGAGAAAGACACAGGGAAGGCATATTTCAATAAAACCGGTATGTCAGCTTGTGTTTGGACCAGTTACATGATCCTGGATCCATCACACAATGGAAAAGCTGTTGTGAGAGCAGCAGAGTCACACTTGTGCAATGTGAGTTCAAAAGAAGTTTGAAACAATATTTGCTAAGGGACAGGGAACGGAGACTGCAGCTGTTTGCCCAATAAAACAAATTCAATATCTGAATGAAATTGGAACACATGATCAATATTGATCTAGAAAGAAAAGCAACAATGATCTTATAGCTCATTGGAAAAGGCCTAGCTTTGTTAACCTTCTGGTCATGCTGCAAAGCCATCTGTTTTTCTTCCCTTCTGCTCTGTTAAAAGTTTTGAGGAGGACATATATTGAGCTTGCTATTCTGCAGTGCCAACCTGTTATTGTTTGTCTCTGTATTGATACTGTTATTTCATAGTAATGAAATTATTTCGTAGGAATAAGTGTACAGGAAGGACCACAGAGGAACAAAGAATACAGAACACTGGTTTTACAGAAATAAATGAGCATGTAGAATAGATCCACATAATTAAAAAATGCAGGCTACTGGAAACGACAGCTTCAAGATCAAATGTTCAGGGCAGCTGGCCACAGATTTACCACAGATTTTAAGTATATGGCAACATTCAGAGAAAAGAGGGAGACTTTTCTCCAGCAAAGGACTGGTAATTCTTCTCAACTGGGATGTCAACACAAATGCCCTAGGAACACACATCAGGTGGACAGTTGGAGTGTAAGACTTTCTGTGGTTAAAGAGGCAAAGTTAAGAGATCCTAGGTAACCTTGGTGATCTAGACATGTTTCTTTCCTACATCTGTAAGTTCAGTATGATTTTAGCTTCTCATTTTTCTGTGAAATTTGGCATAATGCATGATATTTATGAATGTTTCTATTTCTGGTCCTTCCCTCTATCCTGAAGTGAATTCACCTGAGGTATTTTGAGACCTAAGAACCCAGTTAAACAGTACTTTTCATCCTTAAATTCAAAGTCAAACATGGATTAAAAGCTCCTGCTGGAAGCTCTTCTGCTTCTGGGAGCTCTTACTTTGAAGAATACAACAGCTTTGGAATGAGACAGTGCAGGTAGACCAGAAGGTGATTTGAGAAGAGAAACGTCATCGGCTTCTTCAAGAACAAGAAGCAAAGCTGCTCATGAGGTGCTTGACTGGAGAGGGGGGACAGGAAGAATGGGGGAACAGAGAGCTGAGGATGTGAAAGACCACTGAGAGTGTGGGAAGGAAAGAGAAAGAGAAATACCAGGCTGGAGTAAGGAGGATGAGGAAAAGGAGGGGTTATACACAGTAGCACAGGTTAATAATGACTAAAAACTCGAAATGAGTATAAAAAGATCATGTGCTAATTTAAGGAGACTCATTCCAGTTCTTTATCAGTCCTGTTAGAAACAAAGATGCCAAAGAGGTGCCAAATACTTACTCTGTTCAAGAAAGAGAAGAAAAGGAGGGTAAACTGCTGTTTTAATTGAATCTCTTTTCAGTCTGAAGCATGAGTGCCACTAAATTAGCTAAGAAAGTAGGGATTTTTTTTAGATACAGGAGTCAAACTTATTATCCACTGCTCTTGGAACAAAAGGACAAAATATCACATATGTAACCTTAGCTCTGATAAGCTTAGGTTACAAGCTTTTAGTTGAGTATATAAGGCATTTCTCGTGTCCTGTGACTGACAAGTATATTACCTATCTATTTATGTCCTTCTGCACAGTATCTATCAGTGACTTTACGTTTTACCACTGTGGCTTTTCAAAAGTGGCAAAATCTAAATGGCAATGTGCAAAGTTTTGAGTTTTTCTCCTAGTGTGTTTTGCATGCTAATAGTGGAACAGACACAATGCATTCCAGTTTTGAAGATAGACTGCATAGGAGATCAAAAGCACAAAAAAATACAAAATAATCAGACTGAAATCATGTTTTCTGAGTGATGTCTGCAAACAGCAGGTAAAAGTGCAGAAAAGATTCATTGGCAGTGTATCTTTTCCAGTGTCATGTGAATACAGCAAGTACAGACGCACAACAAAGTTATATACTGATTTTTTTTTTTTAATATTTTTTTAAATCAGGTCATGTGTACAGCAAGTACAGACGCACAACAAAGTTATATACTGATTTTTTTTTTTTTTAATATTTTTTTAAATCAGGCCCATTACTTTGTTTGTGTACATAGAAAATACCTGATTTTAAAAGTTCATCTAAACCAGAAGGTTTGCAAATGTGTTCAGGTAATCTTTGCATTCTCTCAGCACAAAATTTAGATGCAGTAGATGTTGTAAGGAACGTTGAAGCCATCAATAATTATAAATATCCTCTCTGTGTTTTCTGCCCTGCTTGGATTCCAAGGGCCCATTACTTTGTTTGTGTACATAGAAAATACCTGATTTTAAAAGTTCATCTAAACCAGAAGGTTTGCAAATGTGTTCAGGTAATCTTTGCATTCTCTCAGCACAAAATTTAGATGCAGTAGATGTTGTAAGGAACGTTGAAGCCATCAATAATTATAAATATCCTCTCTGTGTTTTCTGCCCTGCTTGGATTCCAAGCAGTTAAAACCTCTCTGAAAATACACCATGCTTCCAAATGAAAGTTTCCAAACTGAGTCTCGAAGAAGTCCAAATGTGTCATTTAACATAATTCCTCATCTGATGCTGAGCTATCCGCGGCAGGGGCAGTAACTGCCTTCCAGTCACTGAATGCTAATGCAATGTGCAGTGGTGCCATTTGGAAATTTAACTTGGAGTCAACTTTCAATAAGCCATTTCTCCTTTCTGATATGAAGGTTTTCTTTCAAAATGGACCTATTTGTGTAAATTGGAGGCAGGCCTGTTTGGAGTCTGACTATTTTACACAGTTGAGGGAAAGCAGGCTAGCGCTTTTTATGGAGTGAGCTATCAGGTAGATACACATTTGACACAGAGTGCGCTGAGTTATCAACTTTCTCCAAGGGCAATCATATATCTTGTGTATCCAGAGCCAAATTATATCTGACATTTCATTTAAAGCCTGAGACATCCTGATGCTAAAGCAGAGCGTGAGTGGTGAGAGTAGGAGGGCGCTCAGTTCGACTGGATGGATGTTTCTATTTCTGCCCTACTTGTCTGGGTTGTAGATGAGGTCTAATTGCCCACCATCACCCTATATTCTAGCCGGATGGAAATCTCAGATTTAATTCTTTTCCAACGACACCCCTTCCTATGTTAGTTTTTGCCTGGCAATGTTAAAGAGGACTAATCTGAGCTAGCTTCAGATGGCATCGTAACCAGCATTATTTATGTAGCCAGTTGTAAAGATTTCTTTGGTACGGTCACAACTTTCACATCAAGCCTGGTAGTTTGCAGATGGAAATGCAGTCCCTGCATTCCCCAATCTCAGCCCGTTCAAAATCTTTATATCTTTTTATGGGTGTTCATTGCAGCCAATCTTTTCGTGCTCTTAACCTCAAATTAAAAACCAGACTCTTTTCCTGAGGTGGTGCATGGGTAAAGGTCAGTGGGATGGATACGGCAAAGGTAGCATTAACCACTTTTATCTTTCATCACAACCATGGAAATATTCAGTTGCTGGACCGGTTTGTGGCATTTATTGAAATAGACTCAAAGCTTCTCAAAGCTTACACGGTATCACCCTAGAGTCACGGGATATAATCTGTATCTATGGAACTAGGTTGAAATTCTGTGTTCATTCCACTTTTATTAAATTATTTTCCAGTGAAAACTGGATCAACAGTGATGACCCAGTCCCAACAGAAACATCCACAGCAGGAAGAGGTTCAGGATGTAATTTCCTAGGTATTTCATAGCAAAATTACTTCTGTATTTTGATACCTCCTCAGTCATGCCGTCCTGGGTCTGTTGTGAATATCATTGTATGCAGCACGATTATTATGAAGGACTATTTTTTCTGATTAAGAATATTGTTCATGGCAGCAAATGCTATTGCTGAGGGTGAGGAGGCCCTTTATACATGCTTGCATTGTTTCTTTCATTATATTTTTATTTCACGTGTCACAGGCAGGCACATCTCATACATCTTAATTATATGATTATCGTCCAAGATGGAGACATCTTTCCTTCCTCTAAGGTGGGGGAAGTTGCAGAGGGAGGGGGATCTTATATATAAGTATAAACAGAAATAGAGGAAGTTGCACCTTATATCAAATTGTTTTCACATTTCCTTCTCTATTGATTTTTCAAAAGATAATTATTGTGGGTGTAGTGTGAGCTGTTCTCATTAGGAACCCATTGATTGTTAGCCACTATTATTGCTTCAAATGTTGGAACTGGGGTGGAATAGATAAAGGGAAAAATTAGGGTCAATATTTTATTGCTTTAATGTTTGTTAATTGCACACTTTGGGCACTTCCTTTACCATTTCTTTTTCTAATAAAAGCCCTGGAAAATTAATTATCTTTTTTGCACAATGACCGCCTCGCTTTTATTAAGGTCAAAGAGGGAATGTATATTCCTTCATAAAAAGCAACCTTGGATTGATTGAAAAGACGACAGCCCATTCAACTCTTTTATTACAAAATGGCCAGTCTTTCAATTGCATCTGCGCTAACTTGTGCTGGAAAGAGCAGAATCACTATCATTCATTTAGCAACATCACTCACCACTCTATAGTCTGTTGGAGAGTGCCTGTTAGTTGTGAAGCTATCCCTTCACATGGTTTCCTCGAAAGACCAGGGAAATCTGCGAAATGCTGCTAAAATTATAGGTTCTCACTTTTCCTGTGTAAAGGAAATTTGTCTGAAGCCTCTCTTTCAGTCTAAGGAATTTTGTATTGACTCACTCTGCAAAGCCTTTCTGTCTGTTCTGAAGGGCTCTCCTGAACTTAGAGGTTTCCCTGGCTGATTTGCTGTCATTGCAGAGGACCTGTAGTTGTTAACATACTAGTACTACAACAGACCCTGGAAGTAAAATAAAGAAGTAATTCTCAAAGCCCACATGGGAAGCCAAGAGAAGCTACTGGGCAAATCCCACAAAGGATTGTCACCTAGACATTACGTGCCCGGCTTCATGGCAGAGTTGGGCATAACTTGGGGTAGGGCCTTTGTTTTCTACCACCTAGGCATTACGTGCTCGGCTTCATGGTAAAGTTCATAACTTGGGGTAGGGCCTTTGTTTTCTATGGAGGTTATGGGAACGGTTAGGGATACAACTGGACTCCCTAGAAGCCAGTGCAGACGCTGAAGACATAAAGGACACCTCAGACATTCAAAAAATATATTTGTGATCTCCTCCCACTGCTGTGTTTGGGGAACAAAACCTGGAGACCTGAATGAGATCAAGACAGGCTTTCCTAAAATATCCCGACTTCCCGATTCCATCCCTGACAGGGAGATGCTCATGAGATTTTTTGCACCAAAGCATCTCTACACAAATTTGTTTCCTTGCTCACTGACACCTGAAATCTTGGCTTCTTTGTTACAAATGTGTGCAGAAAGAGCAGAGGCTCCCCCATGCACGTCGCCTTTTTGCTATTCCTAGGCTTCGCAAAAGCCTGGAATCCCCTAGGAAAAAGGACTTAGGGGTTCGAAGCCCTTCCACAAAAAAAGAGGCATGGAAGCTCATTTCTCTTCTGTCTGAGTGTGCAGAGCACAGAGCTGTGGCTCGGAGCAGGAGATGGTGCTCCCACCAGCCACATGAATGATGAAAATTACCGTGGCTCCTCAGCTCAGTGCTTGCTGCATGCTGGAAGTGTGTTCTGAGTCCATCTGCAGGGCATGGTTTTTCAGAGGATTTAAGCATGAAAAGATGAAGAAATTCTATTTTGAGTCTCCTGCTGACCTTTTTCCTACCTTAGTTGGTCATGACAGGGAGAAATGAAATGACCTCAGTGCTTGTATAGTCAGGCAATTAAATTCTATGTAAAGTTGAACCCTGGACACCTACGTGCTTCTGTGAATCAGGTGCTGATATGTATTTTTCCAAGGCCACAGAGACTATCTGCAATGGATCAAGAGATTTCATCCGGAATTACTCACTCAGCCCTTGTCCTTTGCAAAACAAAAGCTGCCGCTGCCTCTCTGCAGCTGCCCGTTTCACTTGCTACTTGAAGGATGGCCTGGCTTTTAAGGGCTTGTCTACAATGTCAGCTGCAGACAGACACACGCCGTGCTCTGAACTGGCAAACGGGAGCTACCTTTCCCTAGGAGCTATGCAGAGATGTAAATGCAGAACTGCTGCCATGCTAATGAGTCCAGCTGAGTGACATTGTGTCCTACCGGGCTTTAGGCACATGCATTTCTTCCAGGGAGAGCAGTGATGTAGTGATCAACATCCATCTTAAAACAACATTATTTTGTTTGGTGTCAGGGAGAAAAAGTATTAGAGAGACAAATAGGATTTTAAAATAACAAACAGCAGGAATATATATTTAGTCTTAGGTTTCCAATTTGACATGTCACTCTGAGTCAAGTTAGATAGGGTTTGATCCCAGGAATGGGACTTTTTAATGTTCTAACAAAGCACCAATTTTCTTACAGAGTGGAGCTTTTGTCAATGCTTATTGTTCCCTCTATTTTTGCCAGCGCGCATGAGCTAACATTGAAATCTTTAGGTTAATATCAGTAGCATGAAACCTGACCTCATTTCAAAACCAGACTGAGCAATATTGAGTAAATATTTGGAGCGGAGTTGCCGTAAACATGATTCTTCATGTTACTGCAGCTACAATTTTGGTGCTTAATTTGAGAATCAAGTGTTTTAAAACAAGCATGGGGTACCTGCAGACCCTGCACTCATTACCATGTGGATCCAAAGTGATTTGATGATCTGGAGGAGAATGCATTAGAGCTGCTGAGGCTCCTTACTTTTGGAGTACTACCCCTTGAGTGACTGATAGAAAAAGCAGTTTTCAATTTTCACTAGGCAATTCATCTGACTGTTGCCTAAACTGCTCTCTAGAGAGAAACAGTTTTGGGAGAAAAACTATTTGTGAAATACACAGCAATATACCGACAGCTACCAAAAAAGGACTCGATTAATGCGACACTTCTCACGCTAATGAACACCAATTCATATTAAGAGTTTAACACTCCTGAATTAACGTATTTGATTGGTCTTTCCTCATTATTGTTATTATCCATGGACTAACATTAGCGTTCAAAGTCCACCGATAACGATGGGGCATCTCTTTATAAATGTCTCAGTGTCACTTCCTGGACTGGCGTGTGGAAGCATCATGTACAAAGCAAAGCTCAGCTCAGTTTAGCAGGAGGATTAAGCTATTAAACAGTCTGCGAGCATAAAGATCTCCATACCTGCTCTCTCATCTGCGCTCCTGCTTAACCAGCAGCAAATGTGTGTCGTAAATGCCACATCATATGCCTACGCACTCCTGCCCTGGGTTCGCATAATAAACACCCTAAATTGTATTACGCTGTGTATCAGTTGCTCGGTATTCAAGGTCTGTTCCTCCCTAACCTAATATTATGATTTATCCCTGCCTTTGATTTTCTCTATTGACTGCTAGCTGTTTCTGTAAGGTTACTGTGGAAACAGGAAGAGGATCCAAAGATAGCAGTTTGTCTGTAGTATGTCTGTGCATCCATATGTCACATCTATATGGCCTAGAGGTGTTGACGTGTAAGAACAAACACTACAATAGGGAGGGCTTGCAAGTTAGGATATTGCAGCAGTCACTGTTCTCTTGGTATTAAATACGAGAGCTCACAGCTGGCAAGCATATGGATGTCTTAAATGCCATTTTGCCTGAAGAATGGTCCATGTCTCTTTGTTCAGGACTAAGAAAGAATATTTACTTCTGCAAAATACTGCAGAATAAAGCAGTCTTTTCTTGATATTTTTCTTTCCCCAGGGGTAAGGTGTCGTGGTTTAACCCCAGCCAGCAACTAAGCACCACGCAGCCGCTCTCTCACTCCCCCCCGGTGGGATGGGGGAGAGAATCGGAAGAGTAAAAGTGAGAAAACTCGTGGGTTGAGATAAAGACAGTTTAATAGGGAAAGCAAAAGCCACACACACCAGCAAAGCAAAACAAGGAATTCATTCACTCCTTCCCATGGCAGGCAGGTGTTCAGCCATCTCCAGGAAAGCAGGGCTCCATCACACCTAATGGTTACTTGGGAAGACAAACGCCATCACTCCAAACATCCCCCCTTCCTTCTTCTTCCCCCAGCTTTAAATGCCGAGCATGACATCATATGGAATGGTATATCCCTTTCGTCAGTTTGGGTC
>NW_008795477.1:911478-912252 GCF_000699145.1 Aptenodytes forsteri
CCAGCCTGCTCGCTGGTGGGGTGGGGTGAGGAGCAGAAAAGGCCTTGACTCTGTGTCAGCACTGCTCAGCAATAACGAAAACATCCCTGTGTTATCAACACTGTTTCCAGCACAAATCCAAAACACAGCCTCATACCAGCTACTGTGAAGAACATTAACTCTATCCCAGCTGAAACCAGGACAGAGGGTTAGAAAGCTTACTTCCTCTCTCACAGAAATGTTTTGCCTTTGTATCCTCCATCCGTAAATCTCAAACAGTCTGTGAGGTCTGTCCCCATCTTCCAAATCAGGAGAAAGGGGCTTTGAATGCTGAGTGCCCAGCCCTCCTCCTGCCTTGGCCGCACAATTTAGATCCTTGAGCTGACCTCAGTGGGACAGCCAGTGCCACACGCAGCCTTGGCCAGATCCAGCCTTCAGTGCCTGTTCCTCCGTTTCCCATCAGTCAAGGGAAATAAGGATACTACCTTAGCCATCATGTCTGTTGAAACTGCCAAATCTCTTCATGGGATTAGCACCACCTATTTTTATTTGTTGAAATATTAGCTGCTGAGGATAGGCTAGTAAATGTGACTCTGAATGAGCAGCACGGTAGACACCTAATAGTTTGGGATCATAGAATATAATCATAGAATAATTTGGGTTGGAAGGGACCTTTAAAGGTCATCTAGTCCAACCCCCCTGCCATGGGCAGGGACATCTTCAACTAGATCAGGTTGCTCAGAGCCCCGTCCAACCTGACCTGGAATGTTTCCAGGGATGGGGCGTCCACCACCT
>NW_008795477.1:913265-916173 GCF_000699145.1 Aptenodytes forsteri
GCAGGGACATCTTCAACTAGATCAGGTTGCTCAGAGCCCCGTCCAACCTGACCTGGAATGTTTCCAGGGATGGGGCGTCCACCACCTCTCTGGGCAACCTGTGCCAGTGTTTCGATTTAGCCCAACTAGCATTACATATCCTGGGATGAGATGAGTTTCCTTCGTAAGTTAAGACTAGTTGGACTAGATGGATAGCTAAAAATTATCTTGCCCTCTGACTAGCATTGCCCATGTCTGTGTTCTGGGGTCAGGTTTTTAGTAATGTGAGCTCCTTTCAACCACCGATATTCCCTGTATGACTTTTCCGGGAAGACAACTGCAAATCCTGAAGGCAGGAGCTGGAATTGAGAGCACAATATTCCTGTAAATCTGAAAACACAGAAATCATTTCCCTGCTGATGTTGTATCATGAAGAGATTTACCTGCTAATGCCTTCAGAGAGAACATTTTCCTGCACAGGGCAAAGAATATAAAAAAACCCTTCAATGTCCCGCGGTTAGGAGTTTAGGGCTCCCTCGGCTTCATCTTTCTGTGACTCAGTTCTTGTTCATCTGCTCTGCCACGAGCTGGAGTCCCCTCCAAAGCAGGTTTGCCAGGGTTGCCCTGTCTGCTCTGCTGCCTTGCTGGCTCCTCTGCCCTGCAGACATATGCAGGGATGCACAACGCAGCTGGCAGAACTAGGGTTGGGGGGAGGATTTAATTCCCACAGCTGGCAGAACAACTAGGGTTGGGGGGAGGATTTAATTCCCCTGTGCACTACATAATTAACATACTCTTTTACCTCACATGGAAGTGGCAGGCTTGGCCACCTTTTTGCTCAGTTACCTCGTCACTTCAATACCATCACAGATCCAGCAGTGGTATCACTGACCCCAGAGAAGAGCTACAGCACGCAGGGCTGGTTTATATAGCAGGTAAGGGCTTAGAGAGGTCAGCAGAGACTGGCATTTCTTTGTGCAAAGCACTGTAAAAAGAGAAAATCTTGCCCAAAGAAGATGAAAGATGGAAAATAGCAATGACGGTGGGAATTTGCTACAGAGTTCCCTGTTGCAGGCAGCCTAAATAACTTGCTGAAGATCACACACAGGATTGGTGACAGAGCCCAGGCACCAATTTCACCTCTTAACTATCAGTTAGAAGTTAGAATTAGTCTCCTCTCAAAAGATGTATTCCAGTTTTATACATGGAGAAACTGAGTCACAGTGCTGTAGTATCCCAGCCATCATCCTGCAGTGAAATCAGCGGCAGCGAGAGATCTCCTGGTGCTTGTTTCCTCTTCCATAAGAGGAAATTCCATCCCGCCTTTGGGCAGATTTTGAAGTGGGGGCAACTGAAACCACCTCTCATTTGCTGTGACAACACTTGCTGAGAGCTGTGTGTTGTACAAGCAATAATAGATTCAGAAAAGAGAAAGCATCGTCTGGGTACTAGGGAGGTCCGTCAGTATCCGCTCACATGGCTGCAGAGTTGTCATATTTCCCGAGTTATTTATAAGGTCAGAGGAAGACAGAGGAAAAATTACTCTCTTGACATCCTCGAGGGGCTCCGCAGCCTCTGTCTGTCTGTTCATGGTAGTGACTGTTTCACTTGAACCAGCGCTGGAGAGATTTGGGGATTTTTCGTTCCCACGTGTGTAATGAGCTGGAAAGTCTCAGTGCAGTTCTCACCTACTTAAGATAAAAGTAAAGAGACAAAAAAAAAAAAATGGGTATAAAGAATTAAGTGCCTCCTTTGGAAACCCCTTCAGGTTAGGGGTAAAGACCATCAAAAGTTGCATAGTAGTCAAGGTAATTATCATTTTCATTTTCAGCTTTGGGCACTATGGTAATATAGATGATTTATAATGACAAATTCTAATAAAAAGTAATAAAATAGTTTTCTTTAGAGGCAGGATTCATAGATGAAAATTTGGATGAATGAGACTATTATAACCAGATTGTTGCTCAGTTTTAAAAAAAATAAGTTACTTTAATTAAAAGGTATTTTTTGATCAGAAAGAAAGTTTAAAATATACTCAGCTTGATCTAAACCATTCTGTATTTTGATAAAGTGGGATCCACCCGTTTTCTGGGGATTTGTCAAATATTCACTATCCATAGAAACCACTACCTTTATGTGTTTATACTTATCAATTGCTGTATTAGTTTCTTGAAAGAAGTACACTATGCTTCCAAAATCTCCAAAACTCCAGATGCTCTTTCTGCAGCTTTCCAAGCAGCGGTATCAGGGCTTTGCTGAACAGCTCGAGCCCAAGAAGATGTGAATTTACTCAAATGCTATATGGTTAAATAGGCAAACACAGAAAACAACTGTGTCCTTTGCAAAATAAGCTGCGTTCCCAAAGTTTCTGCCTCTTGCCCACCCAGCAAGCTAGAGAGGCTCTGCATGTCCCGTCTGCCACCACCACCGAGGCAGGCTGAGCATGTGGGGCTCGATCCCCTCCTCGCAGCAGTTGTCACTCTTGTTTCGTGGTGGCAGTAGGAGCTGGAAACCCACCTGGGGAAATATTATGCCTTCACTTCTACAGCACCAGGACTTGGTACACTGTCTGGGTGGCTGCACGTGCATCTGAAATTCCTCCCCAAGCACCCCGAGCAAAAGGGCTCTCTGAGCCAGACTATGTTGGTCTAAGTTGGTAGTGGCACCGGGGAAGTCTTATTAGGGCAAATGTTGTGTTGGAAACAAGCAAACAACGACAACAACAACAACAACAACAAAATGCACCAGGCCCTCAGGTCTACAACCCTCTCATCCAGCCTGAAATAACAACAGATGTCAAACGTGCCTATGGGCAATTGCTCTGAGTTTAACTTCATTATAGAATCATAGAAACATAGAATCATTAAGGTTGGAAGAGACCTCTAAGATCATCGAGTCCAACCGTCGACCCAACACCACCATGCCCACT
>NW_008795477.1:917237-932932 GCF_000699145.1 Aptenodytes forsteri
CGGGCCACCTGGTCATAGAAGGAGATCAGGTTGGTCAAGCAGGACCTGCCTCTCATGAATCCGTGCTGGCTGGGCCTGATCCCTGGTTGTCCCGCTCATGCCTTGTGAGCGCCCTCAAGATGAACCGCTCCATAATCTTCCCCGGCACCGAGGTCAGGCTGACAGGCCTGTAGTTCCCCGGATCTTCCTTCCGGCCCTTCTTGTAGATGTCGATCAGTCGGTCTTAGAAAAAAGGTAACTGGTCCATTCACAGCGGAGAAAGGAGTTAATAAGCAGACAGGTGGTCAAGATGCCAGCTTCTATGGGGCGGTGAAAGACGGGTAATACATTACTTGTATAAGATACAGGGAGAGCTTAATCTAATTTGGAAATTACAAAAGCTTCTCTCTATTGATTGTCCGAAAAACGTTCTTACAGCCTTGGAAGTAGGTGCTCCAGATCATTCGTGTTTCTCAAATTCTTTTTTTGTTTCATTTCTTTCTAGCAAAGTCCTGCTATAAATTCAAGACTTGCTTGTAAGAAGATGAAATATTGGTCGAAAGGAGGTGTGCTTCACATCTGGGGAACAACTGTTACGTAAACGCACGGTAGAGCCATATTAACACAACATCAGTGAAAGGGAATTTTATGCCTTGCTAAAATTGTTGTAATTGATGCTGTGAATTACCCAGTTATTTAAAATCAGACAGAAGGATCGCAGAACGACGCATTGTAAAGCACTAACTCCAGCTGTGGGCCAGGATACAGTGTCTGTATGCAGGAAATGCACAAAACAGAAGGATGGCCTCTGTCTCAATGTGCTTGCAATGCATTTGTGAACGTTTTGGGCCAACTGTAAATGAAAAGAAGGACACATTCTACCTGCATCAGAATGGATATGCATATGAAATACAGGTCTGGTAGACTTAATGACGATCGCAGGTATGGAAAGGTGATTTTGGGAGGCAGGGAGTGAGAAAGGAAGGTTGAGGAGCAAGCACTGTGGCTTAGCATTAAAGTATCAATTCAAGACTCCTCACACGTGTAATCTGACCTTGCCTGTGCCGCCTTCTTCCTGTTTGTAAAGTGGAAGCAATGACACTGACCTCTTCTGCCAAGTATTTTGCTCTGAAGACGGTACTAGGTATCATTAGTTACAGATTTCCTTGAAATGAGTGGGGATATATGGTGTAAGAGTATAAATATCATGGTTTGGCCTTCCTTAAATAGATGGGATTGTTTTTCTGGTTTGGGAGAGGAATGTTTCATTGACATGTGTGAAGCTGGACTTTGGAGTCATGAACCTATTTCAGGTTCTGCCTTAGACCAACAGCAGAACAGTTTCACAGTCTCAAGTGAACCTGAGGGAGACAGCTTTTGCTTCCTGTCCCCAGCAGAAAATCTTTTTCCTGAGCAGCTCCCAAGATCCCAAGATAATGCAAAGCTTTGCCCATGATCAAATTAAATTTATTTATCTATTTTTAATTCCTCTCATGCGCAATTAGGGAGGGCACAATTAAAACTGAAGCACAGGGTACTATTAAAACAGAAATGTTGTGGGTTTATATATTGTTTCTGTAGTATTAATGTAAGAAGTTACACATTACATCATTTCTTTCCATACCACTTTGCATGGGGTACCAAATCTGGCAGCCTGGCTGTATTCCAGCATTTTTCATGCCGGTCTGAATTCTTGCTCTCCCTCAAGTCTTTTCTTTGATATGTTTGTGGGATGTTTTTCCCCATCTCTCTGCTTAGCTCTTCAGTGATTGTTGTGTTTCACCCCAGAGGAAGTTTCTTTTCTGTGGAGTTTAAGTGATATTTGCGTAAAAGGGCCAACCTTGCAGATGCTTATTGCAACTAAATAAATTCACTTGTGCACAATTGTATTGAAAATAGCCTTGCATTAGAGCCTGAACTGGTGGTCCTACGTGTGCTTTCCCATTGTCTTTAGTGGGAATATTTCCTATGTAAGATGCATTTGTGAACTGTAACTTTTCTTGACACTTTTTAAAAGCACTTTCTTTAGTCTCTGGGTTTTACAAGCTGTCTTTCAGTGAAGAAAATGCTTAGAAGTGTTCATAGCATTTCTTGTGGAGCTCAGCCTGACATTGCTTGCACTGGGAGATGAGGTCTGCATTTTGGATCAAGGATAATGGGGTGTTTAAAGACAGGACTGATCATCGCCAATCCCCTCTGGCTGTCTTTTAATAAACAAAAACTTCTCATCATCAAATTTTAAAACAATCTTACAAATAGCAGTCAACCTCAATAGACTGATGAGACCTCATTTATTCCAGACTCTTTACATATGCTCTGTAATACTTAAATTTCTGCATCAAGTAGGTCTATTCAGGAATTTTCTAGTAAAGCATTATCACCAGAGAATTAATATTCTTGGAAATTTAAATTGATAAAGCTGCTCTGTTTTGAATGATTGCATTATTTATAATTTTGAATAATTGAAATACCATATTTCTGGCAGAATGGAAGGAACAAAATACATAATTTTTAGTTTAGAAATGACCCTTTGTTCTTTTGACTTTAAAAATTTTAAAATTATCAAAATCAAAGCAAAATAAGTCATTTCAAAGCCTAAAAAAAGGAAAAAATTCTGTTCAGATGTTCCAAATTAAGTTTGGCAAGGTCAGTCCATGGTTTGAAGATTTGTACTTTCATCCTGTGAGCCAGGATAGGAAATCACTGTGAAATCTCAAAGTCAAATTCCTTCATGTCCCGTTCCAGTTTCTCGAAGGACATCTTGGCTCATCCTGCATTTCAAGCTTATTTTAAGTAAAATGCTAAAAGGAAATAATTGCCTCACTTAACTACCTTGTTAAAAAGTTACAGCAACTAGTCAAAGCTAATCATGTGTATTGCATTTATTGACAGTACGTAGAGACAGTTGCCTCCAGAGGGCAATTCATTGCATCTATTTTGGAACTATTCTAGGAAGAAATTAATTATCCCCAGGAGTTTCTATTATCTATACATGTTGCTCTGAATTATAGGGAAAACCAAGGTGGCTCTCTAAGTCAGATGCTTCACTTCTGTGTGGCTAAACCCAGGTGAGATGTGTCCCAGCCTTAGTGCAGTAATGTAAATAGGTGACAAAAGCTTTTTAAGAGATTCTTTGGTTTTGCTTTGCCATAATCTCATTTTATGCCCTGTCTGAGAACTGAACATAGATTATTTAGCAACTGAATGATCCAGTTGATACGAAGCTTTGCAAAAAATTCCTTATCAGATAGTGCCGAGTTTTGATCTTGCAGCAACTTTTAGCTGGTGTGTTCCCAAGGGCTTCAATAGACGGTGATTTGTGCCGGGAGAATCAGCCCCACTCGCTGTTTGGAAGAGAGTAATGTCAGCTTCACAGAAAACAGTTCTAGAAGATAACTGGAACCTGTAATGCTTTAAAACTTTCTGTAAGGGGGAGCTGAAAGTGAGCATAAATCAGGAGGAAAAATATCTGGGATGGATTTTATATTTATGTTTAAATTCTGAGCTCCATTTAAAGAAACAAATATTTCTTACACCTTCTGTGGCAAGTATTTAAAAAGTCTTCTTTGTGTTACCTGCCTATTTCTGACTTCTGTTTCTATCACTGCACATAGTATCTAATAACCAGCTGTGTGGCCCAGGTGCTTTCATTTTCCCCCTGCAGAAAGGAAGAAAAAAAAATCTTTCCAATCCAATCTTTATAGATCCCTGAAATGTTAAATCTAGTAAAGTTATCGTATTCTTTTATTAAGGAGGTCACTAGTTTCCTGAGGCTTTTTCATTCATCCTCAGAGTTGAATTCTGGCATTTACTAAATCAAGTATTGGTTACAAATTAGGAAAGAAAAAAGCAAAATGAGATGCAGCCTGAAGTCTCTGCTTGAAGGTTGAAAGTTTAAGTACCATTTTGGGTACAAAGCCATGCTGAACTCCATATGTCATTGCCTTTGCACAGTAGCTGGGTGTCTACTCTTCCAGTTTGTGTGGGACACTGCTCGCAAACCAGCATATGGCCGTTTCAGCTGGAGTCTGCTTTAGTAATGAACATCTCCCCCACCTGCTAATATTTCATGTAAGTAGATGGAGCTCCTCGAACCAGGGGGAAGCAGAAAAGCTCAGAGGGGGTGTAATAAGAAAAAGTAGACCTGTGATTAGATCAGTGGCTCAAAAGCAGCTGAGGAGAGCGCAGTTCCTCTGCAATGTACCCAGAGGAGTGAGGTCCAGTCCTCGGGCCAGCTGGTACAAATTAGATCGTTGCTGTGCTCTTCAAGTCTAACACCCTTTGAGTAAAACTGGCCACATCCACAATTTCTGTAGGTTGTAGATACTGGCACAAAATATTGCCAGTTTTGCGCAAAGATGTCTTATGGACTGAAATACTTGCTTCATGCCAGAACGAGCAGATCAAAAATCACAGTAGTTACACCCTCAGGAGGGTGTCCTGGTTTCGGCTGGGATAGAGTTAATTTTCTTCCTAGTAGCTGGTACAGTGCCGTGTTTTGGATTTAGCATGAGAATAATGTGATAACAAGCTGATGTTTTAGCTGTTGCTAAGCAGTGTTTATACTAAGTCAAGGACTTTTCTGCTTCCCATACTCTGCCAGCGAGGAGGTGCACAAGAAGCTGGGAGGGAGCACAGCCAGAACAGCTGACCCAAACTGGCCAAAGGGACCTTCCATACCATGGGACGTCATGCTCAGTATATAAGCTGGGGGGAGTTGGCCCTCGGGGACTGGCTGGATGTCGGTTGGCAGGTGGTGAGTGGTTGCATCACTTGTTTGTTTTTTTTCTCTGCTGGGTTTTGTTCCTCCCTCCCTCCCTCCCTCCTTCCCTCCCTCTCCACCTCCCCCTCTCCCCAGTTTCATTACAATTTATTATTATTTATTATTACAATAATTATATTTCAAATATTAAATTGTTCTTATCCCAACACATGAGTTTTCTTACTTTTCCTTTTCCGATTCTCTCCCCCATCCCACCCAGGGGGGAGCGAGCGGCTGGGTGGTGCTTAGTTGCCGACCGGAGTTAAACCATGACAAGGTCCAAGAGATGGCCATGGAAACTGAGCTGCTGTTTGGGAAGGAAAATGTGCATTAATGCTCTCTTTGCTGAACTGTCATGTGAAAAGGGATATGTGCTCTGTTAATCTGCACAGAGCAAGCTCACAGGAGGCCATATAAACTGAACCCTGTCCTACCAAGGACCAGAGGCTGCAAGAGACCCAAAGAAGCTCATGGAGGTTTGAATTGCAACTGGAGTTTGGGGACCTAACCCTGCAACCCAACCTGTTAGGCAATTTTTAAGAATATGTAACATGCCCCAAAACTATTGAAACTATTTTTATTTCATGAATGACAGAAGGGTTATACCACTTGCCTTTTGTGCGTAATCATCCATCTGTAGGAGGACTTGCCTGGGATGGGTGAAACAAAGGTCACACCTCCTTGGGGTCATAGAATCATGGAATCATGGGGTCATCATAGCACTTTCTTATTATTTCTCTCCATGGCTTTTTAAACTTTGCTTTGCTTTCCCCTGAGAGGCACAAATGCAGAATGAGATGTGGAGGTGCACATTGCCAAACTGGCCTGGCCCTAGGGCCAAATGCAGGGAGGAGCAGTGGTACCAGTGACAGCCCTTGGAGGACTAAGGCCACCTCAGCCAGCTTTTTTCTTGGGAAACTCCTGGGTTTCAGCTGCCGATACAGCTTCCCTTTCTTGAGTCACACAGCATTGCACTGGTTGGTCAGATGAAGAAACTCTCTGTGATTTTTAGACAGGGAATAAAGATACTTACTCCTGTCTAAATAATAAACTAGCAAATCCTCTACTGTCAGTTCAGTAGTGCCTCCAAATCCACTTTTTAATAAATATGAATGTAATACGAGTTCAGCTCCTGGTTCCTGCCACTGCAGGAGTTTTTATATTTAAATCCCTGGGCTAATGGCAAAGCACTAAAGAACGGAAATAAAAAATCTCCTAAAAATCTTTAACTTATGTTCTTTTGGCAAGTGAGTGTATTCCTGCCTCGAGAGAGTCATGTACTGAGTAAGATATTTTCTCTAACCCCTATGGGAAAAGCAGATAACTACCTGCTTTACAGCCCTCTGTGTTCCTGGGGTTTGTCATTTGTGCGCGATAAAGGAAAATGCCATATTGACTGCAATTAGTCTTTCTTTTTTCTCTTTTTTTTTTTGTGTGCACTCAGGAAAATCAAGCTAAAGAAACTAAAGTTTGGTTTAGAGGGAGTCTGCAATTTTGCTTAAGATCATTGTCTTTTGTCACAGAAATGGGTTTTTCCTTTCCACTCTCAATAACAAAAAAGAAAAAGTATGTGTGGGGGTGTTAAAATTAACTGTTACCCTGAAAAAAGGTCTGTAAAATCTTAACTGGTCCTTGTCACTGTAGTTTTTGAATGCCAGTCAGAATTGTCTTTATTCTCTCATCATCTCTGAGGGAAGGTGATGCATCCCTTGTCATTTGATGTTACAATGAGAGGTGCCAACAGTTGGGCTACAGATGCTTCAGCTCCAGTTTATTAACCTCTTCCCATTTGTGCTGATCCCTGTCCACTGGAAAATTTAACCCAATAGGACCTCTAGACCCAGTGTGTCCCTTACACTTGTGATGTTTGGATGCAGCCTTTCAGCTGGAGACAGCACCACTCCAGTGCTACACAACACCCCAAGCTCAAACACAGCCTAGGAGGATGTGTCGGTAAGAGCTTTGTCCCCAAGCTTCTGGGCACATGCAGAGACACCTCACTGGAGAGGATGTCCTGAATAGGGGCTGCTTATTTTATCTCACCTCCAGAAAGAAGAAACTTTTTGTTCAGATGAAAGGAAGGAATTGAACTGAGTTGCATACTGGTCCTTGCTGTAAGAAAAGTTCTCCTCAAAGTGCTATTTCTGACTCATTTAAATTGAGAGTTTTATAATGTTTATAATACATAGCTCTAATATTTTTTGTTTAAGAACAGCAAATCTCTGTCTATTGTAACACAAGTTATAGTTTCCTAGCTTTCAAACTCTGGGAGTTGTGAAATACCCTTTTATTATAAGTCAGTAATGGATCCAATTAGAGAAAATGGTCACTATCTTTCTTTCTTTACTTCCTTGCCTACACAAATCTGAAGTTTAAAATAATTCATTCAGAACTACCTGAGATTTATTAGACAGTCTTTCAGCTAGTTTAAAGATAAATATTTCTATAGAAATACATTTGCAACAGTTTGAGAAGGAGGTACTATATTATTATCATCAGTCTTTTTGATATTCTGTATTATTATTTTTTACAGGCAAGAGAATCTTTGGAAACTATGGAAAAACATTTGCAGTCAACTCAAATTTATAAAATACAAAAGAAACCATAAACATATGTGTGTATGTGTGCATTTCTCTATATACGGATACATCTCAAAACACTGCAGTACAGATACATGTAAGAGCATTACAAACACTGACAGATACTGCAGAAGCAACTGATGTGGGTCAGTTCAATGGGTAACTGGTTCATTTTGAGCTATTCAGTCAGCTTTGCTAACAGTATCATAGATGATTAAAGCAACAAAAATAGATAGCGACTTCCATGACAAAAGGCATGCCTGGCATAAAAGCTTGTTGAGAAGCTCTAATGAAACAGCATCTAATTGGCACGTACCAATAGGCTGACCCCCAAATATTCGGTTAAAAATCTGTGAAGTTCAAAGCCTTTTTGTGAAAAACAAGGGAGGTAACTGATGAACTCTGGCTGGCATCCTTGTTCCTAGGAGCTAAAAACACCAGCCCCACATTCCCATGCATCCAGCTCCGCTGCCTATAGCCCCCGGGCCGTAACTCAGAACAAGGGCTTGATGTCTAAGTTTAAAGAAGAAAATTAATTGCACTGCGTTCTTTAAGCAGACAAGAGGTCTGCACAGTCCACAGGAGAACTTCTCGCTGGCAACTTGACGGGCTTTGAGCTGTGACGCCTTGTATCTCCAGACCGCTGCAGCTGCACCAATGCACGGGGACTGCCATCAGGAGCACAAACCAGCCTGTAGCCATGCTAATGAAGCACCTTATTGTTCAAGATGGGGGGGCCATATCCAAACTTGCTTACCGGGAAAGGTCCTTGGCCATCATGCCTCCTGAAACCATGGTCAGATACTTTTAGTTTATTAATTCAGGTCAAAACTGTGGCAGCTGTCTTAAAAAAAAAAAAGATCTGTACAGATAATGAAGTTCTGGCGTCTGGAATTGTTGCCTGGACTTGTTTGGCTCGTTAATGAAGATGTCACGGGAGATATACTGATCACCGCCGAAATAAACACAAGTAAACATGCCGACTTTGTCCTTCAAAGCATCTGTCTCGCTTTTACTCACTTAGCAATCTTTAATGTTATTTTAGCTCGCTTTAAAAATTAAACTCAACTGCGCACATCAGCAGGGAGTGGGCATGAACACAAGGTCCATCCAGCCTCACTGCTCTCCCAGCTGCACGCACACAGCAAAAAAACCACCCCATCACCTCCCACTTCTGGGGAGCTTGGAGCAGACTGACAGGGCAGGAGAGACCTTGAAGTTGTTGTGATTGCTCCTGCTGCTGGCTGATTTTCAGAGCAAGTGGCATTCATCTTCCCCTCCTTCCTTATTACCTGTGTCTCCTTTTAATCCCTGCTGTTGAATTAATTAACTGCTTTCAAGCTTAAGGAAAGTCTCACATGTGATCACCAAAAAAAAACCCAACCAAAAAATCCTCCCTGACATGAAGGACAAATGAAACGTTGATCATTGCGGCTCTGGTGGCAGGTGCCAAGTGCCAGAGGCAACTGTCACTTTGCTGTGTCCCGAGTTCATGGAGTGCCTAGTGAAGCCCTGCTAAATGCCACTGCTAGAATAGGAGCAGGAAAAAAAAAAAAAAATCATTCCTTCAACAGGTACCTTTAACCTGTTCGTGGCTGTCAGACCTGCATTTGGTTATGCAGAAGGTTCATAGAAAGCTATGGAGAAAATGTAAATATATCTAAGGATAAGAAACTTTTTTTTCCCCTAAAATAGTCAGTAAAAGAAAACTTTTCACAGCTCAAGAGTGCTGTCAGATGTCTCACTTTTCTGTGTTTTCCATCACATGGCTGGCACTGTTGTTTGCCCTCTGTGAAATAGGAGGGGATGTCCCATGGCCAGAACTTCACAATGTCCATGAAAAAGTCATGAATTGCTGGAAATTTGGGGGGGCAAATAGCCATTAGTGAAGGATCCTGTACTACATCAGTGTAAACAAAACAAATACTAAGAGAATGAGGAGCAGGCAAATTCAGACGATTAATGAGACACATTTTGATGGCAGAAGGAATTTTCCACTGGCATGAAGCACTTTGGGAAGAGGACAACTCTTCCTGTGTCTTCCAAAGAAGCCCATGGGCATTCCCATAAGTATGCTTTATGGAAAGACAGCTCCGATATGTATTCAGTTAAACACTATGGCCTGTAGGTATTAGCCTAGATTTTATTTTGTTTGCTTGTAAGAAGTTCTGCAAACAGCATCTTCTGGTGTAGGGCAGGAGATGAGAAAACTGCACAGCTCCGAAGTCAAGCAGGGGATTTGGTCTTGCCTTTGGACCGCTGTGATAGCTGAACTCCACAAAAAGTTAAATCTAAGTAAGCAGCCTAAGTTGTTATCTGTTTATATTAAACTGTCATCAACCTCATTTTCCCAGCTATAATTACAGTGGTAGCTCCACTATTGCTCTAGCTATATATGGAAAGAAAACATTTGCATATGTCACATTAGCCATTATGTGCAGAAATGCTGTATTTCCATAGATAATTGTGGTATGTGAATGTCAGAGAAATTAGATATGCTGAGACCTGAAATAAAAAGGAAAACACACAAAACTGAATTTATATGAAGGAGTTCAATGAAGTCTAGGCTCAGACCTGAGTTGCAGATTTAATAACTTTGTCGTCTTCAAAATCTGAATTTTAATTCACAAGTAAGAGTCTAGATAACGGGGGAGGGGAAAAATCTGTCCTCATTGCAATAAACTTTTTAGAAGCATTGTGACAGTGACAAGCCTCATCCCAAAGAGCTTACAAAGAACTTTTTCAATAGATGGATGGCTCTATCTGCCTGGGTGAATGTGCATCGACTGGAAATGCAGTTTTAAGGTTAACATGCTTCAACTTTTTTTTTTAATTATTTTTCCTTTTCATAGTATTACAGGTATGGGAGATAAGTAATAAAAGCACAACCGTATGCATGCAGTAATTAGTTTCTTAAAAATGGTTAAATTAACATTTTGTTTCCTTTTTTATAATATCACTTGCTTCATGTCTCTCTAACAAGATACTGTTAGAATTAATGTCTCTCCAAGACTTGCCTTCCCTCTCCTTACCCTTACCCCTACAATCCCCTACCCCCTCCCATCTTCCCTTCCCTTCCTCTCTTCTGTCTTCCCTTGCCTTTCCTTCCATTTTTTCTCTTTTCTCTTTTCTTTTCTTTTCTTTTCTTTTCTTTTCTTTTCTTTTCTTTTCTTTTCTTTTCTTTTCTTTTCTTTTCTTTTCTTTTCTTTTCTTTTCTTTTCTTTTCTTTTCTTTTCTTTTCTTTTCTTTTCTTTTCTTTTCTTTTCTTTTCTTTTCTTTTCTTTTCTTTTCTTTTCTTTTCTTTTCTTTTCTTTTCTTTTCTTTTCTTTTCTTTTCTTTTCTTTTCTTTTCTTTTCTTTTCTTTTCTTTTCTTTTCTTTTCTTTTCTTTTCTTTTCTTTTCTTTTCTTTTCTTTTCTTTTCTTTTCTTTTCTTTTCTTTTCTTTTCTTTTCTTTTCTTTTCTTTTCTTTTCTTTTCTTTTCTTTTCTTTTCTTTTCTTTTCTTTTCTTTTCTTTTCTTTTCTTTTCTTTTCTTTTCTTTTCTTTTCTTTTCTTTTCTTTTCTTTTCTTTTCTTTTCTTTTCTTTTCTTTTCTTTTCTTTTCTTTTCTTTTCTTTTCTTTTCTTTTCTTTTCTTTTCTTTTCTTTTCTTTTCTTTTCTTTTCTTTTCTTTTCTTTTCTTTTCTTTTCTTTTCTTTTCTTTTCTTTTCTTTTCTTTTCTTTTCTTTTCTTTTCTTTTCTTTTCTTTTCTTTTCTTTTCTTTTCTTTTCTTTTCTTTTCTTTTCTTTTCTTTTCTTTTCTTTTCTTTTCTTTTCTTTTCTTTTCTTTTCTTTTCTTTTCTTTTCTTTTCTTTTCTTTTCTTTTCTTTTCTTTTCTTTTCTTTTCTTTTCTTTTCTTTTCTTTTCTTTTCTTTTCTTTTCTTTTCTTTTCTTTTGTATAATTCAATCAATACCTCAAGGCAAACTATTTGATGATTACAATAAAAAAAAAAAAAATCTCATTTTGCTGTACTTTGTAGAGGTAGTTTCATTATTGCATGTCACTTGGTTACAAGAGTTTATGGGACTGTAACTCCCCAAAGGACATTTTAAACATACCCTTTTTATGGCAACTAAACTCCAAGATAAACAAAAGCATTAAAATAAGATATTGGAATTGTTTGCTTTTGTCTTTGATTGATATGAATTGGAGTCATAAAAAGTCTTGTTTCACCCTTAAATCCCTGCAGCCTCCCCTTCCCTTTTGACCATGTTACTAGTAGACAGACAAATATGTTTTCCTGTGTGAATTCTGAATGAGTAACAGCACCGCAGTGGTACCCAGTATCAGAAATGGGACAGTGTCAAAGCTGAAAACTTGGTCATACAGCACTAACACAGGGCTTGAATGGTAAATCCTTAAGCACAGGTTTTGCTTTCCTTTCTGACCTGTTTTTAACCTCTATCTAAAGACAGACATTTATTTTCACTAAAAGGAACTACTTATGCTCCCAGTAGTAAAGAATATATGTGCTGCAGCAGCCCAGTTGGTGTTATATATTTACCTCTTTGCCTCACTCCCACAAATGCAGAAGCCACAGTCCAAAAAAATACTAGTCCTGGTCACATCTGAGCTAGCTAAAAGTTGTAGAAGGTTCCCTGTTGGCTTATGTGGTCGACATTTGAGAGACAATATGTGCCAAGCATTTAAAGGAATGAGCTGAGATGCAAAAATGCACAAACAAGCAAGCAAAAAAGTTTCCTTTTTATATACAAAATTTAAGAGAGAAAATTCCTTCTTCAACCATAAACAGCTTCTATGATAAACTTCACTTTTGCTGCATAAAACACAGAAATAAACAAAATATTGAAAACGAGAAGGCCAGATTTTTATGAAGGTTGGTATTGGGAAATTCACTGGATCAAAGGGGAAGGGGGGGGGGGGGGGGGGGGAAGAGAAGTCAGCTTTTTGCAGATCACTTTGGAAAACAGTTTTGCTGTGGGTTCCAGCTCTCTGTCTTGCAAGACCTGGGGATTTAAAGGATGAAAACACACTGGGGCTCTACCATTTCAGAGGAGCACAAGGGTAGTCACAATGTTCTGTAGCGCTTTGAAGGTCCAAGGTTATCTATGACTTCTACTTCACTTAAAATATTTATTTTATTCCATTTCGTATCCTACCCTGAACTGTACAATGATTTGAACAACTGTTAAATCCGGTTGTGTTTCCACCAGAAAAACTTATTATTTATTACCATTTGTATTTTGCTAGTGCCTAATGCGTGGTGCTCGGCTGCCTACCAAGGTTAAACCATAGCGATGATGATTAATGCTTAAATCTTGATCAGAATAATGACTCTCTTTGATTTGAAGTCCCCTGAAACCAACAGGATCCGTCTGCTGCCCTTACTGAGCTTTTGGTCAGGTTCAAGACTATCTTGTACTAACAGCATATAAGAAGAAATAGTTTAGTTGCTGTAAGCTCATAGGAGCTTACAGACCAGGTTGAAGCGGAGAGAAAACTGGAGTTCAATAAACAAGCAGGAGTGGTTCAGAGAGAGCAAAGAGCATTGGTAAAACAGTAGCAGGGTCAATATGTATTCAGCCTGGTGTTTCTAATCAACTGAAATGAAGTCTATGAGTTTATATAGGGTATCAGCGAGCCAGAAACAAGGGTGAAGTAGAAGGAGCAGAGTGACATCCCCGCAGGGCTGGCTGGCTGGCTGCAGGGTAGGACAACCACACGGTAGGAGCCGCCCTGCCTAGAGAATAAGGGCTTACGCATGGGCTTCTCCCCCCATAACTCCCTGCAGCAGCAGACAGAGCTCTTTATGGCTGACCCTTAACCATAGCACCACCAAGGGAAGCTCCTTTACTTTTGTAATAAACTCAGATAAAGTTTTAGGTTTGGAGATTTCTTTTTTTTTTTTCTTTTTTAATTTTATTTCCCTCCTTGTTATTCTTCACACAACAAAATATGTTCAGTACTTAAACACAAAAAGGCTAGAGCATGGGAAAGTAAAAGTCTGAGGTGAAGGAAAACACATATGTAATCTTTCCCACACAGAGTCAAACAATGAAAAGGGAAGAAAAACATCAAGGAGACAAACAAGTACAAGGATCAGATGAGGGAAGACAGAGCTTTCAGGAAGAAAGTCATTCTGGCCACTGCTGTGCTGGGACTGTTTACTTGTCACATGGTGCTTAATCATAATAAATTAAGTTTTATTTTGCATTTTGCAACATGTTAACTTGGCTCAGCAGGTAATGGGAGGTGTCCTGGGTCGCCAAATGGTGTTTAACTGAGAATAACAATTTCCCCCCTGCAGGCTGGCATAAATAACGAATTCAAAACGTGCCTCTTTTGAGCAGATTATTCCAGCTGCTTCTTGTTCTTAAAGTTGATTGGGAGGTTTAACACCAGAAAGTCAGCCCTCCTGAAGCTACAGTTATCATCCTCAAGCAGCAGTCCTGGGAAATGGTGAGTTTAATCAAAGCGGCTTCATGTTGCCAGAGATGGAGTACTGCAAGGGTTCCTGCAAAGTTCAGTGAAGGTCCAGCCAAGGTGACCCGTGTCCCATCTGAAGGTCTGCTATGGGATGGCCTCAGTTTGTCCAACCTGGGTCTGAAATACCACCAAGTCTGAGAGGTGTTGATCTTTTTGCCTTCTTTGCACTAGCTTAAATACCAGCATGGGGCTTCAGAGAATGATGCCCAGGGCAAGGATCCACCAGGCAGGTAAAACAGCAGAGGAGATTTAGGTCAGACGGTAGAGGAGGGAAAATAAAATCCAAACTTTTCTAAGGTTAAGGGTAGATAAGCACGGTGAGAGATTACCTGAGGAAACAAAGGAACCTCTGGCATTGTAAGGGGTTATAAGGACAGGTTAGACAAGCAGCTGTCAGGAGTAGTTTAGGAATAGTTTCCCTGTTTTGGAGTAGAAGGATGGACCAGTCAGTCCGTCGAGGTCCCTCGCAGCCCTGTATTCAATGATTGATGGAAATTGTGATATGCTTGCAAGCAACTTGCTTCCAGATTCAAACAAGCTATATTCGATGCCTCCTCCTGTTCTCTGGAGCTAATAGCTGTTTTGCCACTGTCCACATTAGCAGCAGGGTCAGATCCTTAATTAAAGCTATGATTGGCTGCAGATATATTTTCATGGGACAAATGAAGGGTCTGCCACTTGTTAGTAGCAATTTCCCCATGGGTATCTTCCTATTAGAAAAAAAAAGGGACCCAGTGACTGCCAAGAAGGCACTGATTGGCCATTAAATAATAGAAATATATACATCTAAGTGTTTACGTTTGCCTGGGGTTTTGCCTGATTTCTGGAGGCAGAGGAAGGTTGTGGGTTTTTTTCCCTTTTGTCCCTATGAACTGTTGCAAATTATCCCCAGGTCCTATCTGTCACACCTCAAAATCAAACCTTGAGAGAATAGAGCATTCGAACAAACACTTCAATCCTTCTTTGTCAGCAGAGTGACAGACTGTCAGCGTTAAATGCAGCCTCATGCCTGTGCTGTAGAGCTGAGATTAGCTGTGCTGCTGCCCAGCCCAGGGCCTGTGGTAGCTGCTGTGGAAAACTACAGATGTTTATTTTCCATCTTAAAAAGCGACTCTCTTGAGCATTGCTCTTAAGCCTGCTGGAGAGTAGCTGTGCCTTGAAGGTCATCTTCCAAAAACCTCATTGTCACAGGACAAAGCTCCTCTCTATATCAAAATGACTTGGCCAAACTCAGTCCTTGCAGAACATTGTTTTTATCAGGGAAGTTACTTCTGGAGTAAATATGGCTAACTTCTGTCCTCCATCACTCAGAATACTGCATTTATCTCATGCGCTTGGGTTGACCCTCATTGCTGTGGTGTCTTGGTACTCATGGGCTTTATTTTTATTCATGCAGCCTCCTGCAAAGAGGAATGGTGATCATATCTGCAAAGTGGGAGATGACTTCCCATGCTGCAACAGAGTTGGCACATGCAATGTGCCTCGGTTACCCTGGCACAAATCTTAATAACCTTAATTGCTGTGGGTGGGTGAAACACCCCACTCTCTTGTCCTGTAAGGGTTTGTCATTTCTTTACCCCAAACAGCCTGCTCAAAGACTCAGGGGTCCTGAGAGAGGGATTCACAGAGGTTTGTTTTCTGCTGAGGCTTGTGACTGTGGCTGGGTGCAGTTTGGACTGAAAATAAGAAGTGGTAATTAGTCTGGGGAGCAAAATGTTGAACCCCCATGTCTTGCAGTAGTGCGTCTCAGTAGGGTGTGCCTGTGGGGATTCTCTGATGGCTACTATATGGAAAATCGTGCTGAAACTTTGTCATGGTTTAACCTCAGTCGGCAACTGAGTACCACACAGCTGTTCACTCACTCCCCCCCACCCCCGGTGGGATGGGGGAGAG
>NW_008795477.1:935524-956234 GCF_000699145.1 Aptenodytes forsteri
GGTAGAGCATGGGAAGCTGGAAAGTCCTTGGCTAGTGTAAGCACTGCTTAACAACAACTAAAACATCAGTGTGTTATCAACATTGTTCTCATCCTAAATCCAAACCACAGCACTGTGCCAGCTACTAGGAAGGAAATTAACTCTATCCCAGCTGAAACCAGCACAAACTTTTACCTTCATGGGGCATGAATGGAGTTTCTCTTCTCTAGTCAGATGTTTATCTTCTTGAATATTCTTAGACTGTATCTATATTTTTTGCCTCTTTAATGAAACCTTCCAGTGAGTTTGGGCCTATAAATATGAATGATGTCCCCCAGAAAACACACTCACTTCTTTCTTTAGGAAACAGGAGTAATAACCAGCATTGATAGGAAGTGTGTGATTTTAAGCTGCAAAAGATGCTGTCAGGCAAGAAGTAATATCCTCCTACCTCTTCCAAATACCAAATCCTAGGGGTTAAACTTTGCTAGAAAGCCAGAAAGCACAAATTTCTTCTGAATGACTATGTATTTTCCATTGCTATGAATTACTGTATTTTCTTTTCACACTCTCTGTGCTCTAAAAGTATCTTATGTAAATCAACAGCAAAAATTA
This sequence comes from Aptenodytes forsteri, assembly GCF_000699145.1. Taxonomy (NCBI): domain Eukaryota; kingdom Metazoa; phylum Chordata; class Aves; order Sphenisciformes; family Spheniscidae; genus Aptenodytes; species Aptenodytes forsteri. The sequence continues at coordinate 936,119 of NW_008795477.1, forward strand.
AACAAGATGAGGCTGATTTGGAGAGGGGAAAAAAAAAAGAGCATGTGAATTCAATTTATTGTTTAGCTGAAGATACACAAGATTTTGCCAGAACCCTCTTTAATCCTGTTTCAACAACACAAATGTGCCTGTAGTAATTCATGGGGTATAATGTGAGGTTTTATAGAGGTACTTCGTACTATACACTATATATTATTTGAGAGAGGAAAAATATTTCTGTATTATAATTGTTTAGCATAAAAATTATACTCAGTTTCCCTGGCCACACTGAATGATCTTCCTCACATTCAATGGTGTTATTAACTTTAATGAGATATGTTTAAATTAGGCTTTGCTCACCCTGTTTATTAGTTGTATTCCCATGAGATTCCCATAACAGTATGTCTGGCTCTTTTTATGGCTAGGGAATCCAGATCTGTATAAACACCAACCAAACCCAAGAAGGGAATGAAGAAAGTCAGGAAATGGTAAAACTGAGGAAGAGATGACAGAGGCTGCAGGAGAGGGAGATGAGTGTCTGCAAGCTCCTTGGGGAGGGCATGTCCCCCACATAGGAGTCTCTCAACCAGTGTCTTGCCCCAGGTTTGGGTTGATGCCTAGAGTTGTGTCCCGCTGGGGATGTGGACTTGTCAGTGAGACTTAAGAAAACAGCCTGGTTGCCTTAAATGCATCCAGCAGCTGCATAAGGATTCACAGCCCATTACAGTTTCTTTCCATATAAAATTTTATTTCCACAGTTCAGCATCCCCCAAGAATCATTCCGGTGGGTACATTCAGGTCTGTCCTTCCACTAGATGTGCAGGGGTTCAGCCCATGCAAGTTGAAGATCCCTGGGGCATGTTGGCAGTTGACCCTTCCGCATGATGGATGCGCTAGCTGCCCCACCTCAGCTGGAAAAGCTGCTTGGCACCTGGCATCCTGCACCCTCTCCTCTCTTCTATACTTTATTGCATTAGGTTTTTGGATTTTTAGAAATGTGTTAGTTAGTTCAATCCTTCTTAATGGCAACAGGTCATGTGCATGGACACTTAAAGTTGTAAGGTTACCTTAGAAACTTCAAAAGCAAAAGGTGCCCTGCAGCATAAAGGGCAAACATATTGAAAAGCCTTTAGAAATGTCAGTTTTCTTAAGTATATAAAAGTACCACTTTGAAATTTTATCAAATTTGGGAATGATACTGTATGTATGAAGGTAAGATGATTTATGAAATATGTTCAGGAAACAGGAAAAGCAACCCATGAAATGAGACCACTTGGTCTGATTTTAATAGGGTGTGAGGCTTTCTGGGAGGAGAGAATCATCTCTGCTCTGGAAGTAAGTGGGAAATGGCAAAGAGAATTTCCATGGAGGTCTGTAATAAAAATTAAAAATAAAAAGTATAGAATTTTCTTGACCTAAGAATTAGGACTGATGGGAATATCCTACAGGAAAGCCACAATGCTGTTGAGGACAGAAGGGATAGAAAGGTAATTGCAGTGTTCATGTGCTAGCGCGAAGAGTAAGGCTGTGAGTTGGGGTATTTATAACAAAGGTTTCTGCCCCAATCTGGTGACTCAGCTGGAGACAACCAGGGAGAACAAAGGGGACGATTATTAGCCAGCAATGTGGAAGGACCATGAAAAATGCCAGTATGATCTGTCAGTGTAAGCAGAGATAGGGAAATATTAAAGACATTGTACAAGGCACTGAGACATCTCGATGGGAGTTATGTGTATAGTTTGGCCATCTGTAATGGAGAAAGATGAAATAAATCTGAAACAAATGATGGGAGAGAAATACAGAATGTACCCGTGAAGTGCCAGGGGATGAATAATAAGATTTTCTGCTGACAACATGGGGTTATCAGGCGGGAAAAACTCAGTCCTGGCTGCTTTAGACTATCACAGAGTGATCGTGGGCCACAGATATGATAACATAATCAAAAAGGTGAATGGTGTTTCAGGATGTGTGACACAAAGTATTTTTATCAGAGATGGAGAAGTGGTAATGTTGTTGCACAAGGTACTGCTTAGACCATGTGCTTAAAACAGAAATGAGAAAAAAACCCAAAAAACCAAACAACAAAAAACTCCACTTACCTATTCATATGATATGATTACTATTAAGATCATCCTAGGGGACTGAACATCAGGAAAGGAGGAGATCTAATCAAACTGGAGGAAATTGTTGGCCCAAGAATAAATGGATATGAGTGAGAGATGAGTAAATATATGTCTAACATCTGAGGAGGCTCTCTAGCTGCCAGAGTAGGGGGGTTATAGAAAGTTTCTTGGTGGGTGGAAGAAGAAGAGGGAAATCTTGCTGGATGTAAAATGGATTTTGGAAAATTTGTGGCTGGAAGTTTAAGCTGAAGAAGCTTGCAGTGTTACAGAGCTCATGATGAGAAGTCAAGGACCAATGCTGGGGAGCTATGAACGTCTCTCCTGGGGGAGAGACTGCAATCCTAAATAATTCTACTGGCACTGACTCACATAGGCTGATGCCATGCAACCTCTTTCCGTATATTAAATGTTATGCTATGATTTCCAGTTAGTTCAGAGTTTCCTTTAACCTACTGTGGCCATATTTTCAATCCATGTCAAAACAATCTGATACCAGTAATGTCAGGATTTGGATCTCTTACTAGATCTTAAAATTTTATTAAGGTGTGGTAACATTTGTGTTACTTTTTTGTTTGTTTGTTTTTGGTCCTGGAAATGTTCTTGGGAAGCAAGTGGTTAAATGAGTTCAATCCCTTCAAATTTAACCTGAGAGTAATGACATTTCGGGGGGTTGGGGGGGTGGTGGCAGCAAAAAAAGAGAAAAAGAATGGATTTTATTCGTCAGCCCAAAGTGTAATTAGATCTCTTTCTTTATGAAATGGTCTTAGAATTCTAAGGAAATAAGTCAGCTACCTTATACCATCATGAAGATCATCAGCATATTACCTAATTGGCACTAGTATTTTTTTTAAGGTCTGGAAAATGGAATTTTAATATGCAGTAATCGTACAACCACAGACTTGATAGCTTTCTCTCTGAAGCATCACCTTATTGCATTAGCAGGCTAGTTTTAGAAAAATAATTCAAAATCATGTGTCCTCTGACTGGATTTAAAAGAAGAACTCTGTTGCATTTCTTACTCAAAAATACAAAACAATAAATAATTAGGAGTAATGTTCAGTATCATCTGAAAGATAGAAGGTCATTTTAGTGGAGGAAACAAATAAATGCCCCTAATCTGTCACTACATGATTGCACAGTGAATAGAATGACTTTTTGTGATGATTATTATTATTTTAAAAATTCTGCTTCATGTCTCGACTTTGTTGCAGACTTTCTTGGAAAAGTCACTTTATCTCTCAGTACCACCATTTCCCATGTGTTTAAAGGAAATAATATCATTCCTTGGCTTGCCAGGGATGTTAAGAGGACAAATGTTTTGAAGACTGAAAGGCTCTTTTTAACTGTGGTGTAGGAGCTGGGATATACAGAAAAGTAAAATCTAGTCTCGCAGACTCCGGTTCGTGGCTGTGTAAAATGAAAGCTCTCATCTGTCGAGAATACATGTGGTTGGGGGGAAGTGAAGTGAGGGAAGATGATGTGATGGTAGAGTTAGAGTGACAGATATCCGTAACCAAGCATACAATCTCCATCTCTGGTAAAGAAAAAAACCTTAAATGTCTTAAACCCAGTCAACTGTCTAAATATAATGATGATATCATTATACAGTCTGCACCCATTGACAAATGCAAGATGGTCTAGAAGCGTAAAGCACTTCAAGTAAATAGTAACACAATTTCATCAGAGGTTAAAAAGTGAACTCTTAGTCCTGGCCTCATTCATATTATATTTCTTTTTTTTTTTTTTTATTGAGTTGGTTATTAAGGTCATTATATAATGGTCTTCAATTTATGCGGGCTGTATCTGTTGACAATGGGACCCTTGAGTGATGAAAGAGCCTTGGAGTTGGGATTAATATTATATTTCATATAAAGCAAAAATTCTTCCTGTGATATAGCCACCTTGAAAGTGTACTAAAGACAGAGGTTTCTGCCAGTTTCTGAGCTCTGGCCTCTGCTTTAGAGGCTTATCAATATCAAATCACAAATGCAACTTGGAAACCAACAGAAAGGGAATTGACCTTGGTTTAATTTTTTCAATTATTCCATTTGTTCTAAATTAATCAGGTATGCATACATATGCACGTGAGCTTGTGTGCATTTCTCTTGCATGTGCAGAGAAATAAGTTCCCTAAACGGTGTACGTTTAGGATCCTATAAATACTAAAAAAACCTCCACTCAAACCCCCAAAACAAACAAACAAACAAAAAAACCCAACAAAAATTTTTAGGGAAGACTTGACAAAAATCTGACTTCTCTGATGGAGCTTCATATGATCTCCTTTTGCACATGCCATGTCTCTTTATGCTTTTGAAAATGAAGAAAACACAGTGGTCACCTGTCCCAGTGCATGTACAGTAGGTCCAACACATGCAGAGTGCTCATGCATTTCTTGGTGGGAATTTTGGGCTGAAGATCTGGAAGGCCTGTGCATAGCTGGCTCCGTATTACTGGCTCCACAGTTTGCTCTCCTTCCTTGTCATTTGTGTTTAAATTCATTCTGATTTTCATTGCATGGGTAGGCTTCAAGAATTTTATCTATTTGTTTTCAGATAGCAAGCCGTTCTCACACCAGAAAAGGAGAGAGATCTTCTGGTCCACCTCTAAAACAAGAACCAACACTGTTCAAGTATCACAACATCTCCCTAGATTTGGGTGCCTTGTGTCTGAGCAATTCTAGAAAAGGAAGTATAGGGACTATTTGAGAGTGATTGGTTCACAATGCACTAGAGACCACGTGCAGTAGCTGTCGGATAATTCTTCCCCTTTTGGTCATCTATGTGTCCTAGCAAACAGAAGATGCTAGTGCTGGCAGATTATCCAGAAGCCCTGTGACGGTGGTGTCTTTCTCTTCTCTTCCTCTAGTTTGAAGTGGCTTATTTAATAAGTTTTTACTTTGATAACAATCCTGCAGTCTGGTAGATCACATCTCAGGAGTGCATTTGTCACTGTCATCTCAAGGAGAAAAAAAAATCCTGACATTCAGTCTGAATTAAAAAGCAATAAATGTTTAAAAAGATAAGAATGAATAAATAATCTTTTATTTCTTTCCATGTAGTAATTATCCACCCTGCGGCTAACCTAAATACTAGCTTCTCCCTTCCCCCCAGGGCTTCTAAGCAATATAGGCAAATGTAGACTTTGGTGCCTTGCTGATCAGGACAAAGCATTTCATTTTGGATGATGAGCAGAACTAAGAGCCTCTAGATCTGACCTTGCTGACCTTGGTGGAACCAGAGAAGAAGAGGGTGGGCAGTGAGCGAGGAGCAGAAATGACCACACATGCACGCGCTCCTTCCCACAGCAGAAACAGCCAAAAGTCAGTGTCTGGCCAGGCAGGTGAGAGGAAATCACTAACCAAAAAGCCTTCCACTAGTAAACAGCAGATGCCCCCAAGTGGGTGGCTGTGTGCCCAGTCAATAGAGCTCTTTACAGACTGATGGCCTGAGCATCTTGACCCGTGCATAAAATTGTCTCAGCTCCTCCCTCTCTAGTGACCAGATCTTAGTTTTAGTTTTGACCTTGCTATCTTCTCCCCCACAGAGGTTAGTAATTGGTGGGCGAGGAGGAGAAGACTAATTATTAACAAAAAAAGAAAGGAAGATCAGGCAAGACAGTTCAATTGCCAAACAAAAAACTCCAAACCCCATAATTATGCTGTAATTTTTGATACGTTAGAACCTTTTGTTAGATACTTTTTGTTAGCAAATGCTTAAAGAAACTAAATGTGGTTTGGTTTAATAGAGGAGGTAGTGTCTTAAGGAGCAGGAGCAGTGTAATAATAACAATTCCAGGTAATATATGCTTATATGTATGCGAGAAGAGAGCAGTAATAGTAGCCCAGGATGGGCGGTCCTATTTTGAAATGACACTCATTGTATTCAACAATGCCAACATAGCGTTGGCATTTCCCAGATGACTTTCTGTAGATATTTTTTTTGTTTTCCTAAGTAGAAAGAATATTTCCCCTATTGAAGACCTGGCCTTTTGACCGTTGCTGCCCTGCAGCAGAAGAGAACCACCTCTTCCACCTGCTTTAGTGGCAAAAGGGAACCTTTATACACGGTAAGGCACGGGTGTTTCCTCGTCTGCTTGGAGTTGAAAGGGGAGGAAAAGGACCACTAAAATATGTAGCCAAGCCTAAAGCAAGCAGCAGGTAAACTGATTTAGTGGAGCAAGGCTGGGGTTTGTCATGCTTGGTTTTAGCTATCTCAAATATTATTTAGTTTAAACAGGCCACGGTTGTTCATTTAGTGGACAAGGGAGATCTTCAGGAATTCCTACTAATAACTGCCGTTGAGCCTCAGACTGGAGGAATCTCTCCCTGGATTGATCTATTTCTTTGCAATGACAACAGAGGGACCATAGACAACCAGCTTAGAGCAAATTTCTAATTTTTAGATAATTAAAATTGGACAAGGTCAGTCTAATCAGTGTCTATTATTCTGGGGTTTCTCATGTCATATGTGCCTATCTGAAACATAACCAGCAACACCTACTTGTGAAGACAAACAAAAAAGAAAGTCCACCATGGTGTGTGGAGCAGGCAGAGAGAAAATGACAAGCCCCAGGCTAGGGGTCATTTTCCACTAGATGCCAACAGTAGAATAACTTGTTGCCATAAGAAAGGCATGTTTCATCCTGCCTGCCTTCAGTTGCCAAAGCTATTTCAGAGGCATGCTTGGACAAACAGAGTTTTGCAGGCTCCCTCCAAAAAAAGATGGGCAGGCTGGTTCCGGGGTGCCCTTCAGAAGAAATGCAGAAAAAAATGATGTGGTTCTGCCCTGATAAATCTCAAAAGATCTTTAAGGGTTTTCAAAACCTTCATTTTCATTTCTCTTTTCCTCAATTTACTGAGAAGGAAACACGACTAATAACTTCTATTTTGTCTTGTACTTTACATAGCTGGTGCTGACAGCTGTGGATTGCTCCTTACCAAGTGTTCTTGTATTGCCCCGCACATGAACTTGCAGCTGCTACTGTCACACTGACAGTCGTACTGCTGCTGTTGGAAGAACATGGTCTTTTCAGGGGATTTCTTAGTTCCTTGCCAACTGTGCCAGTGGGTTGCTTCTATGCATTATACAGAAAACAAAATATTGGGTGGAAACATTATTTGTGAGAGTTTTTCCCTGCACATTCAAGCTCTGCATGAGCCATTCCTTCAGAAAGCAAAAGTCTCTGTGTCTTGTCTCTGCTTTTCTCTTGGTATTGTCTTTATTAGCTTGGCCTTGACCTCTGACCCTATGAAGAGTATGAAACATAATTATTTTACTTTTGGCTTATGATGCAATCTAGGTCATTGCAGCCTGCAGGATTAAAACATTGGGATCTCGTTAAAGAGGTTTAACTCTATTTTATTTCCTTTCCTTCCTCAGTCACAGAAAATAGATTAATATGGTAACACTTTGCAGTAAGTGGACATTAATTAATGCTAAATTACACCAGAATTCCTCTGGAATCACATACTAACAGTCACACTAAGTCCAAAAGAGCTTGCCATGATTAATGTTTTTGTAAGGAATATCAAAGAAATTAATAACCATTTGTCACTTATAATAAAGTGTTACCAATTAATTTCATGCTATTTTCTGTCCTGGCTTTGCCTTGAAAATGAGATGCTGGAAGTTTAAAGCTTAGTATATTACAGAAGCGTGAGCCTCCACTCTCTGACCTAGTCAGGACTTTTCAGTGCAAATTGTCCTGCTACTACTCTTGGTATCTCGTATGAGAAATAGAGCAAGTGTCTCAGTTTGGGATGCAGAACCTGGGCAAGAGGAAGAGTTATTTTAATTCATGTGCCATAATTCACTCCTCAGTATTGGAAATTCGAATCCTCAGACTATTCATTAACTTGACAAACACCGTAATGAGTGCAGAAAATGGCAGCACATAAATCCATTCTCTTGACAAAGAACATAATGAGAATGGGAAGTGACACAAACTAAATAGTGATCACTTTACAGTCTGGAGACTGTATATGCTTGCTTCTTGTGTCACCGCGGCTCTTCCCCTTTCTTCCCTCTCTCCCTGTCGGCTGATGAGTGAAGTCTAGATGGGGTAAACCTGTGCCTTTCCAGGACTCCCTGCTGGCCAGGCTTGAGGGTCCTCAGGGCTGCACGACCCCTTTTGTTCATTGAGTAGCTTGGTGCCTCAACAGGTCCCAAGTGAAATAATGAGTTAAGAGATACTTAACTTCTGCCAGTACATCTCTTTGTTCTTTTCAAAGGTGCATATCATGCATCCATCATCATCATCATCTTTTTATTCACAAGAATTTCTTAACTGGTTTCAGAGGTCAGTGTTGAGTTCAGCAATAAGCGAATGGGTATGAAAGGATGTGGACAACTAATTCAAACATGTAGCATCCCCAAATTCTGTACAATTTTGCCTGAACATAGTAAATATATGCTGGGACATCGCCCAGGAAACTTGCGCTTTTGATAGTGGCCTTATATACAAACGACCCAAGGGTCAAGTTCCTGATAAGGACCGGAGAACTGAGTTCACATTGTTCACAACACGGCTGGATACTGAGGTCACTGGCATATGGCGTGCTGAATGAATTATTGTGTTAAAGGTATTACATTTTATATGAAACAGAATAACCGAACAGACTCAATTGTTTTCAAGGGTTAGATTTTACACTGTTTATTTTTCACTTGTCTGAAGGACTTTTCTAGTAGTTAGTGGACTCTATGATATCCTGTTACGCTTTCAGGCACTAACAATTTGAAAACTTACCTTCCACACATACGTCTTTCAGGAAAGATGGTCCTTTCTGAAGTACGCTCCATCCTGGACTTCCCACCAAGATGCAATTTTACAAAGATTAGTAATTAGTACTGTTCTTTAATGGCACAACTGAAGTCTTAGTGTTTGTAAAACGCTTTGAGAATTTTACACAAAAAATCTGAATGCCAACTATTATTATTATTAACAAAATCAATTGTGTTATCTTTTTCAACACAAAATTATGCCAGTACCCAGTAATGCAATAATTTCATTCAAAACCTAGCTTGCTTTTCTTGGCATCAACAGCACAGACCATCTAATATAATATAAAATTCCTTCTTGCTGTTGTAAAGTGAAAGCTAAGCATTTATTTGAGCCTTTCTTTCTTCTTCCTTTTTATTTCTGAGGAAAATGCTCACAGGGAATAACATAGCTTGCTTAACTGCATAATACTTTCTATTGTAAGTTCTTTAATTTTCTGACACTGCAACCTGAAAAAATCAGATGTGCGAAAAAAAGTCTTTTTCTAAGTATTCAGTATCAGAAGAAATTATCAAAGCTTAGGGAAACTGGAAAATAAATGCACTAAGCACAAACAAGGAAATATTAAAGATGAATCCATAATTTTGTCCCAGTGCTGTGTAAAACAGCCTTCCACCTCCTCTGTATTCAGTCCCAAGTCCTATATGACCTTCGGCTCTAAAGATGAGAGTCATATATTTAACTACAGTATTTTTTATTTACTATAGAAGCCGGGATGCAAAACACTTAATCTACATCATAAAATGGAAAGTGGCTGAGCTTGCAGTGACCTTGACCATTCCTACTCCAAAAGCTGATCATTTCAAACAAGTGCAGCCCTTCAGCTGTGCTAAATTGGACTCAAGTTCATGGCATGTGTTATTTTTCAAAATCTGACTTTATTTTTTTTTTTTTTTGGTAGGGAATCAGAGAATACAAATCTAGAAGATGTTTTGCATGTATTTATTTATGACTGCATAGATTTTCTCTGGTTAAACAGCAGTGAGGAAGAAATAGCAGCGGGAGGTTTTCAGGGGAGTTATCCACTCAGTCCCTACTGACCTTCTGCAGAAACTGGATACCGAGCTACCTTTTGTCAACAGCAAAGCACAGAAAACTGAAGCCAGAAGGATCAACACCTTCACCAACTAAACATGTTGGTGAAGGTGTTGATTAAAATCAGAGATAAAACTCCTTTTGCTCCTCCCCCTCTTGAATTTAGGGTGGAAGGCAGGCATTGGTCATTTCCTTGGGTGAAACAGTGAATTTCTGCACTGTCTATTCCTTCAGGTAAAGCCACAGATCCACAGCTGCTTTTTGTATCCCCTGTTTCACAGCATGCTGTCCCCTGATTGCCTTTTATAGCTGTGGGGTTTGGTTTGGTTTGTTTTTTTTTAAAAAAACAACCAAAAAAAAACCTTGTGTTACATCGCTTGAATTATGTTTTTACTATAATAAACACAGACTCCTGGCCAAAGAAGCCAATCTTGCATTTTTGGCAGGTGTTGCCTTTCCTGCTCAGGACACTTAGATGCTCTAATATCTATATGCCTGTTCACTATCCCTCTTTTCCTGTTTTTTCTTTTGTTTTTGGTTTTTTTTTTGTGACATTTGCATGCTTTCCCCTATAGTAGTGGAAAGTGTCCTAGCTCAGGATATCACCTACTTTGGCAACTGGAAGGCTGTTGCACTCGCCAAAAGCAGGAGAACAACCCTAGTAGACCGCAGAGGGACATGTGTGGTTCATTTTTAAAAGGCATTGCCAAACCTACTGATGCTTAACAGACAGTCAGTGGCAGAGCAGCTTTTGCAGGCTTTTGAAGATTTTTTCTGTTGTGCCATTCAGTCCAGGTTATTTTTTCTTAACATTGCATAACTTTAACATTTAAAAATTGTCTAGGTGCGAGAGAACAATGGAATAGCTTTCCCATGCTACCAAACCAGGGGACAATGAACATGGTGGAGAGGGACATCAAGATACTTAAGGTAATGATTAGAGACTACTCAATCCAACATGACAAATTGAAATAGATTTGTAAGGTTAATACCAATTCCAGAGACTATAGACCATTTTATGGGATGAGCTATATAACTTTTGCTCCTTCCCCCAAATTTATGATCTTTACCAGAGATTTGAAGCAAAACACAGTAGCAATTGGATTCTAAAGGACAATAAAGGAAGAAGAAGAAAAAAAAAGAAAAAAAAATCAGGGAAAATAAAAAAAGCCAGAGGAGGGCATTTCACTCATTCTGTTTCTGGTACTGTTATTTTGCCAATTAAACTGTTATAAAGATAATAAAAAGAAAGCATCTGTGGAAAATGAAAGTTTGCCTTCATGAAGAGAGATATTGTGAATTCTAAAAGCCTTTAAAATTACATTCCCTCATAAATAAATAAATTAATCAACAAGTTGTACGAAGCCACATAAAAGCCACTGCACATCTCATTAATCTTTGAGATATTTTAGGGTTTCTTTTAGGTGAAATAAATCCTTGCTGCAGAAACGTTTATGTGCAAAATTTGTAAGCCATGCTGAGGAAAGAGAATTTGCCTTAAGGCTGGGATTCTGTCTCCTTACGCCAAAATGGTTAGAAGCATGGAGAAAAACAAAATAAAACAAAAAAAAAAACCCTCATAAAGAAGAGTGATTAGAAAGACTGAGTTTGCTTATTTAAAAGAAAGAAGAATAAAAAGAAGTGAGGTGTAAAACTGCAAGCTAGGGAGAACTCCATGAAGGCAGCATAATCGCCTTTTTTTTGCAGTGTTTATGTAGTCATTTTATAACATACGGTGGTCAAAAGTTTTGCATTGCTGTAGCCAAAGAGCTATCACAGATGTTCTTTTCAATGTTATGATCTGGAGGATACAGGAGGTGCCTGTCTGAGAGCTTGTCCATGTTTCCATTTATAACTCCTAGTCTAATAAAACATATTACCTTTATAAAAAAGCTTCTCTTCTTTTTAGAAGAAGGAGCCAAGAGCAGACTGTGCTTTGCATGGGAGCAGAAGCTTAGAGAACAAGAAGTTATAGGAAGTGTTAAGATGGATGTTGGTGTGTTGGGGTGTGTGTGTGGTAGACAGACAGAGAGGGGTGCTCTGTTTGGTAAATTAAAGAAAGTGTTTTCTTCTGGACATTTCTAAAGGTGTTGATATCTTTGAAAAGGGGTCAGAGAAAGGGCCAAAAAGTTACCAAGAACTGAGTGAGGTTTCATTATGAAGAATGTTTTAGAGAAGATAAAAAAAGAACTGTCTGCTGAGACTTCCTAGGACTTGCCAACTCATCAGTTCATGCGGTAGAGAGAGAGCCTGTATGACAAAGGAGCTGAGAAAATGCATTATAAACAGGACTACCTAATATGATGTGAAAGTGAGAAAATGGGCCTCTGCAGGAAAACTTCACAGCACCCAAATAGCTTCTGGATAATTTATCGGGACAGAAAAGCATTGCGCTGGCTCAGCGTAGCCACCACAGACCAGCACAGGCTGAAAGGCCCTGAGTGATGAGGAGAGGGAAAAGTAACCTGCTTGTTCCATATTTAAACAACCAGTTGGTAAAGATTTTCCGAATATTAGAAATGCTGCTTGCAACAGGCACAGACCGAGTGGGAATCAGGACCAAATATACTTTCGAAAAAAGCGATAGTGCAGTGGTGGGAACTGCTTTGGGGAAACCCTGTTCTTCGCACCCTTGTCTTTAGCCATGGAGCTGGCAAGCAGGTAAAAGATTACATTCTTAAGAAGTATTTTGAAATGCATTGTGTTCTGCACTGGAATATAATCCTTTGGGGTATGTCAGGAAGGGAACAAGGGGAGAAACTGAAGCTGTGTAAGACTAGCGATAGCCACTGCTGGGAGAGTCCCTGCTGGAACCGAGAAGCCTTCCTGAGGCAATCTGGGTTGGGGACATACATGTACCTCCCCCCTCCACACAGATACCCACATCCTCACGTCCCACACACATACTCATTTCAACAAATTTGCTCTAGTTTATGAAAAACGCATTAGCGAAAAAATTCTGGCCAGTTCTTGTCCACAAGACCTTTGGGAGTGAAATTCAGCACAGCATGGGAAGACATTCATAAGTCCTCTGTGAAATGAAATCCCACTTCAGACCTCAGTGCATAGGTTAAGTACTCCCTACATTTCTAGCATTATCCACACAGATAATGTAAACTCAGAAAGAATACCTTGAATGCGCACACTATTTATATCTTTCCCAGAAAGAAATTAGCAGGCGTAACAGCCTCCCCAAAGGTGGGATGTAAATATCACGCAAGATCTTGGCCAGAACAAGAAATGGACTATCTGCCATCTCATAATTGGAATTTAGATTTAATTAAGATGGAGAGAAAAATACTCATCACCCTTTTAGTGAAATGCAGGAGCCCTTGGTGCAGTTATCTAAACATAAGAAAGCAGCCTTTCTAAAACTTTAGTTAAACAAACAAGTCTCTGTGTAAAAAATGGCCTGTAATCTTAATTCTCAAGTTTATAGTCAGATGACAAAAAAAATGTGTCTAACTGTTGCACTGGGCTTCTTTTATGCTTCTGACTCCTGAATCACAATATAGGATTGAAATCCAGCATCTTAGCACTAAGAAGCTGATTTTACAAAATTAAGCTCGGGTACTACAGTAAGTGTATGTGGTGGGACCTGATCAGATTGGAGACAGGCAGGTAGGTGACCCCTAGTGCTTGGTGAGCCCCTGGCTCGCACTTTTGGGTAACCCAGAAGAAGGAGGAGGAAGGGTTGCTTTGTCTGCATAAGCTGCTGTGTTATGTTATCCTGCCTTGTTTCCCAGATGTCCCTTACGTATGGGAAGGGACCACATTTCAGGATGGATAAACTTTCTGGTAACTGGCTTCCTGCCACAATCTCTCCCAAGGGATCTTAATCCTTCCCCATTTTTCTTACGGACTCCTGTTTGGATATGTGAGCTGTGCCTGGTTATATGATTTCCAAACATACCTGCTCAAGTCTCATATCTGAAACTGCATCTGCCACAAAACCTAAGCAGGGTATCTGACTGCAGGTCTTGGTGCTTACCAAAGCACAATTATAAGGCTAATACATAAAACTAATGCAGACCATTGTAAGGACAGTATGTGACTTCCCACATAGCACACATGAAGCAATTTTACCTAGTTATTACTTTGTGAAGTATATAACATCTGGTTAAGCTGCTAGGTATCTATTTATAAAAGCATTTAGTCTTGATTTAAAACTTCAAGCAAAAGTGAATCCGTCATGCTCTATGATAAAATGTCCCAGTGGTTTATAACTTTCAGTGTTAAAAAAGTGAAGCAATTTGTAGTTTGAATTTATCTTCCACCATGAACCTTTGAAACTCATTATGTTTTCCCTTTCCTAGATTAAAGAGCTGACTGTCAGTTATCTTCTCTTTTGTAGATTCTTTCAGACTGATCAAATCAGACCTTAACCTTTTCTTGGGTAAGACTGAGAAGGGGAATTTCCTTGGTCTCACCAAAAGGCATTTTTTTCCCCCCCAACTTCAGGTCAAGCTTGCAGTTCTTTCTGGATTCCCCCTGCTTTGTTGAAGTGTTTTGTACATGTTATGTAGAGGGCTGGACACAGGATCCCAGTTATGGCACTAGTGATGTTTGGAAAGGTTACATGGGATGGCATTGCCTTTGTATCCTAACTTTAATGAGATCATTAGTTCCCCTTGATTTACATCCCAGGATGACCTGCAGTCTCCCAGCTAGAGAGTCATGCTTGGAGCTGATGTTCCAGAGCTTTGTATGTCCTCAAACTCATTGCAGAGTTACTGTTTTCTGAGACACCATCCTTAGGCCTGTAAGTGTGACCTAAAAGCTTTGCTTCTGCATGTTTGGCTGGAATTTAGTTGTAATATTTGTTCAAATTAATACAGCAGCTCATTAAAGATGAATAAAAATCATTATTTGGATGCAAAGCATTGTGGTTAAAGACCTGAATCTGGCTTCAGAAAATCTGGGTTCTATTTTAGGCTTTTACTGTAAACTGCCTATGTAAATCTTAACAATCAGGGGGACTTAATTTTCTCCTGCTCTAGCTCCACTGTATAAAATGGAGTAACAATTTTTCCACACCATTTTTATTGTCTAGGCAAACAGTAAACTAAAAAAAAAAATTGCAAGCCTGAATAACAGGAACAAAGTAAAAGACTAGAGAGGAAGCATGGAAGAAGAAAGCACGCAAATAGAGCAAGAAGCTTATTAGGAGCATAGACCTGAAAAAAGAGCCTCCTGGGCCATGTAATTCAGATTCTTCTATCACATGTATTATGATCTAAATTTGCAGTTATCAAACTCCATTTTACAATTCGTTAGGCTTCCCCACATTTAAAATCCCTCATCTGACAATGTTAAATCTCTGACCTAAGTGTCCCGTTTGCCCTTTTGCAATCAATGCCCTTTAGCCTGAAATACTCTTTTGAGTCCACGGTGCTTACCCCATCTGTTTGCAAATACGAAGAGATAAAGTGTTATATTGCCAGTTCTTTGTGCTTGAAACACAAGCCTTCAATCAAAGAGAAACATATGTATATCATATCTATATATATCATGTCACAGTATCTGCCATGTCCAGTGAGTGCTTGGGTGGATAATCTTCAAATTGGAAAGCAATATAGCAATGGTTAGCCTTGTCAGGGCTGTGTTTTCACACACTTATACTGATCCAAACTGAAATCACTGTCTGGCAGAGCCCAGCGCCGTGGAGCTGGACCATGTGGTCAGAGCTGGCCTGTGGATGAAGGGCCATGGAGACGGGTTGGCGACATCAGCTGAGCGCTGGTGTGGCAAACACTGTGCATTTCAGTCACACAGCAAAAGCTGATATCTATATTTTAAAAATATTTATCCCAGCTAGATACAGTGCATAGTGATTAGGATACAAATGAGATCAATTCCTCCTCTCTGGAGATAAATCCAGATTAATTTGCTCTCCCTCTGCCACCAGTGCTTCCCCCCCAAAAAAACATTCTTTTTTTTTTATTATTCTTTTCCTTCCTGTTCCCTTCTAGACATTCAACAAAACAATTAAACTGTATTCATGCATTATTGTAAATCCAATGCCAGGGCACTGAATTGTCTCAGGGGCAGTACTGAAGTGTGGCGAGTATCAAATTTAAAGAAAGTGCAAATGGTTTAAAAAACTGCCCTGAGTGTGTGTGTATGTTTGTGTTTGTGATATGTAACATTTGCAAAGAAAAAAAAATATAGCTCTTTCAGGCTTTTCTTTGGAGAATTTTGGAGTCAAAACAAGATTTACTACTGGGCTTTATTTTCCACTCCAAATAAATGTTATCAGTTGATTTATGCTCCTTTTAAAATAAATGATGGGAGGGAGCATGACAGTGTACTGCAAAAGTAGGAGGGTGCTCAGTTCTGCTCCCACCGATACCACTTATTCCACTTACAAGTCAGGGAGAGTCTAAGGGGGAGCATTCCCACAGCACTGGCAATGCCAACTGCAAAACAATAAAGAAAATCATCTAGTCCTTGTCCCATTCTGCTGTTTTTTCCTGCTCTCCTTTGAGGGGATTTAAAGTATTTGTGGTTTTGACCGCAAACACTTAACTCCTCTGGCTCCTGGAGTAAAAAGCGAGCAGGCAAATCTGCTACATGCACTCCCAGATCAATACCTGAAAGTTCGTTTAGGTCTTCGGCTACGTGCTGTTAACCGATTCATCCCAGCAAGCCCTGTGCGTTCAGCTGATTACACTCACTGCCCTCCGAGGAGCTGCACGTAAAAGCAGCCATCTATGGTATTTCAATAATGAGAGCTCCAGGGGAGGGATTATTATTTTAGCGAAACAATGATTTTTCATGGAGTTCAGTGAAAGAAATTGGATAGATGTCACCGTCACGGGAGGCAGGGAAGAAAACCCCTGCCCAGGTTGTTGCTGTCGAGATGGCTTTGCCAATGAGAAGTGCAGAGGGCTGGAGAGCGGTCATCCACGGGCCAAATCCCATGGCCCTCACTCTGGCTGCCCCCAGAGCTGGCCTTTCATCACAGGTCTAGCTCTTTCCCTTCAGAAAGCTCTGGGCCTGCCTTGTTACTAGTGTGAACAGTAGCTGAGTCAAAGAGAGCGTCTTGGAGTACCAAACTGCTCCTACCTGTCATCCCTGTGAGGATTTCTTTTGTGCATCCTTGGTTGTTTTACCTAGTCATACCATGCTTGCCCGGGTTTACACTGTGACAGTTAAAAATACAAATAATAATCAAGATGTGAACTCTCATATGCTTAAAACATCAAGGCAGAGAACAAATTAATTAGCATGCAGTTCATAAATGTGACATTGATGAATTACAGCATAGCTATTGATTAATCATATATCAATTACAGTGGTCTAAGCACTATAACTACAAATCAATTTAGACCTATCCATGAATTGATACTCAGTGTAAGAAATTAAATCAAAGACTCTGAACGGTACAAAAGTGCAGCTGATGCACAAATAACGTGCTTGATTAACACTAATGGAAAGCTAACTAGATATGCCTGCAGTGTACTGATATGAGAACAAACTTCAGCTGATTGAAGACTCCCTCACTATTTATCCTGGTTTGGTCCCTGTTATAGGCACCTCATTAACGAGAAAGTATGACCCCAACCTGGGTGTAATAGAGCTGCCACTAAGGTAAGCATGCCATTTATTCAGTCACACTGTAGGAGTTAATTTGGTAAGGTCTGTTTCTGCAGCACTATAGTACACCTAGTTTTTATTAAAGACAAGAAGAGATGGGGATTAATTTATGCAAGTAGTTTCTGTAGCTTCAGTGGAGTGTTTAACAGAAAATATTTTGCAAGGCCTGGCCGTAATTCAGGGGGGTAGAAAACAGACTTGGGGGACCTAGGCACAGACATCACTGAAGAGTAATTAATTTGAAAACAGCTGTTGAGTACTTTTGATAGAAAATTTAAAGACTGAGTCTTTTGTTTCTCTTCCACACATATTTGTCAGAGATCTTTTAATTCCTGACACACACACACAGAGAAAAAAAAAAAAATTGTGAGTTCACAAAAAAAAAAAAATTGTAAGTTAGGCACAGCCTTGGTAATTTTTTCAACATATTTTAAAGTTTCCACTTTAGAAAGGAAAAAGGACTTTCCAAGAAATCCCAAATAGCCTTTTTTTTTTTTTTTTCTTCATTATAAAAAAGATCACAGTAGTTTCATTGAAAGAAATGTTTCTAGTTTGGGTGGGATCCTCTCTGTGATACCGAGACACACAACTTGTAAGTAAACTGCTGATAAAACAACCCTTTTTCGAGGAATTGTTTGCCCTTTTAACATCTTAGAAGAAAATGCTGTCTTCTTAAGTTTAGGAGTCTAAGGATGTCTCTACGGATGCTTTCAAATGCATCTTCCTCTCCTCACCAGCTAGGAGAGGTCCAACACCCTTTTCTGTTGCAGAGAATTCAGCGGAAAGAGGCACCTGGCCTCTGGATGCTGCTCCAAGAGGTCCCACTTTCCCCTGCACCCCATGTCAGGTTTGTCGCACTGAGTATTGCATCTGATGTGGAAGTGGACACGTATGTGAGGGTGACTGCATAAAGCCTTGAATGTCCGTCTTCTTTGCTTGCATCCTGCAAGGCTGTGAACTTCAAAGCAGCCGTGCTCCTGATCTGGATTGTTTCCGCTTGATTTACATTATCCAAATGGTGGTGAGATACCAGGAAGCAGAAACTTTGTTTCCCCGTTGTTTGCAGGCAGCTAGCTCTGCTTGTGACCCCAAGAAAGAATTTCTGCTATGAAAAAAAAAACAACATCCATGCTCCCTCCTCCCATTCCTGGAAGTAACAAAAGCGTTGTGGAACATATTGCTACACTGTTGTCAACATAATGATAGTGTTTGTAAAATAAACTCCCACCAAACACTCCAATAATTAGAATGTCTTTTTTCCCCCTCCCAACCTTATGTTCCTTTGAACACGACATCAATGTTCATTAATTCTATATTCGAATGTTCATCTTCTGTGGCAGCTCTACCAAATAAACAAAGTAAAACTATTTAACAATGAGAAGATGTAAAATGTTTACATTGGAAGGGAATAAAACCAGTGATGGCAACAACACTCTTAATCAAACTCAATTATACAGACCAGGCGCAATCTGCCACAGCTGACAGTTTGCTGACTTTAGTTATAGTATTTTGCGAGGAGAAATGTTTTATTTACAGCCCTGCAGAAAAGGTTCTGGGTTAAACATCATGGAGGAAAATCACAGAGGGGGTGAGTTCTTGGCAAAAAAATTTTGATTGTAGTGATAACCACAAAACTATGGGTATAAATCGGATGCGGTCATTCCCTCTAAAACACTGTAGAAGATACCGGTTGGGTCAGTGTTTCTAATTATGCATCTATCTGCTGGAAACTATGTCAATGTTTAGTCCTGAGGTACATTTTAACAGCAGTGAGCAAAACCCTTCAGGAAAAAGCAAAACATCTCCTGAAAAAAAACTTTTAGCAACCGGAGATTCGTGTTTAGCAATCGGATGCGGTCATTCCCTCTAAAACACTGTAGAAGATACCGGTTGGGTCAGTGTTTCTAATTATGCATCTATCTGCTGGAAACTATGTCAATGTTTAGTCCTGAGGTACATTTTAACAGCAGTGAGCAAAACCCTTCAGGAAAAAGCAAAACATCTCCTGAAAAAAAACTTTTAGCAACCGGAGATTCGTGTTTAGCAAATCCATTTAACTGGACGTTCGTGAAAGTGAGCTAAACAGTGATCTAGAAAGCAAGGAATGATAATACCTTCCAACCTCCTGTGTTGAGCAAACATCTCTTCTAAGAAGAAAGGCAAAGAGAATATGAAGAATGTAATTTTAAAAAGTGTATGTTCCTAAGACTGTGGTTTGTGTTGGACCAGAGGATCAGCAAAAGTCCTTGGGGTTCACTGAGGTTCAAAGGCAAATTGGGAGTTTGGCCCTCCATAGACTAGGCTAGGCTGTAGCAAAAAAACCCAGATCTTTCTGGCCTCAGAAACCAACCTGACTTACGCTTGGGAGGTTTTTTAGAACCTGTGCATCATTTTGGGTAGTGGGATATGTTTAAATGGAACATTATAGCTGGTGAAGGGTCTGGAGAACAAGTCTTATGAGGAGCAGCTTATGAGGAGCAGCTGAGGGAACTGGGGTTGTTTAGCCTGGAGAAAAGGAGGCTGAGGGGAGACCTCATCGCTCTCTACAACTCCCTGAAAGGAGGTTGTAGCGAGGTGGGTGTTGGTCTCTTCTCCCAAGTAAC
>NW_008795477.1:956339-980475 GCF_000699145.1 Aptenodytes forsteri
AGTGGTTGAGTCCCCATCCCTGGAAGTATTTAAAAGACGTGTAGATGCGGCGCTTAGGGACATGGTTTAGTGGGTGGTGGTGTTGGGTTGACGGTTGGACTTGATCTTAGAGGTCTTTTCCAACCCTAATGATTCTATGATTCTATGATTCCATGATTGATTCTATGTAGCATCCTGCCTGCATCCTACTCTCTAGACAGGGATGGGTTTTTTTTTCTCCTTAGGGAAAAATGTTGATTGTTCTCACTTTTAAGGAGGCAATTTAGACTAATTATTTCCTTCCTACCATGGGTAGATTCTGTGTTATTTTGTAACAGAAAGTGAAAGATAGCTGAAATGTAGAATATGATGTCAAAGTGTGCCTACTGCAGTACACATAAATAAGAGGAAAATATCAAAAAGAGGGACAGCTAGCTACAGTGTCATTTACATGACTTTCATATGAGAAGCTTCTATGAATATAAAGGATAGTCCAATAAAACTGCTCAGTCAACTTCTTGGTTAGAAACAGATCCACCTACAATTATATACTTTTTTTTTTGAGGAGTCTTAAAGCTGTCTCAAGTGCGAATCCTTTTAAATGTCCATCTAAATGTTCAGGCTAAGTGCCAAGAGGAAATCAGTCTATGCTGGCTTTCTGAAATCTTCCAAGTGTGATAAGCCTAATAGGAACATTTGTCCATTTTATGTTACCTTCAGGAGCTTTTACAGTGAAAGTCTCACCTCTTTTCTACTGCTTTGCATGCAGTGGCGATTAATTTTTAGTTGAACATGCTCACTCAAAGCAAAATTAGCTTCTTGCAAGAACTGTGTGAAAGCAAACTAATTTCTGGCATGTTTTGATAGAATACATTTTCTCTAGAAAATGCCTGGAAAAAAGTGCCTATGAAAACATTCACATTTATACGAAGGCCATAAAACTAAACATTGTGGGAATACATAGCTGGTTGTAGTTCGGTATATTTTCAGTTTCCCTGGAAAACCCTGCAAAAGCTTTCGCTCAGTTGCCCCTCTTCCTCAAAAGAGGGTGCTGAGAGTTTCCCAGCTGCTCTTGCAACCCGGAGGCAAGAGGCATGAGAAACTGTTGCGGAGAAAGTTTCTTTCCCATTAGTGCAGCCATATTTCGTGATGGACTAGCGGGTGAACAGCCTCTACCTGTCTGTCTGTCCGTCTGCCTAGAAGTGTATTTTACATCTGTCGCTCTGGCATCTTGGAAATTAGGCTCTGTCTTCTCCATTATTGTTATTCATGCCCTGTCACCCTTGTTCCATTCCCCCTCCCTTATTTCTCGCTTTTGTTCAGGGCTTCTTTACCTTTTTGACTTTACCAGGGCTCACTGGTCTGCCCTGAGCTGGTTTAGGAGGATCCTGCGATGGCTTCCCTGCAGCTCAGGAATGGACAGGGCAGGGGTTTGCCATGAAGTGGCCTCTCCGCATCTGAGCTGAGTCCTCTGCCCCACGCTTCTGCCACTCCTTGAGGTAGGCCTTCCAATCCAGGAAAGGAGAAATTCACGGGAGACAAAGACCATAGTGAAATTCAAATTAAGAGCTGCAAGTACACAGGTAAATACGTGAAACAACCTCCATTGCTCTTGGCACTTCCCAAATGCTCTGCAATGACGCTAGCTAACAGTCAGCACGTCTTTTCTTCTTGCTCGGGAGGAAAGTGTCTTCCAGATGGTTTCTTTTTATTCATTTAAAGAGAGTTAAGCTCTATCTCAGAGCTGCAGACAGTTGACTGATTGATGCTTTTGGAAAATCTGCTGATTGGAAAGACTGTATATCACATTAGCTGTTTCAGAGTTACTTTGGTAATTGGTTCCAAAAGAGAGGAGGAAAAAAAAAGATTTGCACCAACCTAGCTGTAACTGATTTACCTCATTATTTCTGATTCAGAATTGACAAGACATAGATCAGTCATCGACAACTTCATGCTCTAAGAATGGATGTTTCAAGCCCTCTTGAAGTACCAGAGAATCACAGATTAATACATTTTAAGCCTTTTGCTTTTATGTTGCCAAAATGAATGGGACTTGGGTCAGCGATATATGTGTGTTATTACCTTTTCTTATATTTTTTTGGTGATTTAACCGAAACAAATGAATGCTTTCAGTTCCAGTTGTCAGTAGACCAGAGTTTACAATGTAAGAGCGATGGCCCAAATCTAACCTTGGTTTCCTCCTCGTGAGGATATGTCTATCCCGCACGCAGTTCATCGCTTCCAGACAGAACCCAGCTAGTTTTCAAAGTGGTTGGCGCTAGTAGCTGACAGTGAAACTCAGGCTGACCTTCAAAGTACTGTACTTTGAAATTGCACCTAGTACAAAACACTGGGTCTTTACAGAGTTTTTCACTGGGGTTTCTGAGTTTTAGAGCGAAGTGTGTGGTGCTTTAGTTGGATTCCTAGCACACTTCCCCAAGGTGCAAATTATCTTTGTTCTAGTATCTGTTCAAAACCTGGTGGAGTGTGAAGCTGATTTTCTATACCCTGCCTTCCATATTAAACCCCATGACTACCTGATTGTTATTGGCAACTCTGACATAGGGCTGTTAAATGATAACTGTTTTACTACTGTGGCTAAGCTTTGCACCTATTTACTGTGGACATTGTGGATGTTTAAACTTTGCATGCATTTAAAAGTGATTGGGGATATTCATTAATGGAAAGCAAATCAGTCCAGGACTGTTAAATGAAAGACAGTATCTTCAGCTTAAGGAGCAGCAAAGCAGCAGCTCACAAGAGGCTGGGAGACCATTCTGAGGAAAAAAGGCTTCAACTTTATTTTACTTTTCCTATTCATCTACTTTTGGATGCTGCCAGAGACCAGGTAGCATGCTGGGCAGGCATTTGGCCTGAGCCAGTGCGGCCCTTCTTATATACTTAGATTTACAGTGATAATCAAGTTATTGTTTGATCACCATTTGAAGGGAGTCCAGCATCTTTCCTATCCTCAGCACTCATTCTTTTCCAAGGACAGTGATCTGAAAGTTAAACCACATTTGTTGTCACTAAATCATGAGGAAAATAAGAGACCAAGACACAAAATGCTTCATTGCAGCTCTGCTGTACGGACTGCTGTCACCACTGGTGCCTCACCCGTGTTAGGAGGTTACTTGAGCCTCATGTTACCCTTTTCCACCTCTCCCTTCCCCTCTTCATGTTTATGGAAATCTCTGCCTTGCCAGTTTTGCTGACTAAGCTGTTTGTGTGGCTAAACTAAGGAGATGAAAGCAACAACCCTGCAAAACCACTTTTTTTTTTTTCTCTCCAAACTATTGTTTATTGTAAAATTTAGTGAGAAATTAATGCACTGAGGTTGGGCTCAGGCAGAAGTTCCATCTCAAATCCTGACACCACTCCCATCATAACCACTCTTCTTCTATGAAATATTTCATCTTTGATGAAACAACATTATATGGAAGTGAAAAGGTGGAAATCTGTCATGTTTAACAAACCTTGGGCTCTCATCTTGCAGTACCCCAAAGACTCCACCAACTTTGCTAACACCTTTCCCAAGAATAATGAATGCCTATGGGATAAATTCTGCTGTTACTTATATCTTAACTGCATTATTAAAGTAAATGAAAGGAAAAGAGATTTAAGGAAGGGCAGGATATTATTCCAATTTACACCATGGAATATTGAATTTAATTAATCATTGCGATGAAGTAAAAAATTTACTCAGGCATAACCAAGAGGTGAATCTGACCATATGGATATATAATATGTGTAATCCTCACATTTTGCAAAGACTTCACATACCTGTTTAGCCCCAATACTATTATGGTTCTAGTGCGTCCTTAAAATTCATTTTTGAAAGCCTGATTGCCATAAGAATACCTCATCAAATTTTAATTAATCCCCAAGACAAAACTGCAATGGCCGTCTCGGGGAATCTTCTCTATTGAACTGACACACTGGTTAAAAAGTAGAGAAATAAAATTCCAATTCTTTGAAGGACTGTTTAGATTCTGAAAAACTACCAGCACATTTAAATATTTAATGTGGTTGATATGGGAATTCTTAAACATAATTTTTATTGGAATTCTGTTTCTGCTATTATTTGATTATTCTAGCTTCTGTCATATATGAAAGCACCTTGGATGTTTAAAGTGGAAGTGTACTGTCTCTAAAATCCTGTCAGATGATTCTTTCAAATTACTTTGTACCATTATTCAACATTAAATTGCAATATTTTCAATTTTGGAAGTGCAATTCTATATCAGGCTGATGACAGTTGGCACTTACACTTACACTCTTTGCTTTATGCTCTAAAATGAGCCGTACACATTAATCAATGCAGATCCAACTTCTTCTCGCCTTGAGTGCCTCAAGCTCTAGGAGGGATACAGTTGCCATACCTTAAGCATCTGAGTCTGAACTAGTCACTATATACTCAATCTATAGAACAGAAAACCAAATGAACATTCCAGAGGGTGATTCACTCCACTTTAAGATGGATGCCTAAGGCAGGCTAGATGACTCAACCTCCAGAGGTGCCTCTTTTTTCCATTTCCAGTATGAGAAGCCTACTGTGAAGCTGGACTGGGGCATGTAACTTGCAAATGCTTACTGTTTGAGCAGATCATAGGGTCATTTGGATTAGAGGAAGTTGTACATCTCCATCTACACTATCACTCAAGCATGGTACAAAATGGGAATGGACTGCCTGCGTGATACTCTCCTACAACCACTGCTTTTATGAGGATATAACTCGTTCTGTTTTTCTGGTTTGTTGTTTCTGGGTTTTTTTGTTTTTTTTGGTTTTTTTTGGTTTTTTTTTTTTTTGAGGGGGTGCCTGTTCTGGGAATTTGGCTAATATTGAGTTAGAGGAAGAGACATGAGCAATTTTACAGTGTCTCCCTTCCATTCTTGAATCTATCTGAATTTTCAGTCAAGACATGCTTGCTTTGATGGTTTCTTTGCCCCTGGGAGTGGAGGGCATCACGGCTGCCAAGGGCAGTAGTCTTGGAATAATTAATTCTAGCTGATGAGAACCCAACATGTTTTGAAAAGTTATAGAGCCAGACCTGTGGTTGTATATTACATTCTTGCAAAGAGGATTTCCAGCAGACAGGGCAATAACAGTGAAAGCAAATTAGCTCCATGTGTTATATGAACCTTTCCCTCTTGAGTCACTATTGCATCTCACAGGATTATAGAGAGAACACTAATTCTCCCTTGCCCCATTCTTAGGTGTCAGGGTCTTGCAGAAAGAGGCCAGTAAATGTGATACATCAGTGACTCAATGTAGTTAATCAAATCAAATTCGTAGGGTTTGCATGTTGTACTTCTCTAATATGTTTTTTTCTTCATAAAAAGGACCAGTTTCCACATTAACAACGTTTAATTTGAGATTCTCTGTTTCCATTCACAATTCTCAGATGGGTGACATGACTCCTATCTCATCAAGTGTTTTACTTTACAGCAGTTGCTCCTGTGTATTTTGTGAACCTTAAAGATATACAGTTATTGCTTTCAGTGTATTTGTGCTTCAGTTAAGGATAGGTGTATCTTCTGGAGAAAGAAAAATGTTTTTTTCTTGAAGAAATCAAAGAAAACGTGGCTAGAAGGGACACCAAGAGGTCATGTAGTTGGTCTCCTTTCATAAAGACAGAGTTAGCTATGTCACTTGTGACAAATGCTAGTTCAATTTTTCTTAAAAATCTCCAGTGATGAAAACATTTCCTGATGTTAGATTTTAATCTTCTTTACTTTATTACTCCTTGGCCTAACAACAGTAGGCACAGAAAAGAGTTTATTTCTTTCCTCTAGCTACTATTGAAGACCATTTCCACATTTTCCCTCAATTTTTCTTTTCTCCAGATTAAATTATCTTAATTTATTTAAACTTTTCTCCTAGGTCATGTTTTCTACACCTGACCAAATCAGTCTGATTCTCTTTTGAGGATCCTTTATAAATGGTCCCTATCTTTCCAAACTATTCTGCCTTCTATGCACAAGCACAAGGTTTTTGACTCAAGTTCAGCTGTGAACCTTGTTCAGATGTAATCTGATATTACTCAGATCCCATTCTGCAACACTGCAGCCAGGCCAGAAATCCACTTTAGTGTTTCTGCAGTTCTGTATTTCCAAGAGTTTCACTTTACGTTTGTCCTTCCTGGATGGCATTGTACTTTTTCTCCACTTGTCTCTAATTATTTTGAATTCTAGTCCTCTTCCCCACCATGTTTGCAGACACTCACCTTGGTGCTCTCCGTGGCTGTAATAAATATGCTTTCTATTCTTTCATCCAAACCATTTATGAAATTATGAGCGGTATCAGATATTAGACAGAATCCTAAATAGCCAGCTGTATCGAGTGGGGGTAGCTATCTAACTTTGGTGTTTTGACAGTAGCTATGTAATCCCACACTCTAGAGTTTCACCTAGATAATGTTTCTCAAACTTTTTTCTAAGTCCTTCACGTAACACACGTAACATAGCTTTGCTGAAGTCAAAGTATATGACATTTCCTGTTTCTCCCTTATGCACAAAGCTAGTTACCTTGTCATAGTAAGAATTAGATTAGTTTGACATGATTTATTTTTGATGAATGTAAATTGGCTGTTGCTCTTCTCTTATTATCCTCTAGACGCTTGCAAACTTTTGAGTTATTTATTCCAGTATTTTTGTGAGAATGTAACTTCAACTAAATCTGTACGTCTGATACAGTTCCCTGAATCTTTTAAAGATAAGCATTGTATTTTCTCTTTTCAAGAAAGAATTCCAAAGTACCAGAAAAAAATCTGGAATTTTCCTTTTCTAGAACTCAACCAGCTGTTTTACAAAAAACTTACAAAACCCCAAAAATCTGTTTTATAGGTATTAAGAATTTATGCAGGATCTGTCTCTGCGTTCAGTTATTGAGCGAGATGATAGATACTTATGCAGGCTTGTGGTTCAGACACTATTATACCTACAGAATTGTAATTCTGTTACAATAGCCCTATCTACCACAGCTCTTCAAAGCAGCACAATGGCATCAGGACTAGAATTGCAATTTTGCTTTTTCAAATACTTAACACAGGGAAAAAATTCTCTCTGCTGTTAGCAACATTATTGAAATGACAGAGGTGATCTGTTCTAACTCAGGAAGGAGAAGTTAATGATACATAAAAAATGTCATCCTTCTACCTCTGCCCCTCACCTTCTGCAGCATTTACAATAATTTGAGGGCCATCAGGTGGAAATACACAGTTCAAAGGGATCCAGACTGCCCAAGTTTCAAAGTCCTGTCCTCAGATCTTGTCCAAAAGTTTGTTCTGAAGAAGTTTGTACCTACAAGAAAATAAATGAATAAGCAAGCAAAGAAGAGTTGAAATATAGGAACAATCTACAAAACCTGCAATTCATGTGATTTAAATACAGGCAAAAAATCAGAGCTCTAACAATACATGGACTTACAGAAAATGTGACTAAAATGCCGTGTTTCTTATATATTGACTGCAAAGGAAGCATGCTACAAATAACCAGTTGTCTCTTCTACAGCTCCATTATAAGATAATTAATTTAAATCTCCCTAAGCCACATATTCTCTATTCTATTTCTTTTGTATTTGTTTATTTGATCATGAGAGTTTCTTCTCCTTTTGATTCACTTCCAGTTGTACTCTCTCCCTGTCCCTGCCCAGTCTGAAGATGAGTATGAAAAACAGTCTTTCAGTACTCTGTTAAATTCCAGATAATGAGCTGTGTAGGTGTTAGTGTTTCTTGGAAGCAGAGTCCCACTTATTTATAGCTCTGCTGTTTAGCCTTCTGCGTTGGCATGGTGTAGTACTCTGCCAGAATGCCTACTGAATATGCAAGTTCATAGGCAGCTTCACTAGCAACTGAAATCTTAGTTTATGACTAAAATAGGGGACGTGCTTGTATCAATCGCACTGAGATTTGGCATGGGGAATAATTTGATGAACATCTGATAGGATTTGATACCCTATTTTGACATCCTATTTTGACATATGGCTATCCTGCCCTAGTATTTGATAGGAGAACCTGTGTGAGTTGGTCCTGCTCATCGGGGATGGTGCTTCTGACTTTGAGAGCCTTAAGGTTAACAGATTTTCCTATGGGCAAGACTCAGTCAGCTTAAGAGACTAAGTAATTTTGAGACAATTGTTCCCAAAAGCTTCTCTAATGGGCCTCCTTAGTCTGGAGAAGTCTACACGCAATACTCACCTTATTTTTGAAATGAAAAAAACCCACACCCCAAACCTAAAAACCCCACCCCCAAAAAAAACAGTCAGTAGGATTTAGATTTTGGTTAAAATATCCACAATTATGTGCCTGTATGTAAGTGTCTACTTCTGTGCTGGATAGTGAAGCTGTCTTTATAGTCAGTGGAGAGCTTGCCAGGGCAGTCAGTCTCACTGGATCATTCCCTGCCACAAATCTCCATCATGAATTGGCTACTCATCTAAATTGTGTCCTAAATGCCATTGGGATTGTATTATCTCTTTCCACCGACTAAAAAAATAGCTTAGAAATCTACCCCACGTACAGACACCTACATCTGGAGGCCTAAATTGAACTCAGCTAAGATTCAGATGACAGCCTGAGTTGCTTGGACAACTATACTTGAGAACTTGTGCAGTCTGAGCAAGCAGGTGCTGAAATCCCACTTTAGACTGTATTGTTTTAGATGACAAGGTCTTTTTATTGTGGTTTATGGTTTTCTCTACATTTTTTTTTTCTATATGGTTTGCACCTACCTCCTTGGGTGACTCTAGGATAATTCAGCCAGTTTTTGAGACTAAAACCACTGCCTCTTCGTGGGATCTTTTCTAGCCTGAACTTGCAGAAGCTTGTTCAGTGTTTTAGCATCTTGACTGCCTAGCCACAGGAGATGCATTTTAATGCATAGCCATCTCCCTCAAGTCCATCATTTCATCTGCTACATGATTTTACTGGGTGCTACTTAATATTCCTCTGTGAAGCTGTTTGCTTTTCCTGAAGGATACAAAAGACCTATTTGCACATGGCAACTACTTAAACAACCCCCCAGGTTGGTTTAATGTATATTTTACTAATGAAATAAAATCAGCAAAGTGACGCAATGCAAAATTAGTGAGGAGTTGAAGCAGAAATGATGAGCAGCTGTTAGCTCCATCTAACTGAAGACAGGGGTCCTCCTCTTTGGGGGCAGTATTGCCGGTATCCTGCAAGCACTCTTTATTAACTATTCAGGGAGGTCAGGACATTTTGTCATTGTTTGTAATAAACTGTGCCTACTTCTTCAACCAAGGTGAGTGTCCCATTGCAGCAGGCATAGCAGTAACTCATAAAAGAAGCTTTCTTTATATTAAAGGTACCATGAATAGATAGAGACAAAGGAAGGTGGAAGTGAAGCATGGTTGTTCTGAACTGACAGGTGGAAATTGATTCACAAATAAAATGTTGCAAGGCTCAGTAAACCAGGGAACAAATAGTGAATTATGGGTTTATGGTAGAATCATAAGATAAGTGGTAAAGACAGTCTTGTATAGGGATCATCTGAAATCCAATGTAGAACATTGATTTTTTTTTTTTTTTTAAATAATATATTTATGTTTATGTTGTGGTTGCTGGTGTTATTTCTGCCCACTGCTAGGACAGTATTTTCTTCTTTAAGCCATTTCAGATACAATATGACTGTTACATCCCAATTCCTGGAAAATGATTGGGTTTAGATGAAGCTGTATTTCAGATGAACAAGGTTCAGAGGTGGTGTTCTCATGTCTTCTGTTCTTATATGAAGATCACAAGATCAGTAAGATGGTCAGTAAGATAGGTCACCGTAGACAAGTGAACATTATTTTAAACTTAAATCCATGAGAGTTGCTTCTGCATGAGGTGTTTTGAATTCTTGAATTTTTCAAAAGACAAAACTTATCCAAAGCTAGCAAACTGTGTCAGCAGTTATTTGGTTCTTTTTCAGAGAGTCCACAAAATACGAATTTTAATGAATTTTGCCAGGATTCAGGATTTATTATGACAGCTTCTGTACAGCTTTAGACTTTGTAGCATTTAGTACCTGTGGTGGAGTAATGCTTAATAATGATATGAATTTCCTCATCATTTATTTTTTTTCTTTTACAGCTGGAAGAAGATCTGCCAATAGTATAATCACAAGCTAATCCTTTGATCTTTTAGTACCTTGTATTTCATCTTCTACGAAACACCGCTTACAAAGTAGTCCAAGCGCCTTGAGCTCCTGGAGGGAGAGAGCTTCTATATTACTGTGTTATTGCTATTAGAAATCAAACGCTAATTTTTGCTTATTGCTATTGCAATACTATTTTCATTCCCAATGTAGGATGAGAGCGTTTGTAGACAGTGTCTACTCTTAGCCTATGTAGGAGGGACACCAGATTGGATATGACAAATAAGTGGAGGAAGCGCAAGGTACCAGTAGCATGATTATGATTCGTGTAGTAAGTGGCAGTCACAGCACACCCACTGTCTAGCTATTGTCGGGCGTTTTGTAGTCATTATGGCACAGCAGGTAAACATTAATGGGAAAAGATTACATACTGTGAGACAGAGCATTAGCCTGTGTAAATCATCAGAGCTCAGCTGAAGTCAATGGAGCTGTAAGGTTTTGGACCAGCTAAGGATATGGCCTTAAACTCTTCCTTTTCAAAAGAAAAATAAGTATCTTGAGTCTCCTCCACCATATGTTTCAGACTGTTCTCTGTATACAGCTAGTTCTTCAAGTGTACATATATCTATACTTAGTGCGTGGGGGTTATTATTATTGTGGAGAAGGGAGCGCAATACACATTATGTGCCTGGGGGAAAGGTCTGTGTC
This sequence comes from Aptenodytes forsteri, assembly GCF_000699145.1. Taxonomy (NCBI): domain Eukaryota; kingdom Metazoa; phylum Chordata; class Aves; order Sphenisciformes; family Spheniscidae; genus Aptenodytes; species Aptenodytes forsteri. Next base: position 967,128 of record NW_008795477.1, read on the forward strand.
TGTAACTGTCAGCAATCCCTGTAATTACACCCACTGCCAATATCAGCTCTTGGAATTCCCCTTTCATGCAATCTACTTTTGTCCTCCTTCATCAACGAAGCTGAGTGTGACATCCTCTAACAAGGTTGGTAGAATGGTTACACGACTCAATTATTAACTCAAATGCAAGTCGCATACTGCAGCAAATAGAATTTCTTCTGACAGGCTGCTTGTCATATTATGGCCTTATTTGATTAACTCACCCCTTTGGAGGTGTTCATGATCTCATTATACCTTTAATGATAAAATTCCCTTCTGCTATGTGCTATTTTATATTACGTTAAAAGGGATTCATTCATTTTTCGCTTGTCAGTTGCATAATTGGATAAATATTTAACAGGGGCAAGTTGATTAAATTTCTGCTAAAACTATACTCACTACCAAAATATATTCTGAACACCTTAAAAGTTCGTCTGTCGGCCATCAGTGGAGCAGGTGGTAAATCCAATGAGACTTTCCCTCTTGAAGGTCACGTGAAGTCCTTCTTCTTTTGAACTCTGCAGAGCCCCAAAAATGAATAACAACAAAGGCTTTTACTCCAGTAGAAAATAATGGTTTTAGTAGATTACGCTGCAAAGAGTTTAAATTAGAAGATGGGAGCCACGACTGAGGTGACATGTTACTGAATTAATCAAATGTGAGAGGTAGTGCGTATTCTGGTTAAAATGTGAGATAATCAGGGTCAAGGTTCTGAATCTTTGCTGCTGAATCACAAAGGCCAGGAACAGATTTTTAAGCTCTCCTTGAAAGGCATTTAACTTATGTCAGCAAATACAAACTGTATGTATTCCTCAGGTCCACAGGCCTCATTCTCCCATGATGATACTTGGATGTCCAAATATTTTGTTTTATACATATCCATGGAACATAGGATTCCATCTGTTGTCAAAACTGGCTTCAAAATTTGCATGTAAAGTAATTTACTGACTCAGATGATGAATTAATGCTTGAAAACATAAGCAAAATTGTGGCTTTACGGGATTCACAGAGATTTCAAAACTAGTCTTTTTTTTTTTCTCATTGCCTCTGTTTCCCTATCTATAAAATAATATGATGTTAACACCTGTAGATAAAATGTTTCTTCCATTCACTTTTAGATCTTAACACAAAAATCACTGGAGAAGGGCATATAATTATTAAAAAAAATTGTTTGAAAGGATTACATTATGCAAAATGTCCATTAAAATAAACACTGACAGTTTGTATTTTGACAAAACAGTGTTAAGTATACATTTATCAAAATCGAAACCTCTAATTTGATTATCTCTATTTTTATCTGATTGCCTATTGTCCAGGAGGGTGACGTGGAATTCCGGTCATAAGTTTTTAACAACTGTAAATCTGTAAAACCCTAGGCTCCTAGATAATAAGATAATCAGGGTCTCAATAGGTCTTCTGGTCCATTCCTTTGCCCCAGAAAAATATCAGCTCAGACAGTGCCTCTCAGGTAGATGTTTGTATAGTCTGTTCTTAAAATCCTCCCATGCTGGAGATTTCACAGCTTCCCCAGGCAAACTGCACCAATGTTTCCCTATCCTTGCCACGAGATTTGGTCTTATGTCTTCGTTATATATATGCTCAAATAATTTCAGGTATCATTTTTACTCTTTTCAAATACATTTTATAAAGTCAGGAATTGGAAATAGATGGGTAGGCTTGGGGGGAAAAAAAAAAAAAAGAAATAGAAGAAAACCTGAATGAGAGAGATTTTAATGTATTAAAGGAAGTGTACCAAGTCTCATATGATCAAACTGTTCATGGCTTACAACAATTTAAAGGCATTAAACCTCTTCACATTGTGCAATTTCTCCAAATGAGTGTCTGGAGGCATGTGTTTTTCTCCATTAGCTATAAACAGAGACAGCTGAGGCTGAAGATGACGTTAGATGACCAAATTGTATGCCTGAAGTTGCACGGACCCACCATCCCTTCCTGATCTTCAGTAAAACTGTTTATTCATCTACAGGCACAGTTTTCAGTCTGCGTTCTGCTGGCCTCAGAGGCTTTGGTAGTCAAAAAGTATTCCCATATTCTGGAGTTTGAACTTTTAAGCTGTTCACTTGTAAAAGTGTTTCCCTGTGTCGCTTTGGCCCGGGCTGACTTGCACTCTTACAAATAAGTCCCGGAATAGCCTGGAAGTTTTCTTGGGCAAGAAACCAATCTCAGTTGGCACTTCACATACAGCCACTCTGTTTTGGACAGTAAGAAATGTTACTTGTGTAAACGTGGGCTGATCCTTGCCTGTTGGCCTCACTGTCAAAGAACAGCACCAGAAACATCTAATTTACCAGAACAGACATAGCCTATAGTCCATTGCCTAATTTGAGAAGTTCCAGAAAAAGGCACAGAGAAAGGTCACATTTGGACATTTGACATAAAAATCTATGTCAATTAAATTAATCCAGTGATTTACACACCAGTCTGAAAACTTTTAGGGGGTTCATCAGTTGGAAAAAATAAAAAGAAAAAAACCCCCAAAACATATCCAAATTCATTATTCTTTTCTTTCAGTCATTCCACCGGGCAGATTAAAACCCTTGCCATATGATTCAGATGGGCAATAAACACTGAATAATTTTACTGGGAACCTGCCAAAGGCTGGAAATTATGGAATGAAAAATGAATGATGAATAAATGAATAAACAAATCTGTTTGCAGAAATTAGGGTTGATTGCTAAATGATTTGCTGCCTCACAAATGGGGCTAAATTAATTGTGAGTTTTGTTCCGTAATAGAATGATTTGGCCTTTATAGCACCTGATTGAGTGCATGTTGAATTCGGCTCAAAGATTCTCAGCTACTTCAGTGGACTTTGAATTAGACCCATGCAACATTATTCATTGTCATATCATCCTATGCCCTTGGAAAGAAAGTCGTCATTATTTTCACCGCACAAGTGGGGAAATTGCAGTACAAACAGAGAATGGTCATGGTCATAGAAAAGGTCATTGGTACAGCTCTTGTACCTTGACACAAGATACAGGTGGGAAATGAGAAGACAACAGTTATGCCCATAAGGTTTTATTGCTATATACACAGAAGTAATAATAATCCATACTAATCTGGGATTGATTCATTTGCTATTGGGTGTGAATAGCAGGGTTTTGAGGACAGAAAGTGAACTTTGGATTACCTACAACATCCCATCAAAGTTATTTTTTTCTTCAAGAGCATTTTTTTCTTCCCACAAATTAATTTTTGATCTGCAGTATGAGAAAAAAGTTATCTGCCACCTGAAGTCCAGGGTAATCCTTTCCCAGACCTTCATTTGAAACCAGTAGGTGACAGTGGTACTATTTCACCCAAATTCATCTGTCCTTTTAACCTGCGGGGGCAAAATAGGAAGCAAAATAGCTTTTGCTCTTAACAGATCAAACCAAAGAAAAACAGTGGTGAGAAATGGATTGTGTGCTGAGCTCGCTCACTCATTTGAGGGAGGGGAGATTTATTGACTGCAGGAGTCAATAAAATTGCAGCGCAATCTGGGTTTTCATTTTGAGTCCTGAAGTAACTCTCTGAACTTTGGCAGGAACTTGCTGCAAACAAGTTAAATTCCAAAGTGTTTGCTAGTTTAAACTATGTCTGCCAAAGCAGACACAAAGGGACTAAGGAGCATAAAACATCCCACCCCTGCCTGAGAAAAAAATCTGCCTCATTCTGCTGCTAGTGTAGAGGGTATACAGCCCGAGCCAGCTGGTACACCCTCCTCTGAGCATGCGGGTAACGGTGATGGGGAGGGTGTGGGGAACTAGCTCAATCCTTAATTTTCCACTGTTCAAGCCAAAAGGAAGCACAGTCAGCCCAAAACTGGCCCTAAAACTGGTTGCATATTTTTTCTTTGTTTTTAATCATTTTGATATTAAGGTCAGAATGGTAATAAAGATATGGGTCCTGAAATGACCATAAACAAGATAGAGTCAATGCCTCATGTGTTTCATTCTCATAATGGGTGTAATGGACACTGTCATCAACTCACCTAAAATTACAAAGCTAGAAACAAATGTTTGATTAAGTTAGGTGTTATCATGTATAACAAATGGCAATAACAAACACGATACCCATATTTAACTATACCCATATTTAACAAAGGGAAAACAAATTATCCTCTAGACTTCAGTTTCATCTATTTGATCTCAATAGCATGCACTACTTCAGGAGTCTCCAAGGAATGGAACATTCAAATGCTGGAAATAGAGGAGAAATGACATAAAAATAAATGTTTTCTGTAGAGAAACTATGTATGTTTCTGAAATAAAATGTATGTTTTTTGTTAAAAAATATTGGTCAATCCACTGGAGCTAAATGTTAATAAAATATTTAGTTGTTGCCACATAAGATATTTGCTGTTAAGGAGCAGAAAATGAGGATTCCTTCAGGAGCTTTAAAGACGTAAGAAACTGTACTAAAAGAGGTGATATGAGGCTAGAAATAGCCTACTGATGGAGGCTGGGTTCATGCATTATTATTTTTTTAAACAGTAATCTTGGCATGAAGTATAGGAGATTGCTTATGAAATTTGGTGATAGCATGAAGGATGAAGGCACCATCAGTGCAGAGGAAAAATTAGATACCACGTAGGAAGAAACGGATAATGTAGTGGACAAGGGTAAAGATGGTTACATTTCTTACTACAATGTGGAAGCTCATGAGCTGAGGGAGTAATAGCAAGAATTTAATATATAAACTGCTAGGTCATCACTTAGTAACATCTTAAGGGAAGAAAGATCAGGATATTCTTGTCAGTCATAGGAGAAGAGTGTTCAACAGCATGCAGCCATGGGAAAAGCAGCTGTGACTGCTCAGTGAGGTATTTTCAGTAGAGGTAAGGATTCATTAATTTCTCCACACAAAATTGTGATGAGAACTTACCTGAAATTGTATAGATAGTTTTGACATGCGGGTTTAGGAAAGAAGTAATAAAAATGGAACAAGTTTAGTGATGAACCTTTAGAGAAGGGAGATTGAATAATTCGTAAATGAGGAGGCTGACACTATGTCTACACTGTATTTGCAGGCAGCTCTGAAGACATGCTATGCCTAGCTCCAGACCAACCATAAGCTGTATGCTCACAGATAATGAGGCAGCAACTCTAAGATTATACATGCTGCAGCAAGTCACAGTGTTTTAGCAGAGATTTGATGCCTCACTAATATAATTCAATGGCTTGAAGCATCAGCAGAGACCTAGCATCTCCCTAAAGTGAGGGCAAAGGGATGCTTGGACTATAAAATCCTATGCGAAGAGGTTGCATTGTTTAGCTGAGGCCAAGAGGAGGAAAAATTACTCAAACTATTTAGGATATTGTAGATAAGAAGGGTAAAGCATGCTATCTAAGCCAAGGAACAACTCTGGCACCAAGTCAAGTGTGTCTGATGAATGTATAAAAGGGCTGTTTGGATGTTACTGCTTGTATGTCATCAGTCTTTTCTGGTCCTGTGCTCATGTGAAGCTTGATTTTTCTCTATACTATGGGTACCTGTTGCAAGATACAAGAAGTTGTCTTAGTAGTAAATGACCTTAGTGGTAGATGTGTTTTGGAAAATATTATGTTTCTGTTATTTCTGTCACTTATGCAAGTTTGGCTGCTCCTGCTGCTTTGGCAGCCCTCACTGCCTTTACTGATCTTTCTTCCCTGACGTGGCTGTCAGCTCTGCTGTCACTTTTGCATGTGTTGCTGCCATCACCAACATGCTTTTGGTGTCCATGCTGGGGTAGGATAGCGGGAGATGAGTGGAAACGAAGGGACTTTTAGAGTGCAGAGGATTGAAGCAGGAGGCTCCCCAGTGGTACATTCAAAGCTTGATTCAGCTGCTTAATCACAGACATCAAGTGGTATTTGGGCTGCCCGGCAGCTGCCTGCCCAGAAGGGTACAGCTGTCCTACAGGCTCCATGTCATTTCTGTCTGTCCTGTATGGATGTCTTATGCACCCAACACCATCTCAAACAGTGTCAGAGGCCTATGTGGAGGTAACTGAGTCAGTCAACTCTTCAATGTTTCTGCTAGCCATTAGAGCACCATTATACCTCTGCTTTCGTTCAACCTGGATTCAATGTTTATAGTTGTTCTGGAGGGAAAATCATCATCTTACCTGCAGAATGGTACAGAGATAGAGTGGCCTTCTCGAACAATTAGGGTTTGTTTTAAGAGATACACGAACTTGAGAAAGGGGAGGAAGGGGGAGGAAGAGAGTCCCATCACTGGGCTTAGTAGTAGGACTGAAAAGGCCAAAAGGATCTGAATAATAGAATAGGTCAAAGGCTTCAAACTTGTAAGTCTAAGGTTAAATATGACAGCAGTTTAAGTTCTCTGAAAATCAAACCTCCTATTAGGTTCCTAGTGGAAGCCAAAATTTTGACAACTGAGCTGTGCAAGACTGGAATTAGCGTTGAACCATGGAATCACCTTAGCATGGTGTTACTATTATTTACCATCTGACAGCTGTGAAAGTAATCCATCTTAGATATTTAAATTTAAATTATAATCAGTCCTTTTATCTTAAGCTTTCAGGAAATACTTACATAAGTGTTATTCAATGGATTTTACACCCTCTTAAAAATTCATTATTAAGATTTTAGAATTAAGAAAACTATAAAAGAAAGGCCCATGTTCTCTCTATATTGGTGCAGCTTTTTCATTCAATGCAACTATACCAGCTTAGACCTGGCCTGCATTCCTGTCTTTCCAAGACTGTACAATAAGCAAGGCAAATAGAAAAAAAAAAATCAAACGATGGAAAGAACGGTAGATGAGAATAAAAATTATTCAGCACTGCAACTTCTTAGATTTGTTATCTTCACGCCTTAGAGATTCCATTAGGTTTCCAACACCGACCGCCTGGCTGCTTTTTCGTAGTCTACTAGTGCACTAAATATCCATAGACATAAAATGTACAAAAAAAGTCTTCTAAGCCAGAGGGAATAGAACTGTAAATGTGTAAAACTCTGTATCTGTGTATATATGTCACATCAGTTAAAAAGGAAAGTATAGTTCCTTGATTGCCTATACAAGCTCCATTTACTAAACAGCAAAAGTACCAGACATACATTTTTCAGGGAGCATTACATTGGCCAAAGGTCACAAAAACAATTTCAAAGGCAGCCTGCCCACATTAGTTTCTTGAGATCTTGATTACAAATTTATAAGAGATATACCCTAGACATTGAGAGATGGTCTCAAAGATTACTGTCCTTCCTGCCATCTGCACACTCCACTGGGAACATTAGAAACCCTGTCTATCAACCAAAATAAACAGCTCTTCTCATGAACAGGCCCAAAGAATGCCCTATAAATCATACCTGTCAAAAATGCTAGTAGCATTGCAGAAGACAGAAATCAATCCAAAACTCATTAGTTCGCCTGACAAGAGCTTAATCTTATATTGTTTAATGCCGACCTGAACAACTCAGATAGAATAGAACCATGCAAAGCAGTGGCTGGATTTTCTATTATAGAAACTTTTGCAGTGATTATAGCTTAATCTTTCTCTCAAATCTTCTTCCTTTTCATTCTCCTTTTCTCTATACCACCTGCCAAAAGATATTGACTCCAACAGAGCTTTCTTACTTCTGAAGGGATAGATACATCATGATTGCCTCATTCAACAGCATCCAAGACTGTGCATCTACATTTTGCAAATGTCTTCTGCTAAGCAGGATAAACAAGTATGGATTGGATTATATACGGTATTGTTTGAAGAGGTTGCCAAGCAGAATGGGTATACTACTAACTTTTTATTAGATTTGAACTAAATCTTTTAATCTGCCACCATGGAATAAAGTATAAAATAATTCCTAGGTCATGTAGGATAACAGGAAAATGCAAGTACAGAAAGTAAATGTTGTAAGTCAAGATGTTCTTCATCCACAGATTTGGGGAACAAGACATATTACAGTCCCATGTGGAATTTATATTTTGTGAATTCCTTAAAATATTAGAGGAATGTGTAGTTTGATTTCAGTGGCTTTATTCAAGTGATTTAAATGTGACTAGGGACTGTTCTTTTGCACTCAGACCTACTGGTGTGGAATGGCTTGCAACCACGCTATTGCGCTCCCTGATTCTCCAAGAAAGGATGTATGCCTGTTACTAACTCTTCAAGGGCTGTTTAGGAGACCCCTAAATGGCACTGACCAAAACCATGCCCAGGATGATTCCAACAGTTTCAACAAAATGGATGGTTGACATCCAGCGTAGAGCTGAATTTACTAGTATATACTTAGTCTTACTGTTTCTGTTTAGTTTACCAGCATGTGCAGAGCCATAGTATCTAAGATCACAAAAGTGAAAATACTATGTCCCAATATAAGAAAACATTAAATTTTAGGAAGAAAGACATTATTCTGAAATGGCCTTCAAAGTGACACTACCAACCTCCACATGACATTTAAGTGGTGGTTTTATTTCTCAGTTTGCACAAAATATAAACTGAAACTTCAGAAGCCATATCACCTCTGGAGAATGTATTATGTTGTTAGGAGCTCAAGCGGTGAGTGTTTGACATACTGCTTAGCACTCTGATATCAGGTGGCCCTTTGGATCTATGGACATCACAGAAGAAACAGAAATTCAAATGTGAAACAAGGAATGCATACAGCCAGTCATAAGCGAAGCTAACAGCACTGCACAGTAGCTTCCCATATAAATCCAGTGAAGAGCTAACTTGTAAGGAACATGCTCCAGTCAGGCCACAAGACATAAAGCTGGTCTGGCTTGGTGCAATCACTCTGGACTTTGAATGTCAGAGCATATGCTGTGGGTGGAAGAAGTAGCCCTGTCTTTTACTATGTGCTTGTAAGTGTTGTGCGTACAGCTATAACTGCAACCTGGAGTTACAGCAAGGATGAAATTAGCTTCTTCCTCTTCTTTTTTTTTTGCACATTAAAGGGTCAGTTCAATTTTTGAAGCAAGAGAACCCCTTGTCAGTGTTGTGCATCCTTGCGCAAAGTACCTTCCCTGCATCTCATGGATTTTGCTGGAGTCAAGCATTAGACCCAAATCTGGAATTGTAGGTCCTAATGAATTTCTTCTGTTCTTTTAGTCTAACCGGTCCAAGGTGTGTGCAAAGAAACTGGCTGTTATGAGGACTGAGTATCTAAGACCTTGTTTTAGGATGGTGGGAAGATAGGTAAGAAGTTTTCTTACTTCTTACCTTAAGGGAATGTGGTTTTTTGCACTAAAGGGTCAGTTCAATTTTTGAAGCAAGAGAACCCCTTGTCAGTGTTGTGCATCCTTGCGCAAAGTACCTTCCCTGCATCTCATGGATTTTGCTGGAGTCAAGCATTAGACCCAAATCTGGAATTGTAGGTCCTAATGAATTTCTTCTGTTCTTTTAGTCTAACCGGTCCAAGGTGTGTGCAAAGAAACTGGCTGTTATGAGGACTGAGTATCTAAGACCTTGTTTTAGGATGGTGGGAAGATAGGTAAGAAGTTTTCTTACTTCTTACCTTAAGGGAATGTGGTTTGAGAACAGGAGTGTGGGAATATTGGGTTTGGAAATGGGGGAAAAAAAAAAAGAAAGGAATCTGTGTAGATTTGGGAGTCATTGAGGGGAAAACAGCTAAAAGGAGATGAAGATATAAAGGAGGATATTGGTGCTAGTGCTGGACCAGAACCGGGCGAGAAAGCATATTCAATTTTGACTTCACAGAGATTGTATCAAACAGCTAATGACATCCATCAGAATCTGATAGCAGATGCTCAGGAATAATTTACAGCCTGTGCTAGTTTTGGAACAACAAGTTCTGTAAATATATCCCCTGTCTGTTTTTTACAGAGCAAAAGGAAGAGAGAAAAGCAGAACAATAAAATGGGATTATAAAATGCTATAGCAGCAGGAGTTAAGGAAATGGAAATAGTGGGTGGTTTCTGTGATAGGCCCAGAAGAGCATGAAAACCCTGCTTGATGATGTAGCTTCTGGATCAATGGGTGATTTTTAATTCACTATGATTCCCCTTCTCACATGGCTTATTTTAAGGGAGCAGGCAGGGGGGAATGGTGCTTCCAATTTAATAGTGTCTATAATAATCCTTACAGAGTTTACAGGTCTTGTCCTCTCACTCCTTTGCACCCATGTCTACTCCTAAGCCATCTTCTCCTCCATATTTTTCAGCTTTCAGTTAGGAGCTGCTTTCCCCAGGGGATCTGACCACTGGTGCTCCTAATTTCTGAGTTATTATTTCCCCAGGCTCCTGTCCACCACCAGCTCACAACTCCCGTCATTCAGTATGGCAATCAGCCTCCCCCACCCGCCCCTGTTTTTTCTGATCATTATCATCCCCTTCTCCTTCCCTTTGTACTGGAGTTTCACCTGTACCAGCCTCTTGCTGGTGATGGTTCATCCCCTTTCTCCACCACAAAACTGCTACAAATATCTGTGTATTCAGGCTTTTAGCTCATAGATGTGTTTTGTTTTTAATGTCTTGCCATTCCAGGTGAGAGTTTGTATGGGTTCCCTCCCCTCATTTATACCCTTCCTAAGATCCCTTGCAGCCTCCTCTTTCTTCCCTCCATGAAATCGTCACCCACCTTACCTCTGTCCCTTTTAACAGGGAGTTTTGCCATGAGTTTTGGGATATTATGAATTCCCATTTACCTGGAAGGGAGCAGGGAGGGCGAAGATGTGTAAATGTACAATTATGTTATATTTGGCATCCTCTGAGGTGTCCCAAATAACACAACTCTTTTTTTGCTTCAATTGTATTGACTTACATAACAAATTTTCACTGCATCTTTGGGGAGAACATCCTATTTAAGGATGGATTAAAAGTTCATATAGGGGCACTGATGACAGAACTGGGAGTTTTAAAGTAGCTAGGAAATTTGGTCTCTACTTTTGCTTCCTTTTTTTGCAATATATAATTATAATAGCAACAACAAAAATAAAAGTGATAATAGAACCTCCAACCTTGGAGATATTCAGAACTCAACTGGACAAGGTCCTGTGCAACCTGATTTAATTAAACCTGCATGTAGCATCAAGCTAGATTAGATAACATCCAGAGGTCTCTTCTGACCTTAATTATTCTATGAAACTATTATTAGCAGCTGTTAATAACAACGGCCCTGAAAATGAAGATTTGAAAGGAGCACTGGCAATGAGATGATTATTTACTATACCTTTTTGTGGGTCTTGAACTTAAAATAAAGTATTTACCGATACGTATGCATGATGTTCTTTAAATCAGGGGATAATTTCTTTTCCCAAGGGGGAGAAGGAACTATAATTTTACTTTAAGCACATGCCCGAATGTCATGGAAATCAATGGGATTTGATAGTGTGCCTAATGTTAGGCATGTGTTACTTATTTTCTGGAGTTGTAGCCTATGGTGGGGAAGCAATATTAATAACAGAAAAAGGCAGTTCCTAGAGATTAGAAAGAGATTACATCTCTCAGTACTTCACCTTGGAAAGTCTTTTACCATTCCTCAGAAAACAAGACCATTATAATGAAAAGTCTTCCCTTGGTGACCCTTGAAATCTTATTAGTAAATGGGAGCTTTCCTTCCCCAGGGGCTTGATTGACTAACAGCAATGGAGCGATTCCGGCAAGGTTCACAGGGAGGGAGCCTAACTCTTGTGTTGCTACGTGTGTTGTGGGCAATAGGAAAAAATAAAGTGCCTGCGGGTTTATGTCCCGTGTTTCACCTTATGCGCCTCCATTTCCAACTAGATTCAAGAGATTGCACAGGGCCTTGTCCAGTTAGCTTCTCTAACGCTAGAAAAACTTTAAGCATCCTGCTTTGTAATTGAAAGAGAAAACTCACATCTACTATCATTAAGCAATAATTATTTTGTTTTTCTAGGGAGGATTCAGTAAGATAAACACTTCACAGATAAACAAAGTTCCAGGGCTTCAGGCCAAGATATTTATTGACTTAGAAGGTACTTATCTCGTAGTTCACTCCCATGTAAAAAATATAATGATAGTAATTATGTTAAAAAACAGATCACTTTTTAAATTATTTAAAAGTGCTCTTCCAGAATTTAACAGGATGATAATTGCTCCAGCAGCTTTTATGACCTGTGAGGAAAAAATTAGCCACAGGAAAAAGGAAGATCCCAACCTGCTCTTTGTATTTCATTCTTACTCATTTATTTAATTATTTTTAGGATGGCATCTTCATTTCAAATACAACTGGCATTTGGGGAAATAGACTGAATTCTGAGGGTAGGAAAAGATTCAATCCCCTTGAAAATGATGGTTACTCTAAAAGCCCCAAAAGAGAGAGATATCAGAGAATTGTCAGATTGAGTACCTAGATAAAACTTAGACATAACTAATACTTGTAGCTCCGAATCTCAGTATCTCAGAGAAATTCAGACACCTGAATTTTTTTTTTCCTCATTCCAAAACAGAACAAGATGTCACAGTATGAAAATTCCCATAATGTTTTTATGTATAATTAAAATATTTCCTATTCCGATTTTTGTTTAGCTGGTTCATATTCTCATTAATAGTGTAAAGTAAATCTTGTAAGAAAGATCATGTTGTTCTTTGAGCTTGCCTTCTCAAATCCAACACTCAAATGTCCTGGGAAATATGAAACAAAGTGCTTTGCTTTTATTTTTATATGGAAAATAAAAAGTAATCCGTATGGACATGTATAGATAGGGAAGAGATCAGAGGATCAAGCTGATTGATAGAAATGTCCTCAAGGGGACTGGCAAGCCTGTAAACTACCCCTTTCCCAGGACATCCTTCACATCTGCCCCTCAGTTTTATGAATTCCACCTGTGCTTTTATTAAACATGTTCTAAAAGGAATTTAATCAGATTATCTCAGGTTGACGTAAATACTCAGCCCGCACTAAATTGTTTCAATTTGCTGAACATTATAAATAAATAAATAAAAATGCTGATCCTAAGTGATGTTTGCTGTTCTGATTTGATTTCATTTCTGACCTGAAAAAATCAATTACTTCCACAGTCAAGTTTTATCCCCCCTTCTCCTCTAACTTCATACTTAGGTTAATGGACTGTTGAGTCAGAAGGGACCACTGTGTTAATGTAATCTGACCGCCTGTGTAGCACAGACCATGGGATTTCCTTGCACTAATTCCTGCCTGTACTAAAATACTTCCTTATTAAAAAAGAAAAAAACCCAAAACCATCTAGTCTTAATTCAATTTTATTTGTCATTATAAGAAGCTCATCACTGCTCTGAGGAATTCATTCCAGCCAGGACTACCTCTGCATGCAAGTAGGGGTGAGAATTTTAGAATATATGCATATTTACTCATCAAAATAAATTGATTTTGGGTTGTGGGTTTGGTGGGATTTTTTGTTTGGGTTTTTTTGGTTTTTTT
>NW_008795477.1:980617-984390 GCF_000699145.1 Aptenodytes forsteri
AGGGAGCCTAACTCTTGTGTTGCTACGTGTGTTGTGGGCAATAGGAAAAAATAAAGTGCCTGCGGGTTTATGTCCCGTGTTTCACCTTATGCGCCTCCATTTCCAACTAGATTCAAGAGATTGCACAGGGCCTTGTCCAGTTAGCTTCTCTAACGCTAGAAAAACTTTAAGCATCCTGCTTTGTAATTGAAAGAGAAAACTCACATCTACTATCATTAAGCAATAATTATTTTGTTTTTCTAGGGAGGATTCAGTAAGATAAACACTTCACAGATAAACAAAGTTCCAGGGCTTCAGGCCAAGATATTTATTGACTTAGAAGGTACTTATCTCGTAGTTCACTCCCATGTAAAAAATATAATGATAGTAATTATGTTAAAAAACAGATCACTTTTTAAATTATTTAAAAGTGCTCTTCCAGAATTTAACAGGATGATAATTGCTCCAGCAGCTTTTATGACCTGTGAGGAAAAAATTAGCCACAGGAAAAAGGAAGATCCCAACCTGCTCTTTGTATTTCATTCTTACTCATTTATTTAATTATTTTTAGGATGGCATCTTCATTTCAAATACAACTGGCATTTGGGGAAATAGACTGAATTCTGAGGGTAGGAAAAGATTCAATCCCCTTGAAAATGATGGTTACTCTAAAAGCCCCAAAAGAGAGAGATATCAGAGAATTGTCAGATTGAGTACCTAGATAAAACTTAGACATAACTAATACTTGTAGCTCCGAATCTCAGTATCTCAGAGAAATTCAGACACCTGAATTTTTTTTTTCCTCATTCCAAAACAGAACAAGATGTCACAGTATGAAAATTCCCATAATGTTTTTATGTATAATTAAAATATTTCCTATTCCGATTTTTGTTTAGCTGGTTCATATTGTCATTAATAGTGTAAAGTAAATCTTGTAAGAAAGATCATGTTGTTCTTTGAGCTTGCCTTCTCAAATCCAACACTCAAATGTCCTGGGAAATATGAAACAAAGTGCTTTGCTTTTATTTTTATATGGAAAATAAAAAGTAATCCGTATGGACATGTATAGATAGGGAAGAGATCAGAGGATCAAGCTGATTGATAGAAATGTCCTCAAGGGGACTGGCAAGCCTGTAAACTACCCCTTTCCCAGGACATCCTTCACATCTGCCCCTCAGTTTTATGAATTCCACCTGTGCTTTTATTAAACATGTTCTAAAAGGAATTTAATCAGATTATCTCAGGTTGACGTAAATACTCAGCCCGCACTAAATTGTTTCAATTTGCTGAACATTATAAATAAATAAATAAAAATGCTGATCCTAAGTGATGTTTGCTGTTCTGATTTGATTTCATTTCTGACCTGAAAAAATCAATTACTTCCACAGTCAAGTTTTATCCCCCCTTCTCCTCTAACTTCATACTTAGGTGAAAGGACTGTTGAGTCAGAAGGGACCACTGTGTTAATGTAATCTGACCGCCTGTGTAGCACAGACCATGGGATTTCCTTGCACTAATTCCTGCCTGTACTAAAATACTTCCTTATTAAAAAAGAAAAAAACCCAAAACCATCTAGTCTTAATTCAATTTTATTTGTCATTATAAGAAGCTCATCACTGCTCTGAGGAATTCATTCCAGCCAGGACTACCTCTGCATGCAAGTAGGGGTGAGAATTTTAGAATATATGCATATTTACTCATCAAAATAAATTGATTTTGGGTTGTGGGTTTGGTGGGATTTTTTGTTTGGGTTTTTTTGGTTTTTTTTGTTTTTTTTTTTCTCCAGTGAACACAGGTTGATTTAGACTGTTCTCAAGGCATATTAGCCTACTCTTACAAGTAAACCCACAGTGGAAAAAATAGTACCTCTCCCCTAAATTCTCTCCTGAGTCTGACAGTTTTAAACCTTTAGCTGTTTTTTTCCTACTCTGTTTAGGTAGCAAATTTAAAGAATAGGCCTGCACAGTAAAACGCCATTTCAGAGATAACTAAAACTGGAAGCACTGTAGCTGTCAGTTTATACGTTATTTACAGCAAATTTAGCCCAGATATAGGTCTGTAGTGATGTAACTACACTGCTTCCAGGACAGAGAGTATCTCTGCATGACATTGTACTATACTACATAAATGCATCCTCTTATTTAGAGACAGCCCTGGCATCTCTGCATGGGGTGCTGTTGTATCAGGTAGGTAGCTCTATGCTGAGCTCTTCAGGGCAAGAACTGTCTTTTCATTATATGCGTGTATGTGTAACTGCCTTTCCCTGGGGCCTCTAGGTATTGCTGTGCTAGAAATAAATTATAATAATGAATAAGTGACCTGGACACATACAGTCCAGGAATCTCTGATGTATGCAAATGGCGTTCAGTGCAAAGGGCTAACACTAAATCCAGACGATAAAGTTAACTTATAGTTCTATCCTGTGCATTTTAAATTTTATGTGAGCTTGTTATGCAGAACATTTTGCCCCACCAGAGAAAAAAAAGAAATGTGAAATGATAGCATCCACCTGTTTACTATTAGCAAGGGCACAAGAAAACTCCTGAATGCTCCCAGTAAGCTGTGACAGAGGAATACTCTAATTGTAAACCCCATTGACAGAAACAGAGTAATTTATTCTTTTCCAAATAGTCAGCCATATATTTGAAAACTATCTGCTTGTGAATTTTACAGCATGCACAGCTCAGAAACATCGGCCTATAATTATGCAACAGCTGAGCATATGTAAGGGCTGGAATAAATAGCCAGCACAGCCTCAGATGGACTGAAGTGGGTTTGTGTTATTGTAGGGCTGCAGTTGTAGTAAGGAATGTGGGGGCACGAAGTACATTAGCTGGCCAAAGTCCTGTAAGTGTGATGCTCCTCCTTCTTGTTGGTCTTGACACTGGGTTGAAACATACACCCCTTCAAAGCAGAGTTTACAGTTACAGCCCTAGTGATCTGGTGTTTGAAGGAGGTAATTGAATTTCATGTAATTACTGGGAATGGTGGCTGTCTTTCACCTGATTTTATAAATTACAAGCTAGTAGTTTCTGTTGTGTGTATGGATGTTGAAAGTCCTGTGATATTTTTGTAAGATCCATGAGTTTCTACAGTGTGTTGGCCTCCTCTCTACTTGTTTCTTTACCAAAAAGACCCCCAAAAACCACTATTAGAGCAAAATCTCCCATTTTTCAGAAGAGCTGAACAAGAAAGAACAAAGGGAGAAGCAATAGTGATCTGCAGGAATCACACATTCACCTGATAAGTGTCTGCTAGAGGTCCTCTTGGCAGTCTTCGCACAAATAATTTGTAGTGGTTTTCAATTTTTTTTTTTTTACAGTTTGCCCAAATGTATGGCAAACCATTAAGAGCTGTTTCTCCTTGTTCAGCAAACACCCGGGTCAGACCCTCGTCCACTAGTCAACATTGAGGCTGCCTCTGTCCAAAGGTCATCTGAGAGCATCTTTTCTTTGTGCATTTTGGGTAAGGAGCATTTTAATACTGATATTAATAGAAGTGGTAAATTATTCCAGGCTTTGGACTTTGCATTTCAGATCAAGGATCCCACTGCGATGTGAGTAATTATGGTGATCAAAAACTTGTGTACACCAAAAAGCTCCCTACACGGGATTACAAAAAGTGCTGCAGAAGGAAGAAAAAGCTAACAAAGACGAAGTAGAATAACAGAGACATGGTGGGACGTCTCCTATGATATGAGGAGGGGTCTCCCTCTATGTCAATGACCGGCTGGAGTGCCTGGGGCTCTGCCTGGGGATGGATGAGGAGCCGACCGAGAGCTTATGGGGCAGAAC
>NW_008795477.1:987194-1026402 GCF_000699145.1 Aptenodytes forsteri
AAAGTCATATTCTCTGCCGTATCAGAGCCATTTGCTGCTCAGGAATCACTGGCCAGTATGTATTGTTGGGAATAAAGTTTGCAGTCTCAAAGAAGTCAGGAGTTCCCTCTGTCATAGTAATACCTCCTCCTTACTGATGCATTTAGCTTGTAGTGACAGGAACTAGAGAAATATCCTAGCAGTGCTTCAGCTGATTAAAAAAACAAGATTATTAAGAAAAATATTTTTATTATTTGTGTTTTGAATTCTTACTTCTAGTTTAATTTTAATAATAAAGACCTGAGGGAAGGTAGTCTAAGGAAACCAAACCTAGTAGTTAAATTTCCATACAGTCTGAACATACACTGAAACACAGAGGCCTTGTTAAACACTTTTAACTTCTTTTGAAGCTGTTGGTCAGAAATGCAACCCATATCTGTGGCAGAAGGATGGTGTTACAGTGTAGGAGATACTATTTTTACTACTTTCTGGATAATTGCCAGTCCTCTGAGTTAACATTCACAATTTTGGCTTCAAATATCAGAGACATTTAGAAATCTATGCCTTACTAATTAACTAGGCAGGGGAAGATTCCTAATCTGTCAGCATTAAGATTTTGGAGCTAGAAAAATAAATCTGTTCTTCTAATAAATTGTAAGGTAAATTTTGGTGAATTGAACAGTTTCAAAATGTTGGTATCTCTGTTCTCAGTCTATTGTGCTTGCCTCGGTGTGCGTGTGTGTCTTCATATGCATATATATGTATTTTACAGGAAATGCAAAGCATTAAAACCAACCTGAAATCCTGACTGATGCTAGAAATCACTTTAATAATAAATAGTGATGAAACATTCATCTTATAGTGATGATTAAAGCTCCTCAGTAGTTGAAATAGGAATCAGAGCTTTTAAAATGTTTCAGCCCTCGCTCCTTGCATTATTATCTGAAAATATATCACTCTTCACTGCATAAAGTGTCTGTTCCTTCTGTGCTGCAGAAACTCATTCTTTAGCCTGCAAATGTGATATTTGTGCTCTTTTATAACAGAAGCTGCTTTATAGCAGATACCATGGGAATCACCAAAGGGAAAGACATAAGCCCAGTTCCTCTGTCACTCTGAGAGTGGATCTCACTATCTTCTGGTGAGACCCAGCGTGATTCAGGGTGACCTCATTTTCCATTAGAAGAAAAGTGCAAGGGATTCCTATAGTGAAAGAATGAAGAAAAATAACTGGCATCCAAAAGATTAAAGGGGTACCAAGCAGGAGCGTAGGGTGCTATGAGGAAAGTGGTAATTCTGCATCTCCTTAGCAAAGCATCCTCTTTTCTCTCTGGCAGCTATGACTTTATGCTAGAGCTCATCAAGATCTTTAATACTGTGTGACACCAAAAATTCCTTGTATTTTTTAATAAAGTATTCTGGGTGTTTGAAGTCTTTCTGTAGGTATTATGGTGACTAAAATGCAACAAAACCCTAACCAGAAACCTATGAAATGAGAAAGAAAGCAAATCAGCAGTTCTAGTGGACACCCAAGATTAATCAGCTTTGGTGCCTCGTGGGCACAGTTTAGGAGTCAGCAAGCAGAGCAGGGTGGTGGCAGATGAGGGAGAGGTGTGATGAGGGAGGGAGAGATCCTGATATGCACATTATCTCAGCTAGCCTAGTATGAAGTTTCCTTGACTCAGCATCCAGCCATCAGGGATTTTCTTAACCCCAGGCAGCTCTTGAAAACTCAGTGGGGTTGTGTATGATGGGAGCCTCATCCACCTGTGTCCAGCCTGAGACGGGCACGCAGTTCTCTTGGCCAGTGCCTTCCAACAATGGGACCGATCTGCTGCTTTTCTACCTGCAGTACTATGGGATTATGTCTGTGCTGTAAATTAATTGAAACAAGGAGCATCATGCATGGAATCCCCTTCTAAATAGGGAGCTCTTATGCTGCCTGTGATGTCTCATATTTTGAAGACCTCTTCTCTTCCAAAACATCCTGGTCCACAATGCCACGACAAAGTCAAGTCTGGTCTTTGTGGGAGGGACATGTCCAGCCCTGACTGCAGAGGCTCTTGATGCTAGGCTATAGCTGTGGAAAAGAGGTGCATTTCTGTGTGTCGACTCTCCACAAAGCCACCATAGCCAGTGCAGGGGATCCCAGAGCAAGAGGTTGGCTGGGACACTCACTGGCAGGAAGGGAGATGGGAGCCATGAGGGACGTGATGTGGGATCCAGCTAAGCACCTCAGGTACTCAGTCCTGAATCATGACTGTGGCACTGGAAAACAAGGACAATTACAGATACCTCTTTAAACTCTGGAAAATAATACACTAAAACCAGGAATCAGTCCTTATTACCACCTAGTTCCTTGCTGTAAAGGTATTGCAGCTGAAGACTAGACAATACAGCAAATGAACAGTGGGCACTTAGATAACAGCAAAATAATTGTGATCAGTGCGATAAGTACTGCTGAAATTACTCCTCCTTGCCCACCCCTTTCAAAGATAAAGACCTCATGATAAGAAGGCAGCTAGGAAAACTAAATTTATTTTGCTGGCTAGAAATACCTGTAATTTATTCCTGAAAAGTATAGAGATCGTGCTGATATTATAGCACAGAGTGAGGATGGGAGAAACCCTGCTAAGATCCCTGCACATTTCCTATGTCCTCCTATGGTTTTCCTGCAGGGGCTGAAATCACAGCCTTGGTGTACAAGGTGTATAGGAGCAGTTTTGGCAATGACTTTGCTTGAGCCACTTCCCGTGGCAAAGTCAAGGGCTTTTCTCTTTTCAAGTATTTTTATCGATTTCACTCTTCTCCTCTCCTCTCTTATTAATACCTCTTCTGGTTTTCACAGGACAATAACCCTAATGCCTTCTCTGCTAGCATCCTGCACACCCTCCCTGCCCTCATCTTCACTCATCTTTCTTCTGAGAAGACCTTCCTGGCCAGATCCATGAATCCTGCATCAAGCAATGAGTCAGAGAGAAGATGTGTGCGGGAAGAGGGGTGGATTTTGTTTCAAGAGCTGCTGTTGTTAATAGTTTGTGGATAAAACACTTGTTCATGATCAATATTCTCTGCTTACACTGAATAATGCAGTTTTCTGTAGAGCCCTTGGCACTAATTCTGACGGATAGCTCTTCCTACCTGGAGCAATGAGTCTGAGCTGCTGTGGTCCTTCCTAGCAAAAATAGTGCAAGGCTGAGCTTCTGACACAGCTATGATGCTCAGTGTCTGGTCTTGCCTGTTTGGGGCTAGCTTAAATGCCTCTCTGCTGCATCCTCAGTATAGGTGAATGGAAAAGGTTTGTTGTTTTTTTGTTTTGGTTTGGTTTGGTTTGGTTTTAATTTAGAAACAAACTTGATCTATGAATCAAATCTTCAAAAGAGACAAAATGCCATCTCTAAAGCTGCTTTTTCAAACCTTTAATTCTGGTCCAAGCATCCTTGCTGTGCCCTGGGGCCAGAAGAATTCCTGGGGAGGGGACAATGGGAGAAAAGTCACATTTAAGGTTGCTCCCTACTGCACATGAACAAATCCTGACTTTCCATTTGCTAAAAAGGCCTTTCTGCAAACAAAAAAGAAGTGAGAGCCTCACATGTAAGGGAGGCTGCAGGAAGTCTCAGTAAAACATGGTTATTTGGCAATCAAGAGAGAGATCGCTGCAATGTCCGTCAAGATGAGTGAGAGTGGGAATCGCTGTCTCCGGCAGGATGGACCGTGCCGGAGAGGCGAGGGGTGGCTTCGGGCAATGCCAAGCCCTCCCTCCAGCCCAGCGGCCTGCTGTAAGGTAGTTTGGGGAGCAAAGTTAGCAGAGCAGCTGCGATATTTGTCTTGCGAGCACGCATCGGCTTGGAAATTTCCACTCGAGCAGGAGTGGGGCCAGCAGGTGGCACTGCGAAGTAGCCCAAGACGAGGGAGCGGCGCATCGCGGGCAGCCCGGCTGCAGCAGCTGCCTTCCCTCGCTGGGCTGAAGCAGACTTTTTTTATTATTCTCTTCCCCCCCCACCACCCCCCGAGATGAAAAATGCAGTAATCAGCACGGGTGGAAACGAAAAGCAGGAATGCCCCAAAATTGGGTTATTCCCCTATTTGAGACAACGGTTGTGCAGCGATAGGAAGATTTGTCTAACCCCCCCAAACTGCCTTCAGGTCTGGTGGTGTTAAAGGTTAATCCTGAGAAAGCTACCTTTTCTTTTGTTTTTGTTTTGTTTTGGTTTTTTTTTCCACCCATTTGAATCTGCCTCCCTACCCGCTCCCTCTGCTTTCTCCAGTAGGACAGTCCAGCACAAAAAGTTTCTTCTGCCATGTGAATCGTGAGTTTTTTTCCCCCAGTCAGAGCTGGAGCATTCCCTGTGCTTCTGTCTGGTTTGAGGATGAGAGACCTCAGTTTTACCCTCTCTTTTGGGCACTGAGAGCCACAGGTGTCTTTATGAGACAAGCCGTAGCCCTAGCACTGCCACTGGCCTGTTGTGTGACTTCGTACTGTTCATTTTCCTATTTACCCTTGGGAAGTTTCTCTGTTCCATCCACTCAAAGGAGTGGCAGTCTTTTACATGCCACACAGCATAGCACCATGGAGATCTGATCTTATCTTACCTGGAGATATCGCCGTTTTAGTAGTAATTACTCTCAAGGTTAATCATCAACTTTCTATATATAAAGCTTGTATTTACTTTGAGATGTGGCACAAGGAAATGAGAATGCAAATAGACTACTTTTCACTTAGAAACCATGTAACATGCTTTAATTATTTTTTTTTTTTTTACTTTATCGTGTACACAAATAAATTCATCATCTTGCTAAATGAGCTTTAAAAAAGCGCCCTTGCAGCGTGTCTCTAGGCGAAACAAGCGCTGCCATCATATAATGAGATTTGCATTTGTGGAGTTGTTCAGAGTTGCAGCTCACCAACACAGCACGCTGTCGAAGACAGCAGCCCTGGTCTGGAGCGATGCTTTGTTCATGGAGAGGAGGTTTCACCTCCATTCCCACGTGGAGCCTGAAGCTCCAAACCAATGGCCTATCTGAGGTCCATGCGGGATCCCCACATTGCCTTGGCACTGCTACGCTGCAGGATTTTGATGGGCTTCAAAGCCATCAAGGCTGGTATGACCCCACAAACACCATGCGACAGATCACCATGATTTGAGGCTCCCAGAGCCTCTGGTACAATGATACGACTCCATCCCCTGATAAATAATGAAAGTCCCAGACGTTCGTTTGTGATAAACATATTACATGTGGGAAAAGGGAGGCATTAGCCTTAGATCGCCAAGGTTGCTCATTCGGTGTTTATGAACAACAGAGGAAACGTAACAGAAAGGGGGTTTCTAGAGAAAGAATAGCAGGTGTCTATAGCGCTGTGGAAGATCACTACCCCTAGCGCTAGCCCTGTCCTGTACTGAGCTACATTTATGGGACTGATTCATGGATGTATTATCCTAGTTTTATTCATTTGTTAACTCAATAAAGAAGTCAGCCCTGGGGTGAATGGGAAAAGTTAAACTGGTGGCATCCCTCAGTGAGTGGGAAATCAATGCAATGAACCACCAGCTTCTTGGCTCGGTGGAAAACCTTGAGGGTGGCGGAAAAAAAACCCTGTTTGCACAAGGAAAGGAACTCTCAGGCTGCATTTATACAGTGTCATCCTCCTTTGATATTTTGTGGCATTTCTACAGGTCTTGCTCTGGTTAACATGTTTAAACACACACATTTTCAAGGTTAGTTTGACATTAGCACGTTTACTGCTAAAGGCATGCGATAGTCTAAAGCACTCGTTCAGCGCAACCTGCCCGGTGTCCCAACGTGTTGCACAGTTCACTCGTATAATCTCTCGGCAGTCTGAGCTACGGAGCGTGTTATTGCTAATAGAGCAATATTTGCACCTTCCCTGGGGAACCTGAAATCCTCTGACTGCCAAGTGCCAACGTGTGTGGCCTGAACGTTACGACATGCCAATCAAGGTCCTTTCAATAACTTCAGCAGAGTTATGGAGAGGTTTTCATCTTCTGGGCACCTGACATAGTCCTTAGTCTATCACCTTAGTTTACTTCACCCATGGTTTTCTGTAATGTCATTAGGATTAAAAAAGTTTACTAGGGTTAAAACAGGCAAGCATTTCCACTCCTTTCCAATCCTGGCTGGTTTAAATGCCTCCCAGAAAGTGAAGGCAATTTTGTGGGAATTCTGTCTTGTACCTCTGTTGATAGCCTCACTAGAGTCTTGTTAAGAATCTTTTATTCTGGTATTTAATACGTATAGCCTCACAGTTTCTGCCTGGTATAATTTCACAGCTGGGGAAACTGAGCCACAATAAGATTAAAGGCTTTTTTTCAAAGGAAAGGAATGAGTTAACAATACTAGTAGGAACAGAACAGACAATAAAACCTTGTCTCTTTGTTTCCTGCTGTACCCAATTATCAATTTCCTCTTACAGTACAGAGTGGCTGTAATTAGGGAAATGGGTGGCTTTGCACAAACAAGTTATTTCCATTCAGTATTGAAAACATTGCCTAGCAGAAGTTCAGTATCTATATAGCTTCCCAGCGCTGTCTGAACATAGGTAGGAAAATAATAATTTAGGTATACGTATATACATATGCATACACTTACCAGCACTCTGTTTTAATGGAACATTAAGCTAATGTCACGTTAAGTTACAATGCACTTCTTATGGAAGCAAAACCAGCATCTATATAAATATCAGATAGATGTATTATGATCTGCACAATTGCAATAAATGGCAGATGGCTATGCAGTAATGGGACACTAAAAAATATTTACCACATCTTCTGAGAGTACCACCGCTCCTATTTGCTGTCAGGGTGAATGGCTAAGTTTGATGTGTGGCCTTCGGTACGGCGCCTTTCCAAATGTGTGATGACATCACAAATCAAGCAGGGGTTTGAGTGAAAATGGCTTGCTCCTGGTACAATCATCTAGGTTCCCCAAACCAATACTGCTCTGGGTCTAGAACAAGCGTGTGTGGGGACTATGGTGTGGCTTTTTGTGTCCGCTCAACAGGGGTGTGGATGAATTGCTCGATAATATCCCTAAAACTCTTTGGGTCTCTTTTTTTCCTCTGTCCTGCTAGGCCAAATTTCCAAAAGGGTCTCCGGGAGGACTTTCCACATGTAAAATTGGCGCTTTCACATCTGGCAGCTCTTCCCTCTGTGTCTGCACCTGTCTGACCTCACAGACATGTCTACCCATGAGAGGTCTGATTTATACTTCAAATTCAGGCTGCTAAAGAAAAAGAGAGGGTCAAATTGCACCCACATAAAGGAGTTTTTATTAGTGTGAGTTTGAAACTTCAGGGCTTCTTTCTTACCTTCCTATTTTCCCTCCTGAAGTACAATGACTTGTCTCATTTTCTCCCTCTGCATTAACTCTTTTTTCATTGTTTAGCTCAGTTTTTTATCCTCACCTTCTGTTTGTCTCTCTCCTTCCCATTTCTTTTTCATCTCATGACCTACTTGAATTCCTTGCTCACTTTAGCATCCTTGTACATGTTATCAGCGGGGCTTATGGACTTCTGACTGTTTGGTGACCTGTGTCATTTTAGTGCTCCAGTTTTTCCGTACTGCATATCCAGCTGTTCACGCACCCCACTGGCAAATGTGCGTTTTTGTTCTGTGCTCTTCCAGAGATGAAGTGTGATAGTGTTCCCCTCAGCCTGGGAAGACTGGTTCTTTAGACTGATGAAACAATCCTAGGTCCCCATTTTAGTCCATTATGCATGAGACAAGTTGATGGCCCTTACAGTAGGCAAAGTTAGTCTGAAGCTTTGCTGAATCTGTCTGTTTATAACTGAATATAAATGATGAATACAAGAATATGTTTCTAAGGATAGACAGACAGGGGTATACGTCAGACATACTTATCTGTTTATATTACTTGTATTCTGGGTAGTAAAGTACACTTGGGAAAAAATAAGTAAGATTGGTTCAGGTCATGTCTGTAGCTGCCCATTCTAAAACAAATACCTCCCTATGACTTCCTCACTTCTCAGCCCGCATCAGTCTCACAGTCTCACCTTCTCCATGGTTGTTAATCAAACCAAATTCCCAAGCATATGTCCAGGGAAAGGAACCTGGTCTGAAGTTGTTGCTAAAGATGATCTCTCAGTAAGGACATTTCAGCCTTGTAAAGCAAATCTCAGCTCAGCACTACAAGAATTCAGAAATTCAGAGTGACCTTAGTAGAAGGTCTTTCCTGACCTTTTATAGAAAGATCTGGCAACTAGCTGCACTGGTTCACATTTCAGCTGTGTTGTTTATCTGTTCTGCATGGCTCTGGTAACATGTGATGTATCAAAACCCAAAGCTTATCACATAAATAAAGAATGGAGACAAAACCATCTCATGGGAAGATCAGGAGAAACCTAGCTTTTATTACTGTTCCAGCCACTCACCTTTTCTGTGATCCTGGACAACTTACTTTTCCCATCCACAGCAGTGTTACCGTCCATAACGCTGATGAAGACATTTCTCCATCATAAAAAGTTATTTGAGACTTGTGCATGAAAGCAGATTTGTTAAGGGGTTTTTTTTGGACACTCGGGGAATACAGAAGACCCCTGCATGGAGAAATATTAGCTTCCTGAAGAAGCATGGTGGAAGCTGTGTGCGTGGGAAGGGATAAAGCCTGCTTTTTCTTAAATTCCTTTTAGCATGATGGCAGGCACCCCAACCTCATTGTGTGTGCGGAGCAGCCAGAGAGTCCAGATTGCTTCACCAATTAGTTACTGCTCACATTTCCCTTGTTTCATAAATCACAATCTTATAAGGCCTGGTCACAGAATACCAGAAGAACATGGTTAAGATGTTTTTATCTGAAGGTGGGGGAAGGGGAGGGAAAAAAAAAAGAAAGAAAGAATAAGTGTGCTTATAGCATGCTCCTTTTCTATTTTTCTGATGTACACCAAAAAAGGAAGCAAGTTATTCTCAATACACAGAAGCTGAATAATTGCCTCTGTTCCTTAAGGCAGTGTTATCATATTCAATGTATTTTTTCATTAAGCGTATCAGACAGAGATCAATGAATGTAGAAGAGTTCTCCCTTCCCCGTAGCAGTGATTGCTAATGGTGCTGAATTGCTGTGATACCACACACCTCTCAGAAAGAAACAAATGTTGTGCACTCCATTAGAAAACCTAAGAGTCTTTGCTACAACCAGAAGAAAGCTCCATTTTGAGCCTTGATGAACTGAAAGTTATGCAGCTACAAATCCACCATTAGTGTAGGAAAGGATCTTTTTTTCTTTTCTGAGCCCCCAACTAATGCCATTCAGGCAGGAGATGGAAGGACTGCACACCGGCAATCTCTTCTCTTGAAGGTTGTTTAAAATACAAACATTCACATGCACGCAGACTCACTATAATTATAACTGTAAATGTTGAAAAATTAAAGTTTTGCACATATGAGAGTCAGCAGACTCAGCGGAGGCAAGAGTGATTTTGTGACTGTCATTTTTCACCGAGTGTCACCGTCACACATGCTGGTTGTACCTACCAGCTGACTACGATGTAAACATGGAGTCATTCCACTAAAGCCTCTTTCTGACACTTTTCAATGCCTGAAAAAGTCTGGAGCTTCTGTAAGCCAACATGGAACAAAATATCATAGTTCAGGGCCAAAAGGAAAAAGATAGCTTTTGTTTGGTATTCATGCCTTCTTTCCAATTTCACCAATAACATCTCAGAATTAACTTTTAGCTAATAAAACTTTTATTTTTACAGAAAGAAAATAAATCAAATTTACTTCATCAAGTCTCAGGAGTTGAATTTATCCTGGAAATAAAGACTGTACCACCAAGATGGGTACATTTGAATTATTCATTTCAGTCAATATAGAAACAATGGATATTTCTGCAGTACAGTTCATCTGAGCTTTGTGTCTACGTTCATTCATGTGAAACCCAACCAGCGAGGTTTAACAACGAGAGTCTCTCTGGAAGAGCACAAACTCATGTGTGTGCGCGTGTCTGTGTCTTCTAATTGATCAACTGAAAAACGACCTTCTGCTGCTGGAAACATTAATTCAAGATTCATAAAGATACAATAGATGTTGGTTTTAATTCATCTATATCATTAAACATGGTGAATTATACATCTGCTGTAAAAGGTCCCAAGAACAGAAACATGAAAAAAATTGTTTGTCTTTTCAATAGCGTTGCTCACAGGGCTTAGGTTAATGACTAGATTAAGGAGTCATGGATCCACTGACTTCAACAGAGCAATTATAGTTTCTATAAATAGGGGATGTCCTGGGTTTTATTAAATAAATAACATATCAAAAAGAGGGTAAGGAGAAACTTTATTGTTTGGCACAAAGTATTCCCAAGAGACACCAACTGAAAGAATTCACAATAATTCAGGGAAAGAAGGAAAGATTACGCAAAAGCAGTTTTCACTTGAAATGTAAGCTGTCTCCCTGCAGTGTCTTGGCACTTGTAACCATTCCTGAAGTAGTCTTGGGATTATTCAGCCATCATGTTTAAATAACTGGGTTATGTAGTTTACTGTTATCTTTTGTAGTTAGATTGAGAACAAATGCTGCCATTTCCTGGTTTGTCAAATTTAACTTTGCTTTTGCTTTGACTGAGGGGTCCCTTGTGAAAACACCATGTAGTTTATTTGTGCTTCATTTGTAAAGCAGATAGGTTTGGCTAAATAGACACAAGTTAAAAGTAAACGGATGTGGAAGCGAGCACACACATTTTGCCCTACTTAAATTACATTTAACCTTTATCTGCAAGACTTCAGTGGCCTGCAGACACTCTGTTGGCACTCTGCAGCTACATTTTATGCCCTGAATAAACCCATATATTTGTGGATATTTATCCTAGCTGGACTATATCTATGCATTCCAGTTTTCTCTATCAAAACAAACTGTGCCTATTCTGCCTTTGTCTTTTCTACCAGTGTCATTTTCTCACCATACACAAAATAACTGGTTCTGTACTATCTAAAAGGCTCAAGCTGATCCCTGCTATAGTTATATTTTATTTGCTTTCCCTGGACAGATCTGGTCGTCCTGATTCTGTTCTGTAAGTACATTTGACATCTTACCCAGCAAATAACATTACTCATGATAACTGAAGGCAGTTTGGCTTGATGTGGCCAGGAATATGAAACCAAAGGAAATCAAACAAGATTTTAAAGCCCCCCCAAAAGCACGCTGAACACTGAAAGCAAGTTAACAATTTTAGCACTATTGAAGGCACTCTATTAAATGGAAACTCCATTAAATGGAAAGATTTGGGCTTTTGAAACAATGGCCAATATGTATATGAATTAAACATCTGGAGAGTATATAAAAAAAGAAACTCATTTAGAGGGAAATGAATCCCCTATAGAAAGTGTGCTAGTCATAAGGACAGAATGTACTCTGTAACTCATGCTGAGGAAGGGATACATTAACGCATTAATTTTAAGAGTCTCAATCTTGCTTTTATTTATATTTAAGCTTTTAATCCTTGAATAATTAGTCATTACTAGTATTTAATGACTGGTTTGCTAATTGGGTATCCCTAGATGGAACTAAAGGCAGTTAAACCCTAACAAACTGATCATTAACTACAGTAATGATCAAATTATCTG
Source organism: Aptenodytes forsteri (assembly GCF_000699145.1). NCBI lineage: Eukaryota > Metazoa > Chordata > Aves > Sphenisciformes > Spheniscidae > Aptenodytes > Aptenodytes forsteri. The sequence goes on from NW_008795477.1 coordinate 998,773, forward strand.
GGATTATTACTATTATAAAACATAATTAACAGTTTATAACAGCTTTATTTTATTTTGTATTTTGTTTCCTCTAAAGAAAACATCCTGGAGTACTGCTGTGAGGCTATGTTAAAATTCTCACTATTAGAAATGTCGTGGTGAAAGCACCCATTTCCTCCAGTTACAGGGGAAATATTTAAATGTTTGCCTAAAATAACTGTATAGTAGGTGGTTTGTTGTCAGATGCTGGCTGAAGAAGGCACCAGTGATGCATTCTAGCAGTTGGGAAAAAAAGCAAAAAAAAAAGCAACTCAGAAGATGGGGAGTGAATGAAAGTCTAACTCAGATTCTGTAAATTCGCAGTTAACCTTTCAAATGGGTCAAGTCCCAAACTCCTTTCATTTTTGTCCCATTTCCTAGCACAAATAACTCCTCTTGCAGTTTGCCAGGGAGCATTGAACCTACAGCTTTCAGTGCCAAACCATCAGACCTCAGGAATGGAGCTGACTTGACTCTTTTGCCGGTAGTTGCAGTGAACTTTTCTTTTATGGGGATGGGATAACAGTGAGGATAATTAGCTCAATTAGCTCACCCAACCAGCTAGCTAACTCATTTTTAGTTTTGAACCAAGATGGGTGTCTTTTCTCTTAAGAAATCCTCAATCAGAGTGTGCATTTTCAGAAGTACATGGGTAAATATTGTGTTCTGTACAGAAAATCAAAGTAGACACCTAAATTTTACCAGCTGAGTAGCCGTCTATATTTAAGTTTATAGATAGACTCGATCTCCATTGATGATAATGGCAGGGTTGATACCTAAGTCATACACAGACAACTTTTTGTAGATAGGTGTCTACTTCTTTTAGATCCATGTGTTTGAGGAATTAATCTCTCTGTGGGTGAGTGATCTGCAGACCTTCCAGGAATGACTAGTTGTTCAATAACATCTCACCCTTTCTTATTCACTTACATGGTTATATTCACAACTCAGCACCATGTGTGCTGTTTGTTAGTCTATCTTCTTGACGTTACTTGAATCACTCTATTCATATTTAAATACCTCATGTTGTTGCAATTATTATTCCTTAAATTCATCTAAAATCCTTTGACCCAAGCATACGGGTTCTTAAAGATCTATATGCACCTTAACATATTCTCTTTCACATTTTCTCCAGCAAAAAACATTTGCTGACAGAATGCCAGAGTCGTTTTGTGTTTCTCTTCTCCTTTCATGTCCCAGGTACTGTGTTCCTGTGATCATAAACTGGACCTGAAAGCAAACTTTGATTATTTTTATTTTTTTACTTTATTTAGCCCCTGATTTTATTTCTTCATTCAAGAGGAATTGTATCTGCTTTTCACTTCTGAGGTGTAATCTACATTAATCAGCACAGACTCAATTCCTCTATGTTATCTGAGGATGTGGATTAAGCAGTCTAGCCTTGCTCCATGATTCACCTTTCCTATTCCTCTCCTACCCCTCACATTTTCCTATGTGCTTCTGGTACCTAGTAAAGGTTAAATCTAGGAGCTATATGGATTCGTTTGAAGGTCCCTAGACACTTCAGTTGTCCATTTTGTCCACAGCTGTCTAGTTTACCCAGGACTTATCTCTCTGCCAACTTAGAGGTCTAACCTTAACCTAAGTCAAACTATAATTCACTTGCTTTTTCTCCGACAGTCATGTCTAATTGTAGTGGACTCTGGACTATGACAAATGTGCTGAAGCAGTACAGAAAAAACCTGAGCCATGAATTGTCTTGTCACAGAAATATAAAACCACCAGTTTTACTCATTAGCAGAAATCCTGAATAGAAAGAAGGGAAAATAGAGAGAACAGAGTGGGGGTTGTCTTTCTGTTGTTTTCTTTTAATGGTAAATTTTTTTCTTGGCTTCTTAGGTAATTTAGTTGATGAAATACCTTAAAGAGGGATAGGCTGAGAAACAGAGTAGGGATAATGAGGACGTTTTGTGGTGGGTGGAGTAGAGAGGGACCAGGAACAGTGATAGGAATATAATTCAAGGGAGAAGCTTAAGGTATATGGGTGTCCAGGATGATTTCAAGTATGTACTCTAGGAGCTCATACTATCAGTACAGCCTGAATTTTGATAGGAGAGCTGAAAAGATACATCTCCAGGAATCAGTCCTGAAATAAGAAGGTGCCAAAAATGATCCATAAGAGACCTGCAGGTCTGTGGGTTCCTCTGGTGTGAAAGTGGTTGCTTCAGTTCTTCTCACATTTAATCTTCATTACATCAGAGGAGAACAACACAATCCAGTCTAGTAGGTCCATTTTCCTAAATGAAGGACATATGTTACAAAAGAGAAGGGTGAAAACTTAAAATGAAGCAAAGAAATTGCCTGAGGTTTGAGTTACATAAAAGTTGTAAGAAGCAGAGAGGGAGTGCTTGTGACCAGAGCCCTAATTTTGCAAAAGGGAGTTGTAAGAATAACAAAGAATGAGGGCGTGTGGCAACCAGTGGTGTAGCAACCAGAAAACCATGCTTCAAGGAGACAATGTAGTAGTAGTCATGCCCTAAAGCATACTGTAGCCTTCAGGTTGCTGAGCCATTCTTTAAGGGAGAATTAACTGATCCTTTAACTGGGGGTTACAACTGAAAATCAGTTAGTTAACTTGTTAAACTATTCAAGTGTACTTTAGATGGTTAAAGTAAAGAAGAGGAGGAAACACAACTTTGGGTTGTAGCCTGGAATCTGTCTCTGACCTCAGATCGCCTGTTTGTGTCACACTGGTTGTCGGGTGATGGTACCGATGCCAGTAGCAGGTCCAGAAGCAGCATGGGGGAACCAGTGAAGTACATCAGAGAAGTTAACCCTGACAGAAGGTCATAACTGTCCAACTACAGATTTAACCTGAAACACCAGGGTTGGAACTACAAACTTGTCCAGCATAAGCTGATGCAGTTGATTCAGACAGGGCGACACACAGTGCAGCGTTGTTGTCCCATATGTTATAAAATCCCAGACCAGCCGTGAAGCAGCAGTGGTGTTGGAGGTAGCTCAAGCCAACTCTGCTGTCTTCCCCCTTCAGTAAGGATGCTGTGCTGTGACTCATGGGGACAGCACAAAATCTATGGTGAAAAGCTAATTTTCAGCAGATAAGAATCTCCTTAGCTGTCCAAACACAGAATGCAAATGCTGTTGCACTTAATTTACCGTGGGACTGTGTCTACACAAGTAGCCCACCTGTCACTGTGCAACCACTGTTTTTTGTGGACATGTTTCTGATTCCATAGGAGCTAACAACAAAAGCTGCATGTTTAGAGGGTAGGAGATCAGAAGCTGTGTCAGACCATGTTATTTTCCTCAAAGTTATAAGGCAGTCCAAGAATTTATTGAATCAGGAGAGTTTCTTAATCTAACTTTACACAAAATTTTAGCTACCACACACAGACTGCTGATAGCTTAGTTTAACATGCTTTACCTTAGCTAAAAAACCTCTTCCCATTGGAAATGTAATGTGCAGTAGTATCAGACAGGAAAAGTAGCCCAGTGCCCTAACTTCTACCATTATGAAGCAGTTTGTCAAGATTCCCCAGGGAATCCTTGTGCTTCTCATCGTGTTCCATAACAGAGAACGCTAGCATTATAACTCTCAGTTCACAACTAGTACATAAAGGATGTATATTTTTAAATGCAGTTTGTATATGTGAAATGCAACTGTTTAAGTGATACAAATTGGCTAGCTCTGAGGCTTTATTAAAAAGAACTTGATGCTTGACTATAGACTTGCATTTACATAATTAAGACAGATGTTACGACTGCAATAGGCTCTCTGGTACATTGTTATTTTTTGTTGTTTTATGATTATATCAGTTTGGAAAGTCTAGAGCTGATATTTTTTTAAATCCTGGTACACAGTCGTGGCCAGGTCTGGGATTGCTTCTTTCTTATTTCACTTTTATTTTAAACTGTGTCCTAGATCCTGCTGTGCACTATGAAGTTCAGTAAGAGGAAGAAAGTTCCAGATTAGGAAGGAAAGAACTTATTTACAAGTCCTACTTTTAACACTGCAGTATAAGGAACAATAACTGACTACTGGGGTACCATCCCAAATGGAGCATCCTTCATCGTTAAATGAGCGGTTCATTTTCAGTCCAAGTCAAACTAGACTAAACATCATTATCAGCATCAAGACTGGTTAACAGCTTTGTTAGGAAGGTCTCACTTCTCTGCTAGCTTATACTGGCATGAAAGTAATCTGACCCCCCAGTATCTAAGGGTCATACACTCAGTGACCACTTTTTTGTTATTAGTAAACCTTTATCATATCTAAAACCACATCACATTCAGCAGTGAGAATAAAATACGTTTCTAGCAAATGGCCTTGCTTTTGCTGATGGAAATGGTCTTTTGGGAGCTAATAAGCTGCTGGTAAAAGATACACTTTCTCTGCTCGCATTGTGTGTGCTTGTAAATAGAGTAGGTTGGACTTTTTCTACTAGAAATTGGTAATGAATGAGTTTGGTTTGTTGTGCAGCAGCAAGGGTTCATGTCTAGGATCTCTGTCCCCAGGACTGCTCATTTAGAATGTCATGTGAAAATTAAAGTTACGTAGGAGCTAAAAGCTGCTCTGAAACACACAAACAAAACCCTCCAGCTTTGCTTCCCCTACCCATTTACATTTACGTCTCCCTGCTGTCCCAGAATGAAGAAGTGCAGGGAAGGATCTGACAGTGGATCTCATTGCAGCTCTGACACCACATCCAGTGCAGAGGGATGAAACGTTTGGAGTGTGGAGTAAGACTGTGTGTGGGAGGGCACCATACTGCAGAACAGTAAAACCTGTCTTTAATAGGAGCCCTTTTTCCACACGGAACCTGCAAAGCTGTGTAGAACACCTCTTTGCTTAGCAGGATTTCTCATTATGAAAGATAATCATTGAAAATCTTATTAAGCTATTAAATGTCTATAAGGTGACCATGCTGTTGCGATCACAAATGTTCTCTGGTTGGAGGTGACTGTCGGGTATCAGGCTCTTCCAAGTCGTGTATGTTATGTTGTCTCATTAAAGGCTAATCAAAGACCTGGTGAGGACCAAAGGAGCAATTTCAGGGGAAGGAGCCCTGTAACTTTGTCAGTGAAAAAGGAGCACCCAGAACCCCTCACTCCCTGAGACCATCAAAGGGCAATGAATAGACAATTGTCCCTGGTGTGAAACCCAACAAGAAGAGTCAATGGGAAAGGTCTCTCCCTGAACACGTTGCAAAAAAACCCAAAAAATTCATTGGAGACAGGTAGGTCAACAGCTATAAAACACAGAAGTATGCAAACAAATGGCAGCTCAGGAAATCCTTCAGCTGCGAATTGCTGGAAGGGTGACTCTCTGCTTATCCTTTCATTCATTCTCCTAAGCGCCTGCTATCCCCAAAGTATCCAGCAGATGACTTACCAGTACAGTAATACTGTAGACATTAAAACTACTTAGTGTGGGGCAGGTTTTCAAAGGCTTGGAGAACATCTGATGATCTTTGCAGTGTAGACTAGCATATAGGACAGAAACTAATGTGAGAATGTGGAAACTAGAGACAGAAACAGTTCCAGATTAAGACAACTGTATTCAGTGTTCTTCAATGTGTGCTTGGTTTCCAAGCTGCTATTACAGTCACCAAAAAGACCTAGGACTTGATTAAGTGGTTTTAACATGGGCATGTAATGCAATTTGAAAAGCCTTAGCATGTCAGAGGTATCTACTTAAGGCAAATAACCCTACGTAAGTCCTACCTTTTTAGGAGGGCAGCAGTGATACATCAAAAATGACACTAGGAACCTCTGTTTTGATAAATGCTTTGAGTCCCCAGTCCATGGAAGCTTGAACTGAAAACAGCTGAGCCTCTACAGAAAACCCTTCATGGCAGAGCAGCTGAACCCCAAACTCATATCTGTGTCTGTTGTGACAGTGGGAAGAATTTTACTGCCCACACATTTCCATTTTAAACATCTTAGTGTAGGTGTTAGTGTAGCCTAATTATTATATAGCCTGCCTCCAACCACTCCTTCAGAATAGCATTGCTCCCTCATAGATCACAGGGCCTGTTTACTAGAGTCATGTGGGTTATGTGGGATACTGTAAATTATCTGAAGTGACATTAAGGTCCTATGTGCTGGCAACAATGCAGGCTTAGACCCTAAGACTCCATGTAATCTTGGGGCAGACATTTACAGGAAGATGTCTTAATCTGGGATTGAATCCCATCCAAGCTTTCTGTTCTACCAAGTCAGTGCACGACATGTTGGACCACCAACCAACAAAATAAAGCCTTACGTGTGTGTATATGTATAACATTGACTGTAAAGCATTGTACCTTTGGCTAAATAATAGCAGGTTAACAAGCTCTCCAAGTTCAGCTTGGTTCACTGCAGGTTTTCTTAAAATTCATACACCTTTTATGGTTATATCAGCTGCTACGCGCTTCTGGTTTTCAGCTACAGGGAGCGTCCTGATCTAATTTGAAGGAGTAGTAGAAAGGAAATGGAGGAACGGAGAGCATAGTGAGTAACGTGGGACCACATACTTCAGGGATTCAGTACTAACTTGGGAAAATGGGTGCAGTAATGTCAATGTAGCTGCCCCAATAAATCAAAGCCATAAATACTCAAAATTGTGGGTTTTTATTTTCACATGGTTTCAGTGTGCAGTCAGGTCATACTTGGTTTTCCCCACTTTGGAAGTTTGAGACCACAGGAGTCTGCAATTCAGAGCAAAACTCAGAACTGTGAGCTGTTGTGTACCAAATCTCAGAAAGCCTTTGCATTATGTTTGTAAAAACATTGAAGCCTGACCTTATTTTTTCTATCTAGATGTATTTTTTTCCTATATAAAGTTTGAATTAATCCATTTATTTAAAGCTTTTCTGTGAAGATTGAAAAACTGTAATTAATTATGTTTACTGTTGTTTTTCATTCTGAGGTACATTATTTCTTGCTTCAATACTACATCGTATGGGATAGTTCGATCTTGTATCCCTATTATTTAGAAAACAAGCAATTTCACACTTAAAGCCTTTAGCAAATGAGTTTTACAGGAGATGAGAAAGAAGACTAGGTGAAATCTATTAAATCCTTCTGATGATGTGAAAATTTCCCTGAATTCATTATCATTGTTAGCTACTAGAGCCATGTTCACAGCACCCTTTTGATCCATCACTTAAGTATAAATTGCATTCTCTCTGGCTTTGTCCATTTAAAAAGCTTGCAAATCAAAGCAATTCTTGTATTTTCCAGTGGCTGAAATCACTTACATTTGGTCTTTGGCCTTATAAATCCTCATGAGGGGTCATCTTTTGGTACGATACCTAGTGTATCTTAGGCCATCATACAACCTTTAAAGTAATATGAAAATCAACTGATACATTGAAAATTATAATAATATTTAAGAAAGTGTGATGAAAATTTACAGCGTTTAATTCTAGGCACCTAATTTATGTGTTTGTGTTAGATGTCTAGTAACCATAGGCTTCATAGATATATGATGGGTAGCAAAAATCTAATTTAAGGTCTCCGAAGTGCCCTGTGAATTCTTTTTCTTTATTGAATACATATAAAGGCTATGGAGACCAGCCTCCAAACAAATATATCTAAGTAAAATTTTCAAAGTTAAGCAGAGCTAGTAGCCTTGGTTTTTTCCTCCATCCAACCCAAATTCCAGTTACAAATCACTTTTACAGAGATCTTTTAACTGTTTGGGAATGTGTTGATACACCTCTCCTTTACTGAAATATAATTACTTACAAAGGAAACAGTACATATATGAACATTCCTTTCAGTAAATATGATGTTAGAAAAAGAAAAAGAATAGAAAAAGCCACATTATTTCTTTTCTCCCTACTCAAAATACAGTTGTACAAATAAGTTTGGAGTTTTGTTTGGTTTGATTTGGCAACCTTGGACATTTTACCTAGGCAATAAAGAAAAAAAGATCCAAAATATAATAAAAATTGGATGCAACTCAAACCTCTTCTCCAATTAGTCAGAAATCTCTCAAGAAAGGCTTCTCTTATCTTCCTCTCAAAGTTGTTTTTTTTTTTTGTCATCTTGATCTCTCTTCTGTAAATAAACATGAAGTTGTTTCAAAGACACTACAGCAAAAATTAACAAGTTGGACATATGGAGTTTTAATTGGTTGCCAGAGACAAATTGTAAGCACTGTATCAGTGAGTAAAGAAAAATAAAAATTCAAGATCAGCCAAGTCGGTTTAACATACATTATGCAGTCATTATTATGGAAGCAATTGAGCAAGAAAGGGACACAGAGAGAAATCAATACTGCTCAGCACTGAATAGTCACAAATCATTTTATAAAAATGGTATTCCATTTCATAAAATGGTGGCAGGAGAAGCTATTAGCTGCTCAAGTCTTTTGTTTAACCAGAAGCTGCCTGGTTTCTGAAAGAAAAGCCAGTTTAAGGAGTACTTTGTAGATGGAGTAGTAGAAATTCCCAGCATTCATCTCTTAAATGTAGAGAGGGCTGAAGGAAGGGCACCACGTATGCAAAACTAGTACGCAGGTAAGGACTATCTAAAGCCCTGTGGAGACCACCAGCGAGGCTGACAGACTCTCTGCAGGTTCAGAGCCTACAGTCTGCACCTGTAGGAAGTGGGACACATTTTTACCCCTACTTTATGGATACCTGAATAAGATATTATCTTCCTAATTCAAATGCTTAGCCATTGGCAGAGAAATCTCCAACTGGAGGTCTCCAGTAGACACTCTTCCCATTCACTGATCATGGAACCTCGACACCCATTTTCAGAGATTATTTCACTAAGTGCCCCCAAAATAAGCACAGCTTAGGTGTTTAAATTAAATGAATTAAATCCGCTAAGCATACAAATATATAAATATGTGTATACCTATATGAATATGTAAAAGTAATTAGGGACGGTGTATGAGAAAATGAAAATCTGTTTCTTTCAGACAGGAGATGTGACTTTGTCCATGCTGAAAAGCTTGCTAGTGACTGCAGGCAACCATCTCAGTGGCAAAGTGTGGCTGCAGCTTCCCTGAAGGAGCTCTCCTTCATGGCAGTCAGCCAGGAGGGCAAGCCCCGGTGCCTTACTGACACTGGGCCTGTCTTTACCGCTGAATCCAGGCAGCTGAATGTCTTCTCCACGTATGCACAGAGGTGGGCATCTCTGAGACATTTGTAGTACAGAAGCCGGTCATGAGCTTGAGCTAAAATATGTCTTTCTCTTGCTTTTCTCTTGTTTCTAGCACTGAACCAACGTGGTGGCTTCACCACCTTCTTCTTGCAGCCAGCCGTCATGTTGGGAGTATCCCCTCCAGTATCCCCTGCCATTAATCCATTCAAATTAAAAATAGTTAAACTAATAGGAATTTGCTTCGAGGTAATACCCCAGAGTATTGCGATCTCTAGACCCCTGCTAATTTAAAGCTCTCTGTGTTGGAAGAGCTCCAAAACCCTCTCTGTTGATGCCTCAAATTCCTGAGGATTTAGTGTACAGTACTGTTAAAAATAGAAAAATGGTTTGGCTACCTAAATTTCCATTGCCTTTTAAAAACTTCAGCTTATTATTAGGTGAAGATACAGCAAAAGATATTAAAGATTTCTGGAGACCTCTAAAGCTTTACAGGTGGGAAACGTTACCTCTGTGTACACGTGTCCATAGCATTCTTCACACTTTGCAATTGTCTCTTAACCAAGAAAGGCAGCTGCTGTAGGGTCTTTGGGAATTTTTTTTATCCCCCCCCCCCCCCCCCCTTTTCTCCTCTCCCCCCTATTACCCAATCATTACTTCCTGGGAAGCTGACAGAGGAGGTTATGAGTTAGTTATCAAATTAACATTAGATATCTTTATACCAATTTGACTTCCACAGGAGGAAGATATTTCTGGCTATCACTTGTATGGAACTTATCGTTTTAATTTCTCAGCACAAAGAAAGAAGCGATCGCATAGCTGAGCAGCAGTCTCCCATCCAAACTGTCTGTGCGACCACTGCTAAGGTTCAGCTGTGCTGAAAAAGACACCCTGCTCTCTGCTTCATTTTGGCTTTCATATAGCACAGCTGTCCTCTGGTAAAACATACCTGTAATGAGCCTGCACTGAGGGCAAGCGCTCCTTTGTACACTCTGTGTGGTTGATGGTACTTCAACAGTAGTAAGAAAAAAGGCAAACGCTTCTTCCATGCCCCCAGGATACAGTTAGTTTTCAATACTGCTGTCTTTTAATTCTGGCCTATTACATGGTCCCTAAATCTCAAACTTAACTTTGCCCAGTAGAAATGTTCAGAACATATTTATCATGATCTCAGCTTGATGTAATCCCTGATTTATGTGTTTATGTTCAGGCTTCTCTCAATTCTGTCTCTGTTAGCTTCAATCTATCATAGTGCAGCTCTGCTCTGGGTTCCCCAATAAGTTAACACTGTTAGCATTTTCTATCTGAAAGTAAAATGTGTTCTTCTCATTTTTTGTTTAATCTGAAAGACAGCTGATAGCTACCTTATGTAAGCATCAATCTTACTTATTTGGAGTGCAATAATCTTCTTATCTGATTGTGCTAGTCAGCACTAGAGACTTCCTTCTCACTTTCTATATAATATTGAGTGTCCTCTTAATTTTTTTTTTTTTATTCCTTATGGACTGGTATCTTGGCTTTGCTTTGCATTGTAGAGCTTTCTAGGAAGTTTATTCACAGGAGTTTATTCACAGGAGTTTATTCACAGGAGTAACTTGCCATGGTTGTGCATTCCTGCTGTCTCCCCTGAGGAAAAAGTGTGTGCAGTGTCACGCTCAGCTTTTTCAGGGTTTGCCTGGGTTGGATTAAATGCATGGGCTACTTTCTTCTACTCCTGGATTAAAGGAGCAAAAGCTTTGAGATGATCTTTGAGTCCACCTATCATCTTTACGTATAGCATACAACACCACTGTGCACTAACACTGTCTCCAAAACACTACAGATCTGTCACTCCAATGCCGTCCCTGATCTAATCATCCCTGATCTCTCAAAATACATAATTCATTACACAATTACAATACATAATCTCAGGTGCAATGTTTTATTCTCATGTGTAAAAGGATTTACAGTTTGCTTAGGTATCTCTGCATCATTTTCCCCTGTGCAGCATGACTCGGTCCAGGATATCTATCAATCTTGCACAGTGTTGTAAGTGCCCCTGTGATAGGCAGACTCTTGGCTGAACTAGAGCTGAAAGTCTGTGCTACGGCAGCTTGTGTTGAAGAACCACAAGTTTATAGTAATGAATTTTAACACCCTGTTGACAGTGGGTGGCAATTATATGCTCAATTCTGTCCCTTAGCCTGATCCTTCCTAGACATGTAGGACAAGCTTGGATAAGGGAGGAAGAAGAAGAAGAAAAAGAAATAAGAAGAGAAAAAAAAAAGAGTTTAGTTCTTGAAAAACCTGCACAGTCTGGAAATCAGGTTTTGGAAGCAAAACATTGCCATCAGGAAGTGAGATCATGAAAACTTACACCGGGAAGTCAGAAAGCAAATGCATGCTATTGCAAAGCCCTGCTGCACCCTCCATCCATCTGTTGATGGTTATCACTTAGGCAGATACGTGATGATCTGAAAACTAAAAAGGGAAAGAGAGAAGTGGGATAAACTTAATCCATCAGCTAGATGAAAAGTCTAGAGTTTGCAGTATTTGACAACTGTTTGTCACATAAAATGACTGTGGGTGGAAACCTAGTCATAAAGCCAACCGGAAACCTCTTGTTGACTCCATAGTGATATGCCCTATGTTCCTGTGTCATCAAGACATCCCGCCCTCCTTTATTCTCTCCCTTAGTGCGGAAAATCGTGACAGCATGCCTGTATGGCTCGGAGAATATCTCACTCTTCATGCCAGTTCAGTGATTGACCTGTCTGTTGTGGCTGGTGACTGATGCCAGCCATGAACGTCAGTGGAAGGTGTGCATCTGTCTGCGAGAAAGAGGTCTGGCACCACCAGCTTGTTACACATAGCCCACAGAGTGGCTGCCAGATGGCAGACATGGCTCCTGTCCATCCTAGTTTAGATCGGGATGCTGGTTGGGTTCAAAAATGCCTATATAGAAACTGTGCTAGGAGTGAATCTTTCATTCAGGTTCAGGTGCTGATTAAGGTGGTGACCACATCCTATGGCAGGGAAGAATTCTATGTTTACAAAGAAATCGCTTTCATAATTCATAAAAGAATATCTGTATGTATACTTTTATACATGTGTATGTATATGTACATACATATAAAAGGATGCATGTATGTATATATAAGCATATAGGTATATCCATATGTATTCTTACATGACATACACCTCAGAGATTAACTAGGGGGAAAAATTTGCTGTGATTCATATCTATTTCTCCTATTTCACCTCCTTCAAAATTTATAATGTTGCAGAATTTTTGGGGATAACCGTATAAGAGGAATGGAAATATTTCCTGCAGATTACACAAATTGCTCGAATTTCTGGATTGTGATTAATGAGGCACAAACATCAGAAAAAGTTTTCTTCAGATGGATGTCCAAACATTCAAGTGTTTATTGGAAGCTTGTCCAAAAATCTGATCTGGAAGAGAGAGTTTTGTTTCTCTTTCTTTACTGCTGTGGCACCATTTAACAATATATGTGTAATATATACACATGTAATATGTACATGTATCCCAGCTAATGTGGGAATAGATTGGGAATCACTTTTAGCCCTTAGTAAGAAAGCCATTTACAAGGAGTTTCCATAAAGAACGTAGAACCTGTAGAAGGTGATTTATAAATCACTGAATGGAAAATTTTCCCAAAATTCCCTCTTCAGATAGTTTACAAGCTTTTCAGAAATTGCTTCATAAGTGAAAAAATATTTAAACATTCCCATTTTTAAAGCTATTACTATTTTACATGTTGATAGTACACAAAATATTACATAAAAGGTAAGCACCAGTGGAACAAGTTCATACGTTATTTGCAATTAATTCAGCTAATAAGAGATAGCCTCTGCCCCAAAGAGAATACAATCAAAACAGAGAAGGCAGAAAAAATGAAAATAAGAAGAAATTGTTATTATTATCCTGGTCATGAACCTGAATTTCCATGCTATGGAAAATCCCAGAAGTCAGGATAGAGGCTAAAATATTCATTGTGGAAAGAAAAATTATGAAGAGACTTGACATGGTAACGGTGAAGCTTTTTGGTGTGACATTTTCAATCTAAATGATGTTTCCCACATTACTGAAACAAGGTGTTTTGTTTCACCATGTTGAATCAAATAGAAAGGTTCAAGTTTGATATTAAGCACCATTTTCTTAGTCTGGAAAGGAGAATTGGGATTTTAGTGAGGTTAAAATGTTAATAAAAAACTTATTTGCTGTTATACCATGTAACAGTGAAGCATACTCTAAGGTTTTGAGATAACAATGATTTATATATATGTAAAAGGCCTCTGCCAGCTAAGCAGGGATGGGACAAGAAGTCGTGGCCCATGTAATAAGACAGATTCAAGACAGATGGGACTGAATGACGTCCTGAAATCCCCTCCAGGATGTTCCCAGCTTGCTGTGACTTCTAGTTTATTCCCATTGCAAAAGCCAGTAATAAAATCCTTTGGACTTCCTGTTAAAGATAAAGAAGGAAATAAAAAAAGAACAGCTTAAAAACTTAAAAAGTAAAGCATTAAAAAAGTCTTTTATTTAACAATATCTCTGTTCCCTTTTGAAATGTCAAAACCTTTAAAAAAGAACTTCTGTCATTTAACAGACTTTTAGATAGCAAAAAAAAAAAAAGTAATATGATAGCCCTTTTAGTGGAAAAGAGAGGATAGGAGACTGAGATGGGCTAAAATTTTGTTTCACCTGTTATTACTGTTCAATCACGTTTCCTTAAAGAGAATTAAAAATTAAAGAAAATATGAAGGACAAAATAAAAGGGATAACAAAAAGAAATGTAAATATGGCTTTGACACTGACACTTTAGGTGTGTGGACACTGATACATAGATCCACGGCTTTACCCTCAGCCAGCCTGAGCCAACCTGCCATCTCTCTAAATTCTGTCTTTGCTACTCGTGGACTTCTAAACACAAGTCCTGACGCATGAGCATTTCAAGCTCACTGAGGGAGTGGCTGAGTCCGGGTTACCCAGACGCTCTGTAGAGTTTGTCACGTTGGACTGGATGACTGAGGTTTTACATGTTAGATCTGGCTGGTTATGAGCTTTGAGGCAACCTGAAAGGTGACCACGGGAATACAAATTCTCAGGACCTCAGCTAAGGAAATATGTGCCCCACACACAGGCTTTCCCAAAGGCACAAAGACCTGGCACATCTCTATCAATGTAGGACTTACAGGTCATGGTTTAAACTACATTTGTGCTGGGGCTCATAGAATTATGGCAGAAGATGCACTCCTGGATGTAGTTTTGAAGACAAAAGAAGAAAGAAAAAAGAGGATAAATCAGAGAAGAGACGGTAACTCAGAACAGTGAGGGTGACAATAGGACTTCCTTTCTCCTGAAGATAATTTAGCCAAAGTAGGTAGTGGTGGCAGCGTCACCGGCTCTTCTTTGACCTGGTCTGATCCTGATGTCTCAGAACAGTGAAACTGCAGCTGTGGTTTCTCCAGTCTGAGAAAATTGGTATTTTCACACTTACATTTAACCTCTTGGATAAAGCAATCTAAGAGCTTACCTTTTCCACCAGGTGAATGGAGGAAAGTAAAGGTTTCCAGAGCCTTAATTTAGATAGACAGAATCCTTCTCCAGAGGCATTTACACACATGTTTAGATAGATATCTTAGATATTTATTTTAGAATATCTGCTTTATTAGATAGACACATTCCTACCACCTACAAATTTGGACAACTTGGAGCGTATTTTCAGAACATGGAAAAAAGAAGTTAGATGTCTGACATCCGTGCTACTTCCCCTCCCAGGTTCAGTGTTCATGACACTTGTGTGGTACTCCTGACAGTTTAGGGATAATGAAGCTGCAAAGAGTTGTGAGAGATGAGACCCACTGAAGGGAAGACTCTTGGGTATTGCCCATGCCTTCTCTGAGGTATCATAGCAGCATAGGCTAACCTAAACCAATATGGTTTAATTTAGTGAAGCATGAAAGAAATCTCACCCTAATAGGCACTGAAAAACTGTTTGGAATATATAACCTTAATGACCTGATAAAGATCAGGCAGGAAAACTGGAGCAGAATTTGGACCACAGCTGTGAAGCCTAAATGCATTGTCCAAACGTTTAAAACATCATTTTTTCTCTAGACAAATCTTTCCTTTTAAATGTGGGAATACTTTCTCTGTTTGAACCTGATCTTCCACCTCTACAGTAGGAAAGAAGAAATACCGTGTCAGTATTATAAAAACTAGGGATCGTGCTCAGCATTATCTTCCTATTCCTAGATGAGTCTGTGGAAGTCATATTTCATTCTCAAAATCCAGTGTTGCAAAAATGGGTCTAGTCAGAAAATTCTCAGTGTGCAAGTGACACAATTTCTAAAGGAGAAAAAAAGGGAATGTGTGTATTTGTTTTTCTCAGACATGAGGTTGTTGAGCAGTATGCCACCAGGGGCCTCCTTCCACTGGGATATCTAGAAAATAAGTTCACAAATGAATAGATATTAAAAAAGCAAAGAAATTTCAATGCATCAGCACATAGCAAATATTTGAACAATGAAGTGAATGAAATGCCAGATGGAGGATTTACGACACTATAAAAGATCCCTTGTGGGACCCAGTAATCTTTTATCATCCAGAAAAAGTATGGTCTGGGTTTCTGTCCACTAATAAAAGTCCAGGTTGACCTCTCAGCTTATTTATATGTGTTTTTCTCAAACATCTGGTTACTCCTATATGAGCAGGAAGCAAATTCAGACTCATAAAGTTGTTAACATTGATCATTAAACCCTACTGCAAAGTTAAAGGGATGTAAAGTAAATGAATTAATCTGCTATATTTTCTGGTGCACCACACAGTCTGATACGTGATGCAAATCTGCCACAGATTCTCTTGTTGCCTCTGGGGCGTCTATGCCTGCTGCTGTTAAGGACAGGTTTTTGTTGGTGATATCATCTCTTGTAGAAGTACCTGGGGTTAGAGCAGGTATTATGGGTATGTAAGGTGCACTCTTACTTTCCACTGCCATACTCAGGGAAAAGGGAGGGAGAATAAACCCCATATAGTAAAACACGCAGTAAGACTTGCATGAACCGAGTCCAGCTCTGCTTTACTCTGCTTTAGAAGAAAGCAGCAAACACTTTCTAAGAAACTAAGTAATTGAGCAACAGAAACAAAAATAAAAACAAACAAAAAACCCCAAACCAAACCAACCAACCAAACAAGCAAAAAGGCAAAAGGTCAAAAACTTAATCCCAGCAGGAAATTCTGTCCCTTCTATTTAAAGTATTTGTGAATACAGATGCAAAGGGTTGCACTAGTCCCTCCCAGGGTCGTATTCAGTGTTGTGAAATGTGTTTTTTGTACACACCATTCATTTGAGCAAGAGGCCCACTGCCCTTAAAATTGGGGAAAGAATAAAAAGGATTCATAGTTTAATGTAGTTTCTTTTCCTAGACATTCCTGTTGACATTGAATCCAGTCCTGGATCCCTCCCCCTAAAAAAACAATCCATATCTCTCTGAAGAAAAGGAGAGAAATTCAGGTGTCCAGGCATAGGTGTCCACTGCCTTTTCAGGCACCATTATTATAGAGTATCCTGCCCAGCCTTCAGTTGCTGCTTCACAAGCCAGAAGACCGGCAGGTCCTGTGTCACGTCTGTTGGCCTCATGAGGGCATTTTGGATGGTCTTGTACGTCTAGAATATATCAGACACTTGTCACTCCTGAGATCTCTCCCAGTCAGTTTAACAAGAGAGAAAAGTGCTTTCTTTGCCCAAAGAAAAGTAGCGTGGTATAGCTTCATTTCCATTTTCAAAGCAGTTCTCCCTCTGTCCCTGAGAACAGCCTTTTGAGGCCATTTTTGCTTCTTCTTCATGCCTCAGTTCCCCAGTATGGAACAGAAGATAGCTTCCAGAGCCTTCCTCTGTACAAAATCACAATATCCCACGGTAAAGGGACTGTGTGTTACAGGTTGTTATTGTTTAACCTAAAGAAATTAATTGATTATATTCCTTTCCACAGCTAAGTAAACCTTGTAAGTCTTTATAATGGAAACAAGTTTGTGTTTTTCCTGTTTGCTTGTTTGCTTTCCAACTGTTTGCTGATGGATAACGTTCAGCTTAGAGTCTGATTTTATGAGAAATCATGCTTTTTAATGCAAAGGCTAAATATGGTCTACCAACTTCTGTGTGACTGCAGAGATCTGATGGCATGCACAGTAAATAGTAGCTTCTTATCATTTCTGATTCTGTCATGAGGCAGAAAATTGCAGGGTTTTAGTTATTTGGTAATGCATTGGCTGTTTCCAGAATTCCAGCTGGAATGGGTAAAACAAGTTCATCAAAACTCTCATATAGTCATTTTGGATAACAAAGCAAAACAGAAATATTTTTGTGTGAAAATGAGGCAGTTGTACCAGAGAATATGAGCACAGAGTCTCAGCCTTAATCACTGGCTAGAGTTAGCAAAGTGACAATTATTTGCAATAAGAAGCAAAACCGCATAACGAACAAAGTTTGTCACATTTCAGTGAAAAACAAAGCAAAAGCCAATTTCTGAAAATGTTGTGCAAGCCCATAAAGCCGTATTTATGTACTTTAGGAAAATACACATGTGCCTGGATGTGTCACGGTTTTAAAATAAAGCACAGTCACTGGATTTTGTGTATTTCATGGGTAGTTTTTTTTTCTCTTACTATGAAAATCTGAGCATATTGTTATTTTCTTCTACGCCTGTCCCAGCCGAGTTTGTATATAGAAACCTTCAGGACAGCATACCACACTGACCAGTGTTTGCTCACTGAGTAGACCAGCCATAGCCAAAGGTCTCACTAGATGCTTACGGGCTCATGATCTATAGGAGTCTTTGCTGGATAGACCTGTTGTCTATCCTAGTCTATGCAACATTTTTTTTTTTTAAATCTCAGAGTAAAATCTAGCTGGCAGGTTTTGGAAATCACAAGGGGAACATTTAAAAAGCTTTATCAGTAAGACTTGAATAAAAGACCAATCTTTCTTGATCCTGGGGTGGGTTTCAAGTTTCTTTTTTTTTTTTTTCTTTTTTCTCTTTTTTTTTATTTTTTAATAGTAATGATGTTCATCTCTGGTGAATTATTTCAAGATTAAGGCAGAGAGGTTATTCAACCGCAGTTTAGCATTATTGACTGTGTCATTATATGAGGCATTGCTGGTTGGCCATTATGTCTTATTTGCAGTTTATAAAGACGCTGAACAGGATGTGAAACTCAATAATGCATCAGCAGCAAATGCAAATTTCCTGTATTTACTAGAGGCGGGGGAGGGCACCCACAACCAACAAACCAAAAAAAAAGAAAAAGATTAGGCTATGCTTTAATGGGTTTCTTTGGCAGCCTCCCTCGTTTTGCTTTTCCAAATCTGCCAAGCTGACAAAAACCTCCACAGTGATGTGGCCCTCTCCCAGGTCCCCGATGCCCCAGCATTGCCAGCTGCTGCTGTTGAGTCAGTGACAGGCTCTGACTTCTCTGTGAAAGCCAAGGGCCAACTTATGGCTCCAAACCTCCCTTTTCCAGGTCACAGCTTCTTTCAGGAATGCAAATCCTCCGCTGGAATGCGGTAGTTGATATTCCTGACAAGATCACTGCTGCTGGGAATAAAAGACCACACTTTTTTTAGCAGTTGTTTTGCAAGAAAAGACTTTCAAAGTACTCCAGTCTTCTCATTAACTTTGCAGATAACAGGAGTTCTTATCCATTTCATCTCCTTTTGCTAGAAGCTTCAGTCCCCATAATCACGAAATAGCTATGCTTATTCATATCACAGTATCACCTCTTTTTGAGAGAATGTGTTACAAGAGAATCAATAGAAACTGTAGCTGCATTGCTTTCTGATTTCTAGCTCTTCATCCTTGTAATGCATTATGGTATTTTTCCATAATTATGAGAATTTTAAATAGCTAATCAAGCCCCATGAAACAGGAAGACCAATATTTTACAGAGACTAGTACTGGGAAATAATTTGAATTCCTGAATGAGCAGCAAGATGTGCATTAGTGTCCATAAGGAAGAAATTCACATCCTAGTTTCAGCAAAAAGTTTATAAATTGGGTGGAAAGCTCATATATTATTCTCATGTAAAACATTCTGCCCATATTGGATCATTTATACCATTTATATTACGATGCTTGACATTTCTGGTTATTTTCTTTCTAAAGGAATCCCCTGACTGATCCCAAACTTTTGTAGAGTTTAGGGTCCGGCACAAAGGGACCATAGGTCATAGCTTCCAGATGTGTATTTGCTTTCCTGCTGCTACTCCCGCACAAACATCTTCTCACTCTGCCCATACACAGGCACACCCATTTATCATTGTTTCCCTTTGAAATTGGTCCAGTTGTTAATTTTCCCAATCGCCCTATCAGTTGGTATATCAATAGTCAATGTTATAATTATGTTACTGGTATTAGCTGAACAATGTGTGGGGAAACAGGATTTGTATTTAGACTAGTTTTCCATCATGCAGTCGTATACCATTGTTACAGAAGGTTTAGCTAAAACTCCTGAATCTGAAATGCATCTCAGCAGAACCTCAGTCTTGTACTATTTATTATTAGCTTAAGGGAATCAGCTCATGGATTGGAAAACAAACTTTAAAAATTTCAGCTGGGTAAGTCATATGAAAGTTGAATATTTGGGTAGAAACAAACAGATGATGGGAGATCTACTACATTATTTGTGTCTGCCCTCTGTAGATATTCTTGGGCTAACACTAGATATGAAAACATGGGCGCCAGAAGTGACGTAACTACATAACTAAACTAGTTGTTCAAGCATTCGCCCAGCTTTTCAGATGAATATAGTTTGTTTGGGTTTTTTTCCTCCTAAGAGGTTATAAGTGCCGGAAAACGTACAGAAAACTCCTTGCAGTTTAAACTCTGCACTATTTCAGTCAAGATTCAGGAATCCTTCTTAGATGACATTAAAAATACCATCTCAGTTATTCAAAGAAGATTTATTTCCTGGGGAATTTTCTGTATTTCTCATCTTCTGACAGAAACAGCATCAGATTGTTCACTGTCCCTATCATCCTAAGTGTTGTTCAGATATAAATGAAAATTAATGATAAGGGGAAAAAAACCCATTATTTTTAACACTAAATGTTGCAAACTATAGGTTTAAATTTCATTTGATGGTATCAGTCACATTTGACTATGATATGGTTTCTTTGTTACTTGTTATACAAATGGGCAATTTTCCAGATGGTAAAAGAAGGGGGTAAAGCTCCACTGAAGTCACTAGTCACCAAATGATCCAATCCAAACAGCACTGCAAGGAAAAGAACTGAACTAAGAAGGTGGGGTGGGGTGGGGGTGGAGGGGGAAGCACTCAGTTGTAATGGGTCAAATTAGACAAGGTCTTTTGCCAGCTTTCATAAAGCAGAAAATGTATTAGGATATTGATCATGTCAATGTATTTTCTTCCCAAAGCTAGAGCGTTTACCAAGTACTGATGGGAAGAAAAAAGGCAGTACAGTAACCACTATATTGCCTTTTATAAGTTTTAAACTTCATCAACAGTTTTGATTCTGCTCTAAGTTTTGGCAGGAAAAAGAAACCTCTTTTGAGTAACATTTCAGTGAACATCTTACGCTTGAGGCAAGGAATGTGTTTCAAATTATGACACTGGAAGACATCATTAAATAATATATATATATATATATATAAAAAACCCAAAACAAAACCCTCTTCTATATATTGTTAACCTTTTTTCCTATAGGAATTCTCAAATTCTAAGCTAAGAGTAGCCCTGGGAGAAATAGTGTGGTTTTTTTGTCTAGTTCAATTCTTTTTTACGATAGATATCTACCTGCATTCCTTTCCATGTAGCTGTAAGTTTTGTGTAGAGGAGGATGAAAGAATTATTTTATTTCAGTAACATTGTGGTCCTGTACTAAAGCAATTTAAAACAGAAAATAACATTGTTAAAAATAGGTGAATAAAGCAAGAAATAGTGAACCAGCTGCAGCTCTTACTTCCTTCCCGTTCCCCCACTCAAACAAAAAGCAAGAGAATATGAGAAACAACAACTTTTTATTATTATTATTATTTCCCAAGGGCAAAAACCTGCAAGTAGGAAAGCTGTTTGTGAGGAAAGAAAATAAAAAAAATAGGTGGGTAGTATTTATTATGAAAGAAGTAAAAACATAGCATCAGCTTTTTCCAACCTTGAGTATCTATAATGAGACAATTAAACTACTAGGTAAATCTATTGGTAGGACACAGAGGCATTAACAAGTGCATCCATCCAAGCGCATGCCCTGGGCACATCTTAACCCTCCTCTCTGTGGAAGGAAAATTTGGGTATGCAGGCTGGAAGAACGCTAAATCAGGGTGCCACGAGTCCTTCCAGCAGGACTGATGGGGGTCAGGACAGTGGGGAATGCTGTGGCACACACATGCCCTGCATGGTGGACACAACTGGAGTTTGGTAAGGTCCCTTGGGCTCTCCTTGCCCCAAGGGGTAGAACAAATTGTATAGTTAGGATTCATGGGGGGAAAATACAAGAAGAAAATTTGTGATAAAAATTCCTTTGGCATAGCTAGCAATGTCATGAGAGTTCAACAGGAGAAACACATCAAACAAACTTGAATCAGAATGTGTCGTGTTTTGAGCAGTGTGGGCAATTGTGGACAAGCACTTTTGAACTAGGAGCAGGGTAGATTATCCATACACTTACAGTTACATTTGAGGATTGGGTTGACATCTTTTCCAGTTCTTGATCCTTTTATGACAAAGGCTCAAAGGTATGTTCCTGACAAAGAGAAATTAAAGAAAATATGCAAGGAAAATGGCTGTTCTCTTGGACTCTGCCCATGGGAACTGCAAACCATGTAGTATGGGATTTGCAAGGGACAGGATTGTGAAGAAAAGAGGTGTTCTAGGTATTTCTCACATTAGCACATTCTGTATGTTTTTAGGCAGCACAAACCATCACCCTGGGCTCTGTTTCTACAGTAGAAATGATGAATTTCATTCAGGAGCCACTTCATGAAATTCTTTAGCCAGTTTTATGCCTCAGGTCAAACTAGATAACAATTATGGTCTCAAAATTATGACTTTATAGTCTCAATTATGATATTATGGCCTCATTATGCTCTCAAAATTATCCAAGCTTCTTAAGAGTCAGCACAAAGGTTAGGAAGGCTTGAAAAGTAAATGATAGTCACAAAGCCAGAAACTGTACTGTTAAGACAGATGTTGATCTCCTCCCTTTGCATGGGGAGGGAAATTGGGGTGCTGCAAGGTACTCTTGAAAGGCCACACACAATATCCTTATTCATTGGGTGAACTGAAAAATCTTTCACTGATAGAAAGGAGTGAGCAATTGGCCTGTGAAGGACTTTCATCTGTAAGAGCCACTATTGAAGTAGAGTGATGTTTTGCTAGGAAAACAGCAAGTATTATTGTAAATGTTTTCTTGTATATTTTTATATATATATGTATCATTTTACTTTAGCTCTTTTAATCTCCCTGAGCTTCTTCACCTGTTACCTGTCTAGGTCAAACAAGTTGATCTCAATCCCTTCTTTCCTCCTGTGTAAACGTTCAAGAAAATGAATGTCATAAGGACAATACGGAGAGAATGATGGTAGCAGAACATTGATCTGTTCTGCTTTACAGACAAACCACGATGATGATGGAACACAAACCACCCTTGACAAAACAAAAAGCATCTGGCCTGTAATACTTACCCTGAAACATTAAGGCCCTTTTCTTCAAAACAGATCATAATCATTTCTCTGAGAAAGCAGTTTTAAACAACCCATTGCCCAAAACCTCTCAAAGGTTTAACAAGGAGGAAAATTTCATGAGAGGAAACAAACACTAATCTGAGCTCTATCATGATTTATTTTGATTGCCATGGTGTTAGAACTATTCAAGAACCACAGCCCACTGTACTAAATAATATATTAATATGGGTTGCTATTTTCAAAAATTGCTAGAAATTTTAAGCATCAGAGCTCAGTTGTCCTAGAGGGATCTGACTTTCAAAAGGAAGGTGCTCAGTAATATCAAAACAAACCCCATCAAAGGTGACACAAAGCTAGAAAAACTGAATTATGAGGTTATTCCAAAATCACTAATGGTTTTGAGAAACATTAGCCTTGACCCATTCCCACAGCTTCTTGAAGCATGCCACCCTTTCACACCTTGACTTAGTATGCTGTTGTCTGGAGCAAGGATCCTGTCTCTGTGTCTGTTTGCAAGGCCCCCGTCAAACAATCAATGCCATGCAAACAAATAAAGAAATTAAAAAAACATATTATCTCTCTATCAACAAAAGAGTCTCAAGATAGCTTAGCAAGTGTTATACTAAGTTTTAGATCATTTCCCTGTCTGACATGACAGTCAATAAAATATCAAAAAATATTGCAGCTTCTGCAGTTTGGCTGGCATTGCTTTTGGCCTGCTAAAACTTTAGGTGTTTTTATTCACTACCTTGTCAGTCAGTCCTTGAATGCTGAGAGATTTCTAACTTCTCCCTTGAAATGTGTCATGATGGATAGAAGATGACTGTAGGCATTCAGAGGGGAAATATGGAGGTGGAATCCTTGTCTTCATCAGTGACTTAAACCAAAGAAAAATGGGTTTGTACAGAAACAAGCCCGTGCTCTCCTATGCCCAAATAGCTTCCTTTGGCACAAACTCTGTATTGTTACCTGGTAAGGCTCCTAGTCCTCTGCAAAGTACTATAGCATGGTTTGAGCTGAGAGGGCAAGGATTTTGTAAAGTTTATTTAGCAGAATTCTGGTTTTATCACCTAAATATCCCCCAGAAAATTTACTTTCTGTAAGCTAATTGATCCACATGAGGCAACTCATGGTCACAGAGGCCACATTTTACAATACCAGCAAATGCTGCTGCTCTGAAACTCAATGTCCTGCTTTGAATTGTTGGAACAGTCCCTGGCACATTTTTTGCCCTGTACAGCTAACATTCCCAAACAATTTCTGGGCACAGTGCAGGAGTTAGCACGTGCGAGGGACCATGCACAATAGGAAATTTAGATGCAGTCACTCTCTTTCAGAGAATAAGAAAGTTTAGTACTATGGATATTGACATTTCTGTGTCAAATGACTTCCTTCCATGCCTGGGAATGGTTGTGGGCACATCTAATTTATTAATATGGTTGTAGTCTTAGCTACTGAGTGACTTAATTTTAGTTAGTAGTCTCAAATAAGGAATGCCATTAAAATAACTTTACTAAGGTTAGAAAGGTATATTCCCTAAAAGTAGAAAATACGAGAAAGAGGAGTGTCCGTGTCATTCCATTACAACCTGCTCCTATATAGCCATTTGGACACAGTCTCTGGTTGATCACACAATACTGATTGCCCAGGAGATCACCTTTCTGAGTGCACAGATAAGGATTGGTGCTCATTTAAAGTTTCTTCATCCAGTTCCAGCTGTGAAGAACTGTATTTCCTCTAGGACTTTGTCTATACTCTTTGGTGTGCCCCTAAGGCAACCTACTTTCTTGTCAACTTTATAAAGGCTCCATTGTTGTGACTTATGATTTAAATAAAAATATACCCAAAGCCTCCATAAACTCATCCAAAGAGGACACCTTGTATGTAAATGGACTCTAAATAGCAACAATTAAAAGCAATTGGAGAAAGTTTCTCACAGTAAGATCATTGGCCCCTCTTAATAATATATAGTGATAGAGAAAGATTTAAAAATAAATCAAATGTAGTATGACCTTATTTAATACGAGTCTAAGGACTTCTCTCTCGATTCATATTAACTGCACTCACATAGGTGAGGAGCATTCTGAATCTTTTCTTCTCTGCAAAAGAAAGATTTCCTCAATCCAACTCTTGCCATATACTTGGAAATAACTGAGTTTGGTCATCTAAGGAGGCCTTATCTTTGTCCCATTGGATTACTTGCATGAATAGGACTTCTTTATTTTAGATACTCTTCAGGATCAGTCCCTCAAAGTTCCAAAATGCTGTATATTTTTCCTAAATTCCAAATGATCTTAAACATTATCTTATTCTTCACATACAGCTTGTTACCTGTCCTCTTGCCTTTGCTATCTGCTCACTTCATATGACTTCTAGGAGAAAACCACATTCAAAACCTCCTACATGAACTTTTAAAGAACTGAATTTTAAACTCACCTACCTGTATTAGAAGGGCTTGTATGGTACGGTTTTAACAGTAGGACTGATATAGCAGCAGTACATGATAAATATAACTGAGCACATTGCTTCAGCATTTATTTTGTTGATGTCGCTGAACATACACATAATATACACAGAGGTGCAAAGATATATGTCATACATTCATCAAATGAATCAGAGCATTTAATGACACAGAAAATATAGAAAGTCATACTGTAGCTCACAGTTCATGTAATCAGGGTCATCCAGGCCCTCAAAATTGAAGATTAAGCTTTTAAAACCACCATAAATGAGTCAGAAACCTTCAGTTAAATGCACTAACTTCTTCAATAGCATTTGAATGAAAAGTAAGTCTCACTTAATAGTGAAATAGGGGAAAGACTGTGACTGGTGTAATATAGTAGATACGTGAAATATAGGAAAGATAATGACTAGTGTAGTCATTAACTGAGTGCATTGAATAGCTCAGAGAGAGAAGGCAATGGCAATAAGAAATAGTGTCTTACCTTCCTGCAGGGCTTTCCATCATATGATCTCAAAGTATCCTACAAAATAATAGCAGTGATTCACATCACTTCTGGGAGGGATGCTGTTATTACAGCAGTACCTGGTTATCTCATTCAGCATTTAGAGCTCTCATGACCTGAGACACTGAACAACCTGTTTGCTGAATATTCCTAATACTCCCTCTGGCTACCATCCCTGCTTTGTTCCTCTCAGGATATATGTGCCTTCCAAACATGGAAGCTATAAGCTTACTTTTTAAGGAAAAAAGCTGAAATCCTCCCTTCATTATGTGCCCCTTGGAGCAAGAGCTGAAAACCAACAAAAATTAGCTATCATAAAACTTGAGATGGAATAGGAAGG
Source organism: Aptenodytes forsteri (assembly GCF_000699145.1). Classification (NCBI taxonomy): domain Eukaryota; kingdom Metazoa; phylum Chordata; class Aves; order Sphenisciformes; family Spheniscidae; genus Aptenodytes; species Aptenodytes forsteri. The sequence goes on from NW_008795477.1 coordinate 1,024,882, forward strand.
AGAATCACTGAGGAAAAATAAAGTGTTTTTAACTTGAGTATGCAACTCTGAGCACCCAAACAAGATGAATTATACTGTTGTGTTGTTTTGGGTTTTTTTTTAACCTGTTTTATAAAATTGGGGTTTCTGAATCAAATTTTAAGACTATATGGGGAAATCATATATCTGCCTGGGTAAAAAAAAATGTGATCTACAACTCTAAAGTAGTCCCAAATCCAGGGTCTTGTGTGAAAATACAGCCCCAGAGTAAGCTGCTCATTGCAAGATTGCATTGAAATTGTATACTGCAACACTTCAGCTTCCTCAGTGGTATCTAGTCCAAAAGAATAATTCAGACCATGTCTTATCCTGGAGGCACCTGAAATTGGTTGGCATCTCCTTGTTGGACTACAGATTTCCACCAGCACTAAAATGCATGCTGCCATGTACATTCAGAAGCAACCCAGTCTGAGCTGGAAGCTACTTAAGCTCAGTGATAATTCATATGCATAATTCTATATTTTGGACATGTTCAAAGTGATAAAATACAGTCACTTTGAAGCAAAGTTACAGCACCAGGTCTCAAGAACTACTGTCTGGACACTAATCTATTTTTCGCCCTGGAGTGACAGATGCTAACATGATTGAGAAAAAAAAAAAAGTCCCAAATACTTACAGTACATTTTTTACATAAGTATCTTCTTCTAGCAGGAAAATATGTAGTTTTATATTTAATATCTTATTATTTTTTCTAATTGGGGACCACACAGTTTGATTTCGCATAGGCTGACTACATGACTAAGCATTTCCCCTTAATGAGTTTATCTTAATATTTTGACATTCTTGGTATTTCTGTATCCATGTACGTAGACACTTACACATTGTAACACACAGATTTGAAGATATAAACATGGCAGACAGTGTTATCTGTTTGCTGGTAATGTATACAACTTACCAATACCAAATCAATTCATGTACAGTGCAGTTGGCAGATGAGATCCAATTTTTATCCTAAATCAATGATGAATTAATTAACAAGATGGTAAACAAAGGTTGCATTTAATATATCACTGGGGCTATGTCTGTAAGGGAGCTACAGCTTTGACTAACTCACTGGTATTGCTGCTATCTGATCTGCACCATGCTCTTTTTTTTTTCCTGTACACGTTAAAGATTGGTGTTGGCTTTTGCAGTTCTCCATGACTAAGTTCTTACCAGGATGTGGGCAAATCTGTTCTTGGAGGTCCAGGTCAAGTGTTAAAAGGTAAAGGGCAGCAGGATTAATTTGGGGTAAGAGCAGTGTTGGAATCCAGTCTGAACACCTTGATATTAATCATATATACATATGTACATTTATGTACATTATATACATAATATACATAAATCATAGAATCATAGAATGGTTTGGGTTGGAAAGGACCTCTGAAGGTCATCTAGTCCAACCCCCCTGCTGTGGGCAGGGACATCTTCAACTAGATCAGGTTGCTCAGAGCCCCGTCCAACCTGACCTAGAATGTTTCCAGGGATGGGGCATCCACCACC
>NW_008795477.1:1027513-1033581 GCF_000699145.1 Aptenodytes forsteri
AGTCTTCCTTTTTTCCCTTTCTAAAAATGGGGGTTATGTTTCCCCTTTTCCAGTCAGTGGGAACTTGGCTGGACTGCCACGACTTCTCAAATATGATGGATAGCTCCAGAGACCTTTAATATTACATTTGTGCACTGGAGAAATAACCTGAAATTATCCTGGTTGTTACTTTTTTCTATTTACTTCCCAAAGATAGGTATGGTCTTTCACATGTTCCACACAATTCCCAATCAATCAGTAAGTTTTCCAGGAAGAATATATTTTCTTTTTAATTGTCTACATGACAAGGTAGTTGAGAGTCATTAACACAAGTTCTCCTTGTAGGGGGAAGGTTGGTACAAATGTTCTGAGATCCAAAACAGAAATAAGATGCTGAAGAAATCAATACCTAGTATTTAATGCAAACCCTTCTAATTAGCCCTGAAAAAATCAATTGAGAAAGGATGAGAAGTGAAGACTCTTCTCTCAAGGGTTTTTCCTCCTATGGAAACCACTGCAGACATCAGAATAAAACTCCCCCCTTTTTCTGTCTCTTCTGACATTATTTTGGGGGTGGGGTGTGGGTTTTTTTTTTTTTTGTTTGTTTGTTTATTATGTGTCTTTGGGCAATTAAACTGATCTATATCCCAGTTTCATCTTTGTGCATGTGCTGGAGAAAAGAGACTTCCCTTCCCCACCTCCTTTCCCAAAACTAAGATTTGGGTCTTTGTCAGTTCATCCTCTCTCCTAGAGAAAGAGTGTGAGAAGCATATAGATAATATTGACTAAAACCGCAAGGTTATATAAAGTCAAACTGATACCTACCCCATATTTTAAGATCCTTAAAAAGCCAAGCCTTTTTGAAAAAAGTCAGGAATGCTTAGTTGCACTTAAATTATGACAAGGAGAGTTTGGTAGGAGCAGCACCTTGCTGAGTAAGTGGAGGAGCCATATTCCCTGCCAGCAGTTGAAGCAACTGCAGAATCTGTTGGAGTTAAGGAAAGTTCCCCAAAATCCTGCCTACTTCTACGCTGTAAAGGAAGCAGTCTCTCGTCACCTACTGCTTCTAGCACAGAAGAGCTCTGTCTTCCCCTGCTGGAGACAGCTAAGTGTAGGACATAGATCATCAAGATACAGATGCTTTTGTTTATGACCTTTCCATGAAGACCTTTTAAAAATGTGAAATGAAGGAAATTCAATAGATGCTTCAATCTCCTCTGAGAAAGTTTTCTTGAATTTTAGGCCAAAACAGGGGATTCTCCTCATGGAAATGTAGGTTTTCCCTTTGCTTTCAAAACTGACTCCCTGGGTACTTTCATAAGTCATTTCCTCTGTGTTTCCTTCATTTTCCTAATTATAACATAAAACTAAACGTTTGGAATGAGGTAGAATGACTCCTATGAAGCCTTTGTAGTATTCCTGTAGATCTAAAAATAAGAGTGAAGACTGCCACCCTCTGTATACTGCTCTGCTCCCTCTCCTGAGCTCCCACCCAAGTATTTGCCATGATGTGAAGAACAGAACATTCTTTTGAATGGAAAACAAATCACAAAATTGTGCCCTTGAAAGGTGATCCTGTATCTCAGGATGACATGTCCAGACATGGGTGAGATGATGGGGAAGAAAGAGACACACTTTTTTCCCAGCTGGATTTATAGAAGGGTCTGCCATGCTGTTTGTTCTCTCCTCTTTCACATGTGGCCAAAAAGCATTGATTATTCCCAGCTCAGTGGCAGCGCCCCCGGCAGCAGCCCAGCAGCGGTATTTTGCCAAAGGCAGCTGAAAATGACTCTGCCAGGTTCCTAGCTCTGTAATGTCAATGCAGCTTCCAAATTTAGAAAACTCCATTCCTCCATTCCCACCTAAACTGGCTGCTTTTGTGGCATCTACTCATGCCATGTCCTCCAAGACACTTGATGAGAAGAACTCCTGGGGCCGGGGTAGTAATTGAGGCTTTTCGAGCTTCTACTCTATCACTCTCTTTCCATTTACTGTACGCTTTCTCTGGGGTGAAGATAACTAGTCTTCCACCGTAAGGGCCCATATGGTTTGGGAATCATGATCTAGTTCAACGTACTCTAGGGACAAACATATTAGCTCTCGGGGACTTACAGTAGTTTTGTTACAAAATATGCTAGCATCACCATAGGAAAAAAATTGTGTCAGGAGATGGGAGACCAGCAGCGCTACGTGAACAAAGCGGCAAGAAATATATGGGGTATGGTGTTACTAACATTGCTCTGGTAAAAATTCATTCGAAGAAATAAAATATTCTGCCAATGTGATCATGCTAAAGCAATACTGTGAAGAAATAGATGGATAGGGAAAGATCTATACAAATTGTAATGTCCTGAGAATCTCAAAGCTCTGTGCAACGCAATCTAGGTTCTCACCTCACTTTAGACAACTAAAGGACAGACATCTAAAATTTAGCTATTACCTTAAAATCCCGTTATAGGGGATATGATTGCAATATGGGTACCTCCAGAGGGTGATCATTCTCACCTAACTTAAGTTCCTGGTTCAGACAAATCATTATCTGAAGGTGCCTATACCTGTTAACTGAGCTTAGGGTGACCAAGCTGGAGTCTGATTTCTAACTTGAAGAATTATTTAAGCTGGATAAGATTAATTCCACCCTAACAGATCACTTCAAGTGATCTGCTCACTTCTTTTTTTTTATTTTTTCATGTGAATATCTGCTGCAGAGAGCTAGCAAACATGACACAGGACCTGCAGAAAACCTGCTGTCCACCAGAGCATCACTAGAGACCAGGCAGGATGACAGTCATCATCCCAAATGGCACTAAGCATCCTTGTGTGGTAAGTGAATTGAGCTTCAAGTTTCACTGTGTTTGACAGTTTTTGCACTGTGGTCATTGTGTTTTCCGACACCAAGCAATGTAGTTTGCAGCCAGATAAAATGGCAAGTTTTTGCAGCTGTTTTTAGCACATGTGAATTTTCAAACTTGCAAGATGGCAGGAAGTTAAGGCCAGACTTAGAAGCATTACTTTTATACTTAGATGAAGAGTCCCTGACCTGAGCAATTTGATGGAAAGAGGGAAGCAGATAAGCTAGACAAGTCTTCAGAGGTTAATGCTTTTCTCAGTTGAATTTATGTATGGAGCTTTGGTAGCTGTGTTAGGTGGACTGGATAGTCCTCTTAAGGCCAAAAACTCACAGAGCTGGTGATGTGGCATCTAAATTAAGCAGACAGGGTTTCCTCTTTCAGTTCTCAGGAGCAAAAGATACTCAGTTTAGTGTCAATTCCAGTATTAACCTCTCAAAGAAGAATAGAGATGACTTCATAGGTTATATTCCTGGCTCAGCTACAGATTCAGTTTCTGATTTAGCTTCTCTGTTCTTCCAATTGCCTGTGATGAGCATGTAGATAAAAATACTTAACTATTTTCCAGGTCTGTTTTGAAGCATAATTACTAGATATTTGTAAAGAGCTTTGAGGCATTTATGAACATAAAGTGAAAATGTGCTCTCTCCTATCTTGCTGCTTATTAAGGGTTATTATTTTCTTATGGCTGGGTAGCTTGTTTGGTTTTCAGAATGTTGAATAATCTAATAATGGCATTATAAATGAAAAGCAGACTAGAGACATTCTTCAGTGACATTTACAAAGAAGCTGTAACTCATGCTGTTTGAGAAAAAAATCTTGTCTTTCTTCATCAAAGATAAAAGCCACGTTCTGCCTCAAGGCCTGGTCTTTCTATGATAGCAAGACATTTCACATCTGCTTTTGTCCCTCAAAAAGAGATTTGCTTTTCATACATTCTCTCTTTCACTCCCTCTCTCCTCCGCTCTTCCTCTCCCCCTCTCCCCTCCGCTCACCCTTCCTCACACATACACACACATATAGTTATGAAAATGCATGGTCGTGGGAAATAAATCCACATATCAAGCTAAAAATAAACTTGGAGAGAGGTTCCCTTTTGAGTCTGCCACATGATCCTCCTATCTGTCTCACTGAGGGACCTACAAGGTAGCAAGCAAATTTGGAGTTCCTGTTTTACAACTTAGAGACCAGGTAGCTTATAGTGGATAAATGATGGGTTTGGCACCCAGTTAATTGTGAGTACGTTAGTGTGTTGTAGAAAAAGCAAGAAATTGTTGGGCTATGGGGTAGGTTGGAACATCTACAGAAGAGTGATTAGTATCTCTTAAGAGCGATATTTAGATGCATTTAAAAAAAAAAATAGGTAGCTTATAGTGGATAAATGATGGGTTTGGCACCCAGTTAATTGTGAGTACGTTAGTGTGTTGTAGAAAAAGCAAGAAATTGTTGGGCTATGGGGTAGGTTGGAACATCTACAGAAGAGTGATTAGTATCTCTTAAGAGCGATATTTAGATGCATTTAAAAAAAAAAAAAAAATCATTGTTGAATCAGCCTTTTCTGTGGAGGATGGCAAGTCCTTGGCGTAACGGAGGCATCAAGGAGATCTGCAGCTTCATGAACACGAGTGAGGGAGCGTGCCTTGACATGCCCTGGACTTTTACTACTCTGACTGTTGTCTAGAGTGATAAATTGAACATGTCAAAGAATGTTTCCAGGCAATTCACTTGTCTGTACACTAAATTTTTAGGACAGTCCCTAACACATTTTTTACCTGCACCAGCAGGCACTCTCCCAAACTATTTCTGGGCATAATACAACACTTGCAGAAGACCAGAGCCACTTCCAACAGGCAGTCTGAATGCCATCACCTGTCTGACACTGGGAGAGCTCAGTAACATAGATGTATGTCCTCCCATGTCAATAGACCTTAAACTCAGGGAATGGTGTGGGATACATGCAATTTTTAACATAGATACAGTTTCACTGTCCAGTTTGGAACTTGCTTTTTTCTAGTCCATGCTTCTGGGAATCATTTTCAGGCAAGTAAGGATATGTGAGGTGGAAGGGGACTAATATGTACTGCTACCTTCCCTTCATAAAGAATTGGGATGTCATCTTTATTAACCCGTATAGGTTGATGTGCCAATGTGATTAGGGAAGGTTGCACCAGATGAAGTGTCAGTCTTCCAAGAGGTTCTAAATATTCAGGGTGGCAAATGGGTCAGACTCCAAAAGGAGGAGGAGGCTTCTCCAAACGTGAGCTTTGCTTCTAAATGCTGGTTCCCTAATGTTGGTGTGTTGGGTGGCTGACACCGAGAAGTGTCCAGTAACATTTGACCAGCAGTAAGAGACACTGGACGTGAGAGAGATGGTGAGGTTTCTGGAGAGATACTGTTTGCAGAAAAACTGTCAGTTCAGCTTAAGCAAGACTGCCTGCTGCTGAACAAACGTGTAGTACACAGCTTGAACTTAAACATGGTGAGTACAAATCCGTTGTCCATGTCCACCTGCCCCCTTCTCTTTCCTTTTTTAATCTTGACCTGCAGCTCAGCAGTGACATGAGCCAATATATTCTTTCAACTTAGTTTCTCCAGTCTAGTGATAACCCAGTCTTCGACTCGGTTGTCTGCACTTATCACACTGCTTCTGTCTAAAGCAGTAGAGTGACACAAGATAGCTTAATTTCTAAAATCTGAAAACCTCAAGTACTTGGGTGAAGCCAAGATGCCTCCTATATCACACATCAGTAATAAAACATGACTGCACTCTTTTATTGTCTCTCCTGAGAGAATGTTGTAGGTAGCAGGCATGATAGCCCATAAGCAGGTCTAGATAAAAAAACTAAACCAAAACTGTTCCTTTTCTTCAAGGGCAGGAGACAAACTGATATACATTTAATTCCTCGCTTTTGGAGGGCAATAAGCTCAAAGTTGGCAGCTACAAAAAAACAGGCTTTCTTTATTTAGCAATTTTAGAGTTCTTGGTCCATAATAAAATGGCAGTTTGGAGTCTTCTGTGTGTTTTTTAGTAACAATAAAACATTTCTTTAGCCTCCCATAAGGCTGACACTGGGAAATCCTAAGCTCTCTAGACAGGACAGCACAAAAAGGTATTTTTCTTCCTGTAACATCTTTGAAGTAATAAAATACACCTTTATCAATACTCTGTGTGACAACAGAGGACATATATCCCAGACTGCCTTTTTTGCAGATGATGTTCATTGTTTGCTGCACAGAATC
>NW_008795477.1:1047700-1067394 GCF_000699145.1 Aptenodytes forsteri
CTTAGCATAGCTTCCAGGAGGATGTGTTCCATGATCTTCCCAGGCACAGAGGTGAGACTGACAGGCCTGTAGTTCCCCGAGTCTTCCTTTTTTCCCTTTCTAAAAATGGGGGTTATGTTTCCCCTTTTCCAGTCAGTGGGAACTTGGCTGGACTGCCACGACTTCTCAAATATGATGGATAGCTCCAGAGACCTTTAATATTACATTTGTGCACTGGAGAAATAACCTGAAATTATCCTGGTTGTTACTTTTTTCTATTTACTTCCCAAAGATAGGTATGGTCTTTCACATGTTCCACACAATTCCCAATCAATCAGTAAGTTTTCCAGGAAGAATATATTTTCTTTTTAATTGTCTACATGACAAGGTAGTTGAGAGTCATTAACACAAGTTCTCCTTGTAGGGGGAAGGTTGGTACAAATGTTCTGAGATCCAAAACAGAAATAAGATGCTGAAGAAATCAATACCTAGTATTTAATGCAAACCCTTCTAATTAGCCCTGAAAAAATCAATTGAGAAAGGATGAGAAGTGAAGACTCTTCTCTCAAGGGTTTTTCCTCCTATGGAAACCACTGCAGACATCAGAATAAAACTCCCCCCTTTTTCTGTCTCTTCTGACATTATTTTGGGGGTGGGGTGTGGGTTTTTTTTTTTTTTGTTTGTTTGTTTATTATGTGTCTTTGGGCAATTAAACTGATCTATATCCCAGTTTCATCTTTGTGCATGTGCTGGAGAAAAGAGACTTCCCTTCCCCACCTCCTTTCCCAAAACTAAGATTTGGGTCTTTGTCAGTTCATCCTCTCTCCTAGAGAAAGAGTGTGAGAAGCATATAGATAATATTGACTAAAACCGCAAGGTTATATAAAGTCAAACTGATACCTACCCCATATTTTAAGATCCTTAAAAAGCCAAGCCTTTTTGAAAAAAGTCAGGAATGCTTAGTTGCACTTAAATTATGACAAGGAGAGTTTGGTAGGAGCAGCACCTTGCTGAGTAAGTGGAGGAGCCATATTCCCTGCCAGCAGTTGAAGCAACTGCAGAATCTGTTGGAGTTAAGGAAAGTTCCCCAAAATCCTGCCTACTTCTACGCTGTAAAGGAAGCAGTCTCTCGTCACCTACTGCTTCTAGCACAGAAGAGCTCTGTCTTCCCCTGCTGGAGACAGCTAAGTGTAGGACATAGATCATCAAGATACAGATGCTTTTGTTTATGACCTTTCCATGAAGACCTTTTAAAAATGTGAAATGAAGGAAATTCAATAGATGCTTCAATCTCCTCTGAGAAAGTTTTCTTGAATTTTAGGCCAAAACAGGGGATTCTCCTCATGGAAATGTAGGTTTTCCCTTTGCTTTCAAAACTGACTCCCTGGGTACTTTCATAAGTCATTTCCTCTGTGTTTCCTTCATTTTCCTAATTATAACATAAAACTAAACGTTTGGAATGAGGTAGAATGACTCCTATGAAGCCTTTGTAGTATTCCTGTAGATCTAAAAATAAGAGTGAAGACTGCCACCCTCTGTATACTGCTCTGCTCCCTCTCCTGAGCTCCCACCCAAGTATTTGCCATGATGTGAAGAACAGAACATTCTTTTGAATGGAAAACAAATCACAAAATTGTGCCCTTGAAAGGTGATCCTGTATCTCAGGATGACATGTCCAGACATGGGTGAGATGATGGGGAAGAAAGAGACACACTTTTTTCCCAGCTGGATTTATAGAAGGGTCTGCCATGCTGTTTGTTCTCTCCTCTTTCACATGTGGCCAAAAAGCATTGATTATTCCCAGCTCAGTGGCAGCGCCCCCGGCAGCAGCCCAGCAGCGGTATTTTGCCAAAGGCAGCTGAAAATGACTCTGCCAGGTTCCTAGCTCTGTAATGTCAATGCAGCTTCCAAATTTAGAAAACTCCATTCCTCCATTCCCACCTAAACTGGCTGCTTTTGTGGCATCTACTCATGCCATGTCCTCCAAGACACTTGATGAGAAGAACTCCTGGGGCCGGGGTAGTAATTGAGGCTTTTCGAGCTTCTACTCTATCACTCTCTTTCCATTTACTGTACGCTTTCTCTGGGGTGAAGATAACTAGTCTTCCACCGTAAGGGCCCATATGGTTTGGGAATCATGATCTAGTTCAACGTACTCTAGGGACAAACATATTAGCTCTCGGGGACTTACAGTAGTTTTGTTACAAAATATGCTAGCATCACCATAGGAAAAAAATTGTGTCAGGAGATGGGAGACCAGCAGCGCTACGTGAACAAAGCGGCAAGAAATATATGGGGTATGGTGTTACTAACATTGCTCTGGTAAAAATTCATTCGAAGAAATAAAATATTCTGCCAATGTGATCATGCTAAAGCAATACTGTGAAGAAATAGATGGATAGGGAAAGATCTATACAAATTGTAATGTCCTGAGAATCTCAAAGCTCTGTGCAACGCAATCTAGGTTCTCACCTCACTTTAGACAACTAAAGGACAGACATCTAAAATTTAGCTATTACCTTAAAATCCCGTTATAGGGGATATGATTGCAATATGGGTACCTCCAGAGGGTGATCATTCTCACCTAACTTAAGTTCCTGGTTCAGACAAATCATTATCTGAAGGTGCCTATACCTGTTAACTGAGCTTAGGGTGACCAAGCTGGAGTCTGATTTCTAACTTGAAGAATTATTTAAGCTGGATAAGATTAATTCCACCCTAACAGATCACTTCAAGTGATCTGCTCACTTCTTTTTTTTTATTTTTTCATGTGAATATCTGCTGCAGAGAGCTAGCAAACATGACACAGGACCTGCAGAAAACCTGCTGTCCACCAGAGCATCACTAGAGACCAGGCAGGATGACAGTCATCATCCCAAATGGCACTAAGCATCCTTGTGTGGTAAGTGAATTGAGCTTCAAGTTTCACTGTGTTTGACAGTTTTTGCACTGTGGTCATTGTGTTTTCCGACACCAAGCAATGTAGTTTGCAGCCAGATAAAATGGCAAGTTTTTGCAGCTGTTTTTAGCACATGTGAATTTTCAAACTTGCAAGATGGCAGGAAGTTAAGGCCAGACTTAGAAGCATTACTTTTATACTTAGATGAAGAGTCCCTGACCTGAGCAATTTGATGGAAAGAGGGAAGCAGATAAGCTAGACAAGTCTTCAGAGGTTAATGCTTTTCTCAGTTGAATTTATGTATGGAGCTTTGGTAGCTGTGTTAGGTGGACTGGATAGTCCTCTTAAGGCCAAAAACTCACAGAGCTGGTGATGTGGCATCTAAATTAAGCAGACAGGGTTTCCTCTTTCAGTTCTCAGGAGCAAAAGATACTCAGTTTAGTGTCAATTCCAGTATTAACCTCTCAAAGAAGAATAGAGATGACTTCATAGGTTATATTCCTGGCTCAGCTACAGATTCAGTTTCTGATTTAGCTTCTCTGTTCTTCCAATTGCCTGTGATGAGCATGTAGATAAAAATACTTAACTATTTTCCAGGTCTGTTTTGAAGCATAATTACTAGATATTTGTAAAGAGCTTTGAGGCATTTATGAACATAAAGTGAAAATGTGCTCTCTCCTATCTTGCTGCTTATTAAGGGTTATTATTTTCTTATGGCTGTTTAGCTTGTTTGGTTTTCAGAATGTTGAATAATCTAATAATGGCATTATAAATGAAAAGCAGACTAGAGACATTCTTCAGTGACATTTACAAAGAAGCTGTAACTCATGCTGTTTGAGAAAAAAATCTTGTCTTTCTTCATCAAAGATAAAAGCCACGTTCTGCCTCAAGGCCTGGTCTTTCTATGATAGCAAGACATTTCACATCTGCTTTTGTCCCTCAAAAAGAGATTTGCTTTTCATACATTCTCTCTTTCACTCCCTCTCTCCTCCGCTCTTCCTCTCCCCCTCTCCCCTCCGCTCACTCTTCCTCACACATACACACACATATAGTTATGAAAATGCATGGTCGTGGGAAATAAATCCACATATCAAGCTAAAAATAAACTTGGAGAGAGGTTCCCTTTTGAGTCTGCCACATGATCCTCCTATCTGTCTCACTGAGGGACCTACAAGGTAGCAAGCAAATTTGGAGTTCCTGTCTTACAACTTAGAGACCAGGTAGCTTATAGTGGATAAATGATGGGTTTGGCACCCAGTTAATTGTGAGTACGTTAGTGTGTTGTAGAAAAAGCAAGCTTTGCCTTCATCATCAGCAGAGACAACCAAAGGCAAACAGGTAGAAGGGTAACCTATAAAATGGGTAAGTTTACAAGGTAAAAAATTTCTACTGTCTTGTTTACTTGATTACCTACAGGGCATACTTATTAGAATACTTCAGGTCTTCCTCCCCAAAAAGCCCAAATCTTGGTGTGGTTCTAGGGTTAGTTGAGCCCAGGGACCCTTCTTTATTAGTAATCCTGTTGAGTCAAATATAAAGCTGACTTCCCTTACCCGGGTAGGAAGAAATTGTTGGGCTATGGGGTAGGTTGGAACATCTACAGAAGAGTGATTAGTATCTCTTAAGAGCGATATTTAGATGCATTTAAAAAAAAAAATCCATTGTTGAATCAGCCTTTTCTGTGGAGGATGGCAAGTCCTTGGCGTAACGGAGGCATCAAGGAGATCTGCAGCTTCATGAACACGAGTGAGGGAGCGTGCCTGGACATGCCCTGGACTTTTGCTACTCTGACTGTTGTCTAGAGTGATAAATTGAACATGTCAAAGAATGTTTCCAGGCAATTCACTTGTCTGTACACTAAATTTTTAGGACAGTCCCTAACACATTTTTTACCTGCACCAGCAGGCACTCTCCCAAACTATTTCTGGGCATAATACAACACTTGCAGAAGACCAGAGCCACTTCCAACAGGCAGTCTGAATGCCATCACCTGTCTGACACTGGGAGAGCTCAGTAACATAGATGTATGTCCTCCCATGTCAATAGACCTTAAACTCAGGGAATGGTGTGGGATACATGCAATTTTTAACATAGATACAGTTTCACTGTCCAGTTTGGAACTTGCTTTTTTCTAGTCCATGCTTCTGGGAATCATTTTCAGGCAAGTAAGGATATGTGAGGTGGAAGGGGACTAATATGTACTGCTACCTTCCCTTCATAAAGAATTGGGATGTCATCTTTATTAACCCGTATAGGTTGATGTGCCAATGTGATTAGGGAAGGTTGCACCAGATGAAGTGTCAGTCTTCCAAGAGGTTCTAAATATTCAGGGTGGCAAATGGGTCAGACTCCAAAAGGAGGAGGAGGCTTCTCCAAACGTGAGCTTTGCTTCTAAATGCTGGTTCCCTAATGTTGGTGTGTTGGGTGGCTGACACCGAGAAGTGTCCAGTAACATTTGACCAGCAGTAAGAGACACTGGACGTGAGAGAGATGGTGAGGTTTCTGGAGAGATACTGTTTGCAGAAAAACTGTCAGTTCAGCTTAAGCAAGACTGCCTGCTGCTGAACAAACGTGTAGTACACAGCTTGAACTTAAACATGGTGAGTACAAATCCGTTGTCCATGTCCACCTGCCCCCTTCTCTTTCCTTTTTTAATCTTGACCTGCAGCTCAGCAGTGACATGAGCCAATATATTCTTTCAACTTAGTTTCTCCAGTCTAGTGATAACCCAGTCTTCGACTCGGTTGTCTGCACTTATCACACTGCTTCTGTCTAAAGCAGTAGAGTGACACAAGATAGCTTAATTTCTAAAATCTGAAAACCTCAAGTACTTGGGTGAAGCCAAGATGCCTCCTATATCACACATCAGTAATAAAACATGACTGCACTCTTTTATTGTCTCTCCTGAGAGAATGTTGTAGGTAGCAGGCATGATAGCCCATAAGCAGGTCTAGATAAAAAAACTAAACCAAAACTGTTCCTTTTCTTCAAGGGCAGGAGACAAACTGATATACATTTAATTCCTCGCTTTTGGAGGGCAATAAGCTCAAAGTTGGCAGCTACAAAAAAACAGGCTTTCTTTATTTAGCAATTTTAGAGTTCTTGGTCCATAATAAAATGGCAGTTTGGAGTCTTCTGTGTGTTTTTTAGTAACAATAAAACATTTCTTTAGCCTCCCATAAGGCTGACACTGGGAAATCCTAAGCTCTCTAGACAGGACAGCACAAAAAGGTATTTTTCTTCCTGTAACATCTTTGAAGTAATAAAATACACCTTTATCAATACTCTGTGTGACAACAGAGGACATATATCCCAGACTGCCTTTTTTGCAGATGATGTTCATTGTTTGCTGCACAGAATCCGTCTGACTTGGAGGCTGGTACCAGCACGGATGGACAATTGTCGTGAACACTGGCCAGACTTCTGGGTTTCGTGACATTGGTCATCTGATGCTAAATGGAGGTATGTTCTAATCAGTAATCAAATGTTCTAACTGGAAAATTATATTACCTAATAAATAAGATTACCTTGACTACTATAGATCCTAAATGTCTTCAGTAATTAAAATGTATCATAGACCGAGTATTTTTATTTGTGTTTCTGAAAAATTATTTTACCTTTGGTTTGTGCCCCGTTTGTCTTGGCCTGTTAGCATGGATACAATCCCACTTAGTGTTTCATGTTCACACTTTCTTAGGTGAAGAACATCTTGGAAATCAAATTCACAAGTCACCGAGGTGAATAAAGGTAAAAAGAGATCCAAGATAACACATCATTACTTAGAACCGTTTCTCCACAAGGCTGGCTAAAGAGGGCACTAGCATAGGTTAAATAGAGGTCCTTGGAGCAACTGAAGACTTTCACCGAGATGTGTTGTATTAGAGCTTCAATACAGCAGTTTGGACTTGTATATAGGACACATAAAGCCCTGTTTCAGGATGGCACAATTTGGTAGTTAAAGCTACAGTACCTTTCCGTATGAACTATCGTTAACAGCAGCAGCAACAATATTGTATAATGCTACAACCAAAATTGGAGGCTTCTAATATTATGACCTGAACATTTGCATTTTAATTGCATATCAACAAGTAAATCAGATTTGGTATGTAATTGAATATATTGTCTATTAGCAACAACAGAAGTAAAACTATGTCTTAATTTCATGCTATTATACCAGGGCAAATGTCACAGTCTTTATTTAAATTCTAATTCATCCAATGATTTCTTAAAATACATGGCCTGTGAATGTTTTTTTTATTTATTTTATTTTTTTCTGTTCATCTTATTTGATTATTCATATTTTTTTAAATTGATATGAAGCATCTGAGGTTTTATTTATTTTAATACTGTAATTGTATTTTGCATGCCTTCCAGCTGATCTAAACCAGAACAATAGTGTCAAACTATACAGGCTGAAGAATAAACTATGCACAAGCAGTAAAAGAAAAAAATCACACAAATATGCACTATGTAAAATATCCTTCCAGTGAGCCTCTTCCCACAGAATCTTCTTAGCAATTCCCTTATCTTTTCATTCACATATCTATATTTACTTTCAGCGGAAAGATACGTTTTCCCTATGTGAAGTAATGTTTTTAAGGTTTGTCACTAATCTTATAAGGAAGACATTCTTATAAGCAATTTCTGACATGTCAACATCCCAATCTTTTAAAAGTGGGACAGAACAGCTTTTCTACCTTCTGAGGATCAGCTTTTTGCAGAGCCAAGGGCAAGTGATATCAGTTTCTGTACTGAGGAAAAAATCACGCAGCAGACAGTAGCTGTGATGCTACTGGTAATGTATGATGCCATAACCCTTCAAACACTTAGAACCTGAACAAACCATTCTTATTAAATTTGTTTAGGACCAACTGATGCATATGAAATATTTATTTTCTTGTGCTTCTGGCAATAGTTTTTGGAAAGCAAAATACGTATGTCTATAGAAAATTAATTTAGAATTTTTCTGTGAAAGATAAAGGTCCACCCATAAAGTAAAAAAAAATAAAATGAAAGAAACCAGTCCCCTTGCTATGATTCTTTGTCTAAGTCTACTGGCAACATTGTGCTCTAATACTAAACAGTAAATCTAATCTCATTTTTATGTTGTGAACTCCACAGAAGTATCTGAAGTGGATAGATGTGACTGTTTTCAAGGGGCTTTGAGAAAGTCAGTCAATATGCATTGCAGAACTTAGCTGACTTTTACCTTTCACTGTCTTCATGTTGAATGATCCATATCTATAGGTTGGATGGATGGACGGACAGATGGAAGGAAGGAAGGAATACTGGAATATCTGATAGAGCTGTAGTGAATGTCTATTTGTGGTTGTATGTGAACCACTCAGGTATTCTGAATTAATGATTGTGTTAATGATCAATGGATTGAATCCTAGAACAACAGAATGATTTAGGGTGGAAGGGACCACTGGGGGTCTAGTCTTACCCTCTGCTCAAAGCAGTTATGCATGTTGTACATAATGTATCTATCTATCTATCCACACATACATAAAAATTTCCTCTTCCTCTCTGTCTGTTCCTCATGTGTGCACACTCACACACACAAACACAGAGTTTCTAATATAAGACCAGGAAATGAAACAGACTCTCAGAAACTAAAAAAAAGCTACGGAAAATTAATAAAACTATCATGGCCCTTACCTTTAATGATTAAATATCCGGATTAGACAGCTTAGTTAGCATAGTTGTTCTATGTGCAGAGTAGGAAATACGGCGTGTTCTGCAGAGATCGTCATTAAGTAACTCTTTCTGTTATATCCCTCTAAATGAATGTATAGTTTAATATAAAAGGTTCACAATGAGAAATGTGTTAATTATTCATGTGGGAAATTTTTTACAATCCCTGTGGCAATGAGGTTCAGAACTACCAATAAACTGCAGAGGTGTATATTTTGAGTACTGTAATGAAGTACTAGAATAATTCATTTGGAAAAGCATGAATTCACTACTTTAACTCTTGATATAAGAACTTCTAGATATTTTCAGAAAGAGATTCTGTAATTCTTGCAAGAGCTGTTGTCATGATGCAACATTTACCAGGTGATGCTCCCAGCCCCATGTTACCTGATCATTTGAACTAGATCACTGAAACAGACCCTTCTGGCTTTGAATTGTATTAATCCAGGAATATTCTTCAACAGTGGAGGTCAGCAGCTGCTCAGAATATAGAATTTAATTGCAAATGTTAGCTAAAGACCCCTCCCCCCACCATGTCATGCTCTGGTGATCTAATGTAATAGATTCATATCCAGTAATGAAGTTTTCTCCCATGACACTGAACTATGAAGTTATTCCATGGACTTTTAAAAAAATAGAACATCAGCCTTACAAATCAGGGTGGCAGATTTGTCCCAAGTTTTATCCTCTATAGCTAACGTTGTCTAAGCGTATCAGAAGTGAATTTGTACCTCGAGTGACCTACTGGCCATAGGATTAGATTTAGCCATTTTCCCTTATCTTGAACTTTCTTTCCTCTTTCTCTCTCTCTCTTCTGTATTTGATCTCATCTTTTAAAGACAGGGAAAAAGACTTATCAGCGATTTACTGTGGAGAAAGGAATCAGAGAAGAAGTGGAAGATTAGCTAGAAAGAATCAGTTTGTTCTGCATAATGGCATGTATAGTTTGGATACAAATTGTATGGCACTTGAAGTGAATCACTGAAATGTGTATCTAGGCAGATATAGCCCCTGCTTTTAACCCTGACCCAGCAGTGCTTTTTTATATCAACACTGGCAGGATGATCATGGCTTGAATTACTCTGCCCGAAGTAAAGCAACATGAGCTCTGAGAGTCTAAAATCCCAATTACCCTTTCGGTGGACAATGTCAAACTCCTTTCAGAAAAATCTCAGCTCAACTGTGACCACATGATGCTGCTGCTGCAAGGACAGAGGGACTGCACTGTGATGACTGGACATAGCAAGGTTAAACCATCTGCACTGTACATAGGTGCATGAATCCACTTGAAAAGGTGACGGTGGTGTTTCCCCCATGCAGCGAGCTGCACACACGGTAAAGACAGTCTGTAAATTCAGATTCAAGCATAGAAGTACAGTCTGTAAATTCAGATTCAAGCATAGACATGCATTAGGAAGTATTAACAAACTAAGCTACTACTCAGTGTGACTAAGGGCAGCAGCATACGGACCCTTTCATTTTGCTCAAGATAAGGGAAAATGGCTAAATCCAATCCTATGGCCAGTAAGTCACTCGAGGTACATACACTTCAGGTGTGATCTATTTCCATTTTACAATGGTGAAACTGTGACCTGGAAGAGTGTTCAAAAAAGTCATGATAACCCAATAGCAAGACCAGTAAGAGCCACAGAAGAATTCTCTCTTACCTGGAGAAGCCATTTATTCCAGTACAAAATCAAAACAGATCTGATTTAGCTGTATTTTGCACAAAATATGCACTGGTACAAATAACTGAGTAGCACCAAGTAATAGTACCTTGAAATGGCATGAATTCACATGAGATTGCTACACTGATAGATGGAAATGCCAGTGAAGTCATAATTACAGCTATGGAAAGGAATACATTATAATTAGCAAAATTATGTGTGGCCTTCACAGCTCTGCCTCTGTTTCGGGAGCTATACATGTTTTTTAAGCAACCACGTAGCTCATTAGCTACACACGCATGAGGAATTTGCATCCTTGATGTGTATCAACTAGATTTCTTAATTTATGTCCACAAGGCCTTTAGACTTCCTCCTTAATTTATGCAGCAAATTTCACATCTTTTAGACAAGACGTATTGAATCTCAGGGCCTGGGATTTGATTGATCCCAATGTAGAGGCAATATGTTATCTTGTTGCAGCAATATCTGACAGGCATTTATTATGGATTTTAAAAGGATAAGGTGTCAAACAACAGCTACAAAAGTCTGTGAAATCCCTAAAGGTCATATCCAGAGAAGAACTTTGAAACAGAAAAAGCCATTCTACTATTAAAAAATAATGATCTGTTGCAGAACAGAAAAGACCACATATGGTCTGATCCAAAGCTCACTAAATGGGATGGGAGTCAGATAATTATGAATTTATATTAACAACATAAGGAGGGCAGCAGAGGGATTCAATTATTATGCTTAATTGGTTAGGGAATATCAGAAAGTGCTGTATTATATTGTATCAGGGGTAGTTTTAAATAAATATTAAGAAAAATATATTCAGATGAGAATCAAGAGGGTAAGGAAAGGAGCATATCTGGTGAATTAGAAGACAGTGATTAGCTATTTGTGTGAGACGCTAGGGGCTATTAACCTGAGTGACCTGTTAGCTTTCCATTTCAGATGGTTGTGTTTTGCTTAGTGAAAGTGTTACGTGCTTATCAAATAGTTATGACATTTCTTTTACTCCTTCCCCTAAGACATCGTGTAGTTTTAATATCTTCTGTAATAATGAAGAAAAAAGTATGTAAAGTAAAACACTTGGTGTATAGAACTATATAAGTAAATGCTGTATCACCTGTCGAGGAACTGAGCAAATTTGGATTACTGAAATTTAGCCTGGATACTGTTTTTTTTCTGTGTTTCTGTATTCTGAAGAGATAGCTGTATTTCAGTTGTAAGTGAAATTATTGCTAGATGAGCATGTTTCTTATGCTGCTTGCTCACTGTAGGTCTCGAGATAATAAGCTTTGAACTGTGAGTTAACTAGTACTTTGAGTCACCGAGAAATTTTCAAACAGTTTAAAAGATTCTGTAAACTATATTTAAGGATTTCAAAGCCATCTTAAAGATGCAGATGCAACAAATCCCACTCATTTCTAGATAACAATGGTTTCAGATCTTCTCAGCAGCATTAAGATCGCAGTACATATTCAAAAAGTTTTTAAATAAAACTTGCACTTCATAGACTGAAATGTGCATTAATTAAATCACAGCCTTTTTTTTGCGCTACGTAACTCATACTGATTTGTCTTCACTTTTCTCATGCCTGAAATAAGTAAGGTGCCAAAAGGTTTTTAAAACCGATACTAAGGCTGAGCTGGCTGACTTTGTACTGGAACAGATGAGGAGTGCTTATACCCCCATCCTGCCAACGTGGTGTGTGAGTTGTAACCTCCACCTGAGCTGTAACAACACATCCAGGTTACAGCTGGACCGAATCCTTTATCATACGCCATCATGGCTCTATCGCCAGTAATATTCTGATCTGAATTTTTACCAATTAGGGACATAAATTGGTTTGAAAGTCAATGGAATTCTTGCTCCAGTGCCCAGATTTCTGAACACATCAGCTATCAGGAGTGTCTGCTTCTGAATTTTTTTCTTTTTTTTTTTTTTTGTTAAAACGCTTTACGGGGTATGCCACAGAATATCTTAAGGAACTTAAAAATCTGTTCCCTAAACTTTGCCGCATTAAACAAAGAACTTTTTGAATACAATGAGAACTTAAGTTACCTACAGTCAGCCTTGCCAACCTGGTTCTTTGATGCAATATACAAATAATCCAAAGAACGTGTAAAGGGATGTCTCTATAGGCTAACCAAAAGTAGCATATAATGACTAGATCCTAAATGTTTAGATCACCTTTCTGTAGACTTTTCCCTCCTCTGCAAGTACATCCCTTGAAAATCAGTAGCACTATTCAATGACTGAGATGTAGTTCAGCCCAAAACCCCATGAGCAGAGCAGCAGGTGACAATTGTATAAACCTACACTAGACTCATCAGTAGATGTGTAAAAAACTCAAAAGGGATACACAAACAAGTGCTGGGCCAAAGGCTTTATCCAGTAGCTAATAGAAAAAGTCACACTGGCCAGGTATTGAATTTTATTATTGTAAAAGGCTTATTCTCTGTATTATGCTTTGAATGGTCAGAAACTTGTGGAAGAAAATGCTCCTGTAGAGTTACTGAGCTGGCCACCATGCTGCTAATTCATTTAATGTATTCAGTTTTATTTTTGAAGTAAGAGACGTAAAGTCTCACAGGGCGTGAAACAAACACAGCAGCAGCACTTCAGATTTAATAGTGTCTGACACCCAGCCCAGCTTGCCACCCATTCTTCACAGCTGGAACACAGTTGGTCCAGAAGGAGAGGTAGGGAGGGTTGTTCTTAGGCTGATGTAACAGCAACTATGCCATTCACATGTCAAGGCACGTTCTGTGATTGCTGTCGGAAACGATCTCATTCAAGACAATGCTGGGCAAGTCTGAAAGATGAGAGCATAGAGACTAAGCTAAACTTTTGCATGGTTGCTCTCAAACGTTTAGGGAAAAGCCGAGGTCAGCTCAATAATGCTCTCACTGTACACGTCACCAGCTCCCTAGGAGCTGGGAGTTTACTTTAAGCTGTGATTTGAACCGATTCATATAAGCTGCTTGAAGCCAGTTAGCACAATGTAATCACAGTAGCTGTGGTAGTACTCTACCTCCAGCAACGCGTGCTGACAGCTTGCTAAAGGGTTACAGGAAGGAAGGAAACCTTGGTTTAAATTTGGGTCAACTTCTTACCATCTAGCACCTTGGGCTGTGCTTCTGCAGGGTGCAGTGCTGAGGTAAGCATTTGTCTGCTTTGATGTCTGTGTTGCACAGGCATTCACAGGGAGAGGAGCTGTTAAAAAAGAAAAAAAAAGGTAATAGTTTACTGGGATCTTTGCACAGGGTAAAGCTCACGTGGGGAATCAAATCCCTCAGGTTGTTTAGCTGCTTTCTGGCTGGTGAAGTGAGTTTCTATTGCAAGGGTCCTTGCAATGATATCTTCAGCTGGATCAGATGAGACTCCTCAATCCACTGCTTTTCTCAGTTCTTACATCTTGCTGGTCCACGATCCAGCACGTGCGCGATCCATCACTATATGTTATCTTAAGATACATATAAGATATCTCCTATCTTAGCCATTTTCAAAACTCTGCCCTATGTGGCCATTCCTACATCTACAGAAAGAGTTTCTGCTGCTGACTTAGAAATGTCTTATCTCAGTACACTTTGTCCAATTCTGCATCATGAAAAGATTGCACAGGGCTGTTCATTCCTATTTGGATGATTGTGAAGCAATGCCCAAACCTGATATTGTCTCCCCAGTCTCTCATCTCATTTAGTAACTCTTGTATGATGCTATCTTGTGTATGAACAACTACAACTCTCCAATGACACTGAGACTCAAACATCCAAACAAAATGCAGTGACTTCATCCCTCCATCAAGGTGAACTATTCTTTGCTCCATCTGCCCTTATTTCCTTCAATATTGACCTCAAGTTAACTGTTCTGCTGTGGACCTCATTACTTCTGCTGCCCAAACCTTTCTCCACCTACCTGTGAACCTCCAAGAAGATACTCTGAATATAGGTCTTATTTGTAAAATTATACTTCCGTTCCAGAGAGCTTCACTTATTCTCTTTTAGCAATCTGTGCTAGTTAAAGAAATGCAGTCCCTATAGTCTAGGCAGACAATTAAGCCTGGTATCCCTAGAAACGTATGGTTAGTATTCCCCTGCAGGAACCACGAATAACTTAATTAGAAGTTCAGCCTAGGAAGTGGCTGCCTAATGGTAACAATGTTAATTCTTCTCTATGGTATTATTTCATACAAAGTCTCTCCCAAAATAGTTTACAGAGTTAAAATATATATATATCCCAAAGGAAAAGAGAAATTAATAGGTTTTAGTAACAATGAAAAGATGTACTGAAATGAGGTTTAAAAATAGATGAGCAAGCTGATGTGGAAAGAAATATGTGAAGAATATCTTCACGTGGCAAAGACTGTGGAAAAAAAGGAGCTTATGATAATATTTTTTTTACTTCCTACTATTAGAGCCCAAACTTAGGAAACTGTGCATGAAATTTCTGCAAATATTTGTTCTAATTCCTAATCAATTAATTTGGCTATATCTGCTTCCTTCAGTATGAATTTTCCTTAAGTATGAATGCTCTCCACATGTATTTGTTTAGAAATGTTATAGAAAAATGCTTTCAGTGTCATCAAATTTTAAATATTTGTATTGAAAGACACATATTCATCCCACTTAAATTAAGCATACCAGAATATTATAAACTGAGTTCCTATTCATCCTTCATTGAATATACTGCAAAAGTAATGTAAATCTGGAGGCTGATTAAGGACTTACTCAGACTAAATACCCCTTAAAGGTGATGAAAATATTTCTTTTACCATATAGGGAAGCTGCAAGTTTACTATACAGGTACTTGAATTTAGGTAGGTGAATCCGCATAAAAGTGGTCAAACATCTTCCCCAACAAATAAACCCTACCCCTACATTATATAACTAATGTCAATAATCTGTCTCAGCTTAGATATTGCACGTTATGGAAATAACTACCGATAACCAAAGCGCAGCTTCAAAGTGCTGTGTAAATTATTTGTAGAAAATGCAAATAGACAATAAAAATGAACCTCCGAATCCATGGTTAGCCAAGGACTCTGGTTCTCATTGGAGATATTGGATGTTATGTGTCAATACTTTGTGCTGAATAGCATGTTAGCTATAATCAATAATATAATGCATATTAATATACCTTTAGATGTATATTAGATGTACTGAGTGTAAATTAAATCATATATGTAATTAATACATGTAAGATGTCTCACTATCCATTTACAGAAATTCTGACAGCAGGAAAAGAGATTAAACATACTGAACATACTGAGAGGAGAGAAGGATTATGAGATGAGATACAAACCCTGAGCACTTATGCCATCCTTTGTTCTCTGCATTAATGTCATAGAATCGTAGAATCATAGAATCATTAAGGTTGGAAAAGACCTCCAAGATCATCGAGTCCAACCATCAACCCAACCATCAATCCAACACCAATCCACCACCAATCAACCACCAAACCAATCATCAACCCAACACCATCAGGCCCACTAAACCATGTCCCTAAGCACCACATCTACACGTCTTTTAAATACCTCCAGGGATGGGGACTCAACCACTTCCCCGGGCAGCCGGTTCCAATGTTTAACCACTCTTTCAGTAAAGAAAGTCACTCAGTCACTCTTTTGTCTGCCCAAATTCTGCACAATGCACAAGAAAGTGAGGAGCTGTGAAGATAAGCCTAAAGCACCAACCTCAGTGTTAGTCTACCTTATGTAAAATATTGAACATCATGCTCTTTGTCAAACTCATCGAGAAATGCGGGTGCCCTCGTGCTGCAGAGAGGAACTTTTACTGTCAGCCAGGTCATAAATCAGCAAATTCTTTAGTAAAAACTCAATGGACAGTCATCCACCTAACCAGCAATTTGGCATGCTACTTCAATTTTTGGTCTTCCAATTAAATGCTGTCTGTTTCACTCCATCAACACTTGCAAAAGTACTTAGGACACTCTGACATGTACCTGCATGAAGAGGAAGACAGAATATCCTGATCTATGGCCCAGATCTGCAGTTATCTAATTTTCTGGGGAGACTATTACCAGCTAGTACCATTGAAAAATTATAAGCCAAGCACTCAATACTTGTGATTTGGACTTACAAATCTGCTTTTTAACTTAAAAGGCCTTTTTTCCTTGGGTTATTTTGGTGGTGGTCTGGCACAGGTCCCGGCTCTTCTCTGTACAAGGTTGAAAAAATTCAACCTGAAGCTGAGATGTTTTACTCAGCATTTTATTTTGGAAATTTCATGGTATTGAGAGCAC
Source organism: Aptenodytes forsteri (assembly GCF_000699145.1). Taxonomy (NCBI): domain Eukaryota; kingdom Metazoa; phylum Chordata; class Aves; order Sphenisciformes; family Spheniscidae; genus Aptenodytes; species Aptenodytes forsteri. Next base: position 1,064,213 of record NW_008795477.1, read on the forward strand.
TATTAAGAGATCTGAATTTTGTCAGCTGCAATTTGACAAAAGGTAGTAAATGTTACTGTAAATCACTATGACTTGATTTTGAGGTTTACGGTACAAAGGTCCTAGGACCAAATGACTTTTCTGAAGGCAGGTTTATGTTCTGTTGTCACTTAGGAATTTCTCCCATGACAAGACATCATTTGGCCAGTGCTGCTCAGTACTTGTCTAAGACACCTTAAAGGAAAGCTCAAAATACCTCTAGGAAAAGAGGATTACTGATTCATTGTGAAAATTTGTTCAGTTCATTATTATCTTGTAACCGACATTTTGAATCAGACTTGTAATGCCTACCTTAAAAATCTAGCCTATAATCCTGTGTTTTACAGTAGCCAGGAACAGACATTCAGGAAAAGAGGATAAGAATGAGACAAACTGCATATCCTTCCAGAAATCTGCTCTGCAGGGAGTTCCTGACCCTAGAGTTTTACCTGTTGATTTTTTTGTTTAATAGATCTTTTCTCTATTAATTTGCCTAACTGCAGTAGAAGCTGTGCTGTCTCCCAAATGAACAGAAAAGAAATGAAGTTTCCAACTTGTCTGAACACACTAAGCAATAGCTCCAATTTCAAAAACATTATAATAAAAAGAATTGCAAAACAACTGCAACAAGGGAGGAGTATTTTGAAGCAAAATACTTTCAGAAAGTAAGTAAATTTCTGAAAATACTTTCAGAAAGTACTACTTTCAGAAGTAAAACTGCAGAAGATGCAGAATGGTGTGCTGCTGTCAGGTGTGTTGTCTTCCCATTTTCTTGTATAGGCTCTGGCATCATGCATCACTGTACCAGTTACTTAACAGACAGCACCTCCCTTTGCAAAGAAAGGGAGGGTAGCATGGAAGATATAATCCAACGTCTGTTTCTGGATCGTAGACAAGAGTGAGAGCAACTAAGCCATCAACAAAATTCCTAGACCACATTATTTTTTGTTTGTTTGTTTGTTTGTTTGTTTTGATAAAAATACTTTTTTTTTTTCCCCTGAGGTTGCAAATATATAAAAAGAAATAAATTTTCAGGTGGGTTTACTTATCACAGTACAAACGTTTTCGTGAAGACACTTATCCTGGAATTACGTTGCCTTATTTCATGGGCTCAAAACAGACTTGCTCTGAAATACCTACCAGCATGGATCAAGTGCTTTGTTATTGCTGCTTTAATGTAATTTAAATTTTAAATTTTTAAAATTCAGTATCTGTCTAATGCATTAATTATGATATTTTACAGTTATAATAGGGCCTAAGTACAACAGATGAGATCAGACACTTGTAGAAGCATACTGGGAGAGTCCAAATGAGAAAAAAGTATTACTTAAAAGGAGGAAACCTGGCCAATATTACAGCTAGGAAGTAAGAGAAAAAATGGACTCATGTTGTCTCCACTAAGCTAACATACACAGGAAACAGCCTTTCCTGCTCCTTTTTTTGTTGTGATTTCCTGGAATTTTTAATTGTGGGAGTTTGATCAAGTTTAAAAAAAGGATTTAGGTGTCCTCATGTAGCTGTCTAAATGTGCATTGGGTGTCTAAGCTACTATCACAGTCAGAGGAGACCTGTGCAGTATAATTCCTGCTGCCACTAGACCTATGACCAAAAATAGGTCCCTACTTCAAGGTGGGTTGCATTTCCCTCCCTAGGTTCTACTGTGTGCATTAACTTGGTCTCCATTGACTCCAATGGGAGTTTAGAACCTAATTCAATCCAACCACTAATTAAGGTGTCTTACTCTGCAGCTGAATGCTGCTATTGGGGCTCAACTGATTTGTCTAAATATCAAGTTCTTTGAGATAGCTTAGCTCACCTTTGCCTCCTGACCAGCTGAGGAGCCCCAGACCTGTAGGTCCTATGTCAAATGCAAGTCTGCTGTGGGTGTCTCAAACACCCTTGTGTATCTCAGAAACTATTAGATGTTTAACCAGCTGTTCTGAGCCCTAAATGTCCTTATATGCTAGTGGAGAGCATCCTGGAGAAAGCAGTTCATACATTGCTCCATGATAGGATGTCACAGAATATCGCAGCAGCGGGAAATGCAGGGGCTATAGTGCCAGGACAGGTTTATGTCGGAAGACTTATCCCTGATACCACTTTCTGAGGTCACCATACTTCCCCCCCCTCCCTTTATCATTAAAACAACACAACAGAAAAAGGGGTTGAAAAAGTCTGGGAGCAGGTGATAAAGAAGGCCCATGCAGCTTGCTTGGAAGTGTGTCCACGTAGATCTCCCAAAGATTGGAACATGAAAAGGTTATATAATTTACATGGTGACTCCGTTTGCATTATCACTAGGGTGTCAGGCCAGCTGTAAATAAGCTAAACAATGCAATTTTCCAGGCTTTGCAAAAACCCCCTCCTTCATATCTCTTTTAATGGTTTCTATTCCATTGCTTTCCTCCCCACCCCTTCCCAGGGATTGTTCTACCTAATAAATTTTATGTAGTCATAGCAATGTTTGCAATTTAAAAATTAAACAGATTTGAGCCACAGCTGCAGTATCCTGGCAAGCCAGACCAGCTTTGGGTAACAAGATTTATTTTCCTTGTGTGCTGCCAAGTCAACCTGAAGACAATGTTAATAGAAAAGGTCACAGACTGATAAGCTGACATGTCTCTAATTCTTTAGGACAAATCCGTGGATGGCGAATTGAAATGCTGTTCTGCAGCTCCTCAGGGGCAGAGGCATTAAAGTTAAATGTTACAGATGTGAAGGAATGGCAGCAAGCATGTTTGGTTTGCAAAAGAGCTTGTGGCTGTGGTGGTAGAAATGCAGCAGACACCAGCAGAATTTATTCTCTGGGCTAAAGGATATTTTAAGGACACACCGCAACCACCTCCGCATAGAGCAGAACTGTCTGCCAAGGTGCAATTGGTGGTGTGGTAAGAAGAGCACAGTTCACAGGTAGAACAGGACACTTTAAAATAAAGATCTAATTTCTCTGTTTATGCTAAAATATACTTTGCAATATCTGGAGGAAAGGGAGTGAAAGAAAATGGAAAGTTATCCATAGAATCATAGAATAGTTTGGGTTGGAAGGGACCTCTAAAGGTCATCTAGTCCAACACCCCTGCAATGAGCAGGGACATCTTCAACTAGATCAGGTTGCTCAGAGCCCCGTCCAACCTGACCTGGAATGTTTCCAGGGATGGGGCGTC
>NW_008795477.1:1068323-1079497 GCF_000699145.1 Aptenodytes forsteri
CGACATCTGCAGCCCTTCCCATGTCCACTGATGTAGCTGCTCCATCCTAGAAGGCCACTAGGTTGGTCAGGCAGGACTTGCCCTTGGTGAAGCCATGCTGGCTTCACCAGAATCACCTCCCTGTCCTCCATGTGCCTTAGCATAGCTTCCAGGAGGATCTGTTCCATGATCTTCCCAGGCACAGAGGTGAGACTGACTGGCCTGTAGTTCCCCGAGTCTTCCTTTTTTCCCTTTCTAAAAATAGGGATTATGTTTCCCCTTTTCCAGTCAGTGGGAACTTGATGGGACTGCCACGACTTCTCAAATACGATGGATAGTGGCTTAGCAACTTCATCCACCAGTTCCTTCAGGACCCGCAGATGGATCTCATTGGGTCCCATGGACTTGTGGTCCTTCATCTTCAGGTGCCTTAGATGGTCTTGAAGGATAATGGTTTAAGGTTTCAGACTTTTCATCTGGAGCCAGGTTGCTTATCTAATGTTCCAAAATTAATCAATTTGAATGAAAAGTCTCCTTTTGCCCTCACTGGTGACACACTAGTAAATTGAACTGGGACAGGGAAGTGCCCAGGACCAGAACACATTCATCTCTACTGTTAAATGGTTGGAAGAGCCCTTGGTGTAATCCACACTCTCCTAAACAATTTGTGGGTACACCTTGCAACTTAGGACAAGCCATTGACCATTCCCAAAAAGCATTTTAGACTTGTTTGGAGAGTAAGGGAGGTTAATAGGATGGAAGTGGAGGGTCCTAGTCCAGCTGGTCTCAGAAAGAGGACAGTCTTGGGCTTGTTTAACTTACTAGTACAGACACAGAAAGTGGCACATGGACCATCCCTCTTTCTTCAACTTGCTCATCTGTAATGAAGAGTTTGCCGCTAAAGTTTCCAGAAACAGCTAAAGAATCAAACTATGTTCGGTCTTTCTCCAGGCTGATGGAGAACCAAGGAAAAGGTCGACTTTTCTTTTTATCCCATGAAGTTACCGTGGGGATGAACAGAAATCTGCTACACTCACCCCTTTGGTGTTGTCTTCTACTTCAGGTGAAATGTCAGTGGCTCAAGTGCAGTATATCCTTAGAGAATGTAAAAATTCAACATGAGCAAGAACAGCCCCGTCTTTTTGTGCATTGATTGAACAGGTTAAAGAAATGTGAGATATTATTACCAGAATAGCATGACTAATCATGTGAATATAGAGGATGCTAATGATACTTTTGCTATTGTGACTCAGGGGAGACTAATAAGATAAATTTGTCTTCTTTTTTTCCTTTTTTTTTCCCCTGCTCTCAATCTGAAAGACTGACACATTATAAACAGAGGATAATGAAATGGTTCTGCATTAATTATTTCCATTATTTTCATGTTAAGACGTCCTAGCAAAGATCAAGGTCCCACTGAGCTCCACGCTGTATGAACACATTGTAAGGGACAGACACAGCTATGAAGAATTTGCAGTAGTAGAATGCCCATGTGAAAAGAGAAATACATGCTAATATCTCATTTCCAGTATGAGCTTTCAGGGGGATAATCTATCAAGTTATATTTCTGGACATTTTGGGAATTTGCACTCATCCTTATAAATACCAGCAGAATGTTCAAATATTTGAGGACAATTGATACCATAGCACCTCCGAACCATTATGAATTAAGCTCGGCACTTTGATTCATGAGAATATTCATTGCTGTCAGCTTGCTTTCTGGCTCTCCTTGGTCACTGCAGTGGCTGTTTACAATTTCCTTGTACATGGGACTTTCTAGGGGTGGGCAAGAGGTGTGTCACTTGGCTGTGAAGCAGGGATGTTTCAGGCAGAATTGTTTTTCTTCATCCCAAGCCTGTTATAACAGATTAACTAAGCAAGAGAGCTTAATTTATGGGAAGCAACTCAAACCACATTCATCTCAGCTGGACAGCACAGCCTGCGCTGCTGCCACACTTATGCAAAAGGTTCAGAATTTAACAAGCATTAGATAAAAGCAAACAAACAAACAAACAAAAATCCAAAATACAGAGAGCAAAACCACCTAAAATGAATGATTCGCCTAAAATAAATGAAGGAGCTATCTAGCTTTACATCACTTGTTTTTCACATTATTTGCCACCATCTCTCAGGTGTCTGTTTTCTGTTTTCCATGAATCTTGATAGCTGCTACCTAGCCAATGCTTCTTTAAAATCTGAGAAATACTCATGCTGTGGATAACAGCGTTCCAGTATTTACACTGAAAACATCAAAGCCCCAAACAAGAAAATTAAAAAAAAAAAACAAACCTACAATCTAACAGTCATTTCAGAAGAAATTTTATAACTATCCATCTACATTGAAGTATTTAGATGAAATTATGTTTGGATGTAGACACACAGAGTAAACAAATGGGGCTATTATGAATTTACAGGTGTGTATCAGTCCTAAATCTCACCCCAGGCTTCCAGTTACAAGGGCAAATTAAAAAAGAATGTAATACTTACACTGTGGTATAGATAGATACTACTAGAGTTACTTTCTCTGCATCTTTACACGTGATGTGTGGTAGCTGTTGAACAGAATAGTCAGACTTTCAAATAATAATAATGCCCAAAAACATTGTTTGCATGTGATTGATTGATTTTCAAATGCAGTGGCGGCAAAACATAACATACTTATCAGTCTGTTACCTGTTACGTTATCGTAGGTCATTTGCCAGGATCTTTAATGGGCACACATTGGTACAGCACCATGATGTCCTGCACTTGATATTATAAGACACTTTTGACTTCAGTAGATACCAATATGCACACACTGAAAACTTGACTGCTAATATTCAGTCTATTTTCTTCATTGTTTCTCAGTTTGTGTCTATAACTGGCAGAAAAGGTAAAAACCTTTTGTGGGCAGCTACTGCCTTAATTAAAAAAAATAATAATTAAGTGATGTGGTCATGAGCCGAAGCTACGACTCAGTTCCCATTGCTGCACTAGTGTTAGTAATTTTCTGTACTCATTTATTAATTACGCTTAGAATCATAGAATCATTAAGGTTGGAAAAAACCTCTAAGATCATCGAGTCCAACTGTCGACCCAACACCACCATGCGCTTGCCAGGTTTTATCAAGAGGGCATTCACTTTTACTTTATACCCAGAAAAAAAGGAAGAATTTCAGTGAGTTAGAAAAGGTTTAATTTGGTATATGTCAGTGCGTATGTGTATGAAAGAGTGCAGGGCTTGGTCTTTTCTGAAGTCTTGCTATAATTGCAGTCTAGCATAGTTTTAAACTGTCAAGAATAACAACTGTTAGTACTGTGTAGCCACAGACAACAAAACATTTCTCTATGGCAAAAACCCTGTAAATAGCTGACTGATTGACCTATAGTCATTCAGCTGCCTGCTTTACAACAGAATTGTATGCTAGCTTGCTAATTTACAGCTGACAGTGCTTAATTCTACGTAAGAAGTGTAGACCACCACTGTGAGAAAGAGCTAAAGATATCTTAAACAGAATGTAAGCATTATGAACAGTTCACATTTAATTCTTATGTTCATATGCAAGTCAAATGGTGCGCACAACCACAAAACACAACCATGGGCTATACCGAATGAAAAGAGATGCCAGTTCAGTGCCAAAGCGTGCTTGCAGATTGGACTTTGCAATCAACTTTCAGGTCTTCTCTGGCTTTTTCAGCCACTTTTTTGTAAACTGATTGACATTATTGTTTTTATGTGCCACAGTATCTTATTCAGCACAAATTGTTTGCTGCTTTACATTGACCAGAATCATAAGGAGTTCCTCTGGGACTGACTATTTGTTCTGTGCTATTTAATATCTTTATTAATAAAAATACATACATATTTAAAATTACTAATTGAATTTGCAGCTGTCAAAAAGGAAGAGAAGTGGATGAATAGCTGAAAACAAAAAGTACAAAGCATTTCTACAGATAATCTGGGAAAAAGTTGTCTTTTAGTGAGATGAAATATGTAGCTACACACTTAGAAAAGAAAATTGTAAACTACATTTACTGGTTGGAAGACTTTCCCTATTGACTCTAAGGAGCACTCAGGATTGTGCTGAATCATCATCTGATAAGGAGCTTCAGAGTGTAATTTAGGGCTATGTCATTAGATTACAGAGTATTATGAAACAAAATTAAGGCTATTCCATCCTGTCTGTGTTTGGCAGTGGTACTTGCTTGGCAGTGGAATATTATGTCCCATTACAACAATTATTCACCAACATCTGAGATATTCTTCTTTTAATGATCTATTTCATATCAGAGAGACTGAAAGAAGGGCTAATGTGCATGGAAGAATCTAACACCTTTGCTTTTGAAAAAAACCCTGACACTTTAAGGATCTCAGATGAAGACTGGATGCTGCATCAGCATGAAACACAAGCCTAACACAAGTTTGTACACACTGCCCTTATTTATATCTGCTGATGGACTTTATGAGCTTGGTAAGCCGTGGCTCTGGCAGCATCCCTGGCCCACACCTTTCCCTTTCCCATGCTATTAGCTCTCAAGCACCTGTTCAGGCTGTTCAAGGCTTGAACACCTTCAATGCTATGCTGATATACCTCCTTCTCTCTCTGCAGTGTTCCTTCATGGGTTACTCCAGGGACCTTGTCCCTTTGCCTTTTTTTTTTAGCTGAATTAGATAACTCAGAATGACATTGGTGGCTTTATGTATAGGCTATTCTCTAAGGTGTACCCTACAGTGATTGCTGCTTGGAGAAGATAATTCCAGCTTAGAGGGACCAATGAAGGCCATACCTATTTAAAGGAAAAGGAAAAACTCAGGTTTTATTTTTTGTTGGTTTTTTTGCTTTTTTTTTAAATTTTCCTAGCATGTTCACTTTTAACAAAAGTAATCAATACACACAGAATGTGCGCAAGAGTGGACTTGCGCAGGCATGAAATGGGAAGGGACTTTCTATTGTTGAGTTTATTCCCACTCATTTTCAGCTTCCAGAAAAATTGCAGCAAAAGAAATGACCAAGTTGGAGTTCAGGTGTAGCTGCACAAATATGAGCTTCTCAGTCAGTAAACTAAATATCCAGAATATCTTGTAATAGCCTGGTCACTGATTATTGTCAGAAAAAATAAAATATCTTTCCTGCTTTACATCCCTTTAGCCACTGCTGACTTGACAGTGATACTGAGCCCACACACTGCTGATTGTAAGAGTTCTAGGAGATTTAGGCTTGCAAATCCTGCTGCTGCTGGAGTCCCTATGTTGAACACTGATGTGGGGAAATACCTCTCAGGTGCTTGAAGCTTGCTACAGCACTCCTACTGGGGGGAGTGAATTAAGCTTAGGCTTAATTTCTACTTGTTCAACAGAAATGCACAACAATGTTGTGTTCTTCATTTACCTCCCAAAACCTACATATGCTAATTATCAGGTGCATAAATGCTGCCAACTGAAAATACACAGAGATTTTTGCTGGGTTTCTCATACATAAGTCTTCAAACTGCTGCCTTGTGAGGTTGCAGTGAGTCTCACAAGAAGCCATTGCAGAAATAGCAGGCATGAAGCTATACAAAGCCTGAGGCACCAGTTTCTCTTTAATCCCGTTCTTATGAAGTGGTCATGAACCCTGGAAGTGACCCCCAATGGCCTGGGGTTGTCATCCAGACAAGTGAGGGATACCTGTACTTTCTTTTGGCCAGCCTTATTTCCTCAAGAATGGTGGTGTGTCTAAAAGCTGAGAACAAATTATGTCTCATTGGTTCTGCAAGATCATGCTGGCAACCACCTTTCACACACCCCCTGCTTCTGTAAGTTATATATATGTCAACTGAGATACATAGGCACAGAATAAAGATATACATTTATATATATAAATATATATATATACACACAGAGCAAGAACAAGAGCTCATATCTGTGCCTCATCCAACAGGCAGAGCCCTCAAAGAGCTGAGTGTCTCTTACTATTGCATGGAGGGACTAATTTAGCACTAATGAGAGATGAGAATATCAGGAAGCATCTTTGCACAACCACTGCTGGAAACCATCTCTGTGCTCTTTCAAGCTTTTCTCATTGACAGGCTGCCAAGGTTTGGCTTGTGAGATTCAACATGAGATGCGTTCAGTGGCTGATGATAAATCATACGTATCTTGAATCCGGAAAACGGGTGTCTGAGCAACTCTTTTCAAGCTCATGCTGGCACACAGGGGAGACATTCAGGATGTAGTTGGATGTGAACAGATTTACACAGGAACATCCTTAACACTAGGCAGTAATGTCCACTAATGGTTTGCGGGCAACATTTCATTATAAATGGCAAATCATTATTGCCTCCTTTGGTATTCGATGTAATAACATTTATCATGTTGAGTTATTTTGGTATTCATGGGGATGTCAGATGTAATTCCATAGGAATTACTCTTAGAATGAATGCCCACTAAATTACAATGGAATTAATATGAAATTAGGTATTATGGTAACATTATTATCAAAAGACGTCATCGTGATTGATGTGCTGTTCAAATGAGGATACCAAAAGGAATTACAGTCAGACCTGATTAATCCAAATCAGTTTGCAGACTCCATTTTTATGCAGATTACAACACATTTTCAAACTGATAAATCAGCCAGAAGTACAAGTAAGGAGATGCAGACCACTGCCAAATTTTCCAAAGAGCTTCACTTCTGTACAGTGTGAAAAGGGATATTTAAGAAGCCAAATTACTCCTAACATTAAATCAATTAGTGGAAAATAATAATGATTTTATCCTTGATTTGGATGATGGAGACTATTTTGTGACTTTTAGTTTCATGGTGAAGGAGAAAGCATTGCTATTCTGTTGTGTCTTCTGGAATAAACACAACTTGCCTAGTTTCCTATGAGTAAAGGATGGAGTCAATGATTCAGGAAGTCTCTTCCAGTCCTGTGTTACTAATTCCCTCCCAGTGAAATTATGAAAGATGTAAGATCTTCTGTTTTGTTCTACAAAGAGATCAGGGACAAGGACATGAGCCATCAGTCCACTGGCAGACAACCGGGACGGGCAGGTTGGGCATAGACCTCCAAAGACATTCACACTTTCAACTCCTCTTTCACTTCCTAGAGAGCATGGCACCCAACCATTTTACACCTAACGGTTTGTTTGGACTCAGCTCTTTGCTCCTCACATGTCACAGCTGTCAACCTGATCGTCATTTGCCAGGTGCCAATAGCACAACACCCTCTGACTGTGTCCAGCCCCTGGATGAAGGAAACTCATCTCTGAATGAAGCCAGTGTTGTACACTAATGGAAACAGCACACTTGTTGCCAGCTACACTTGTCCCTCTGTCATCATCATAAGCTGCTTATCAGGAAACAGTGGATGAGAACCAGGGAAGCTGATACAAGAAGTAGAATTATTGCTCTTCAGGTTGATCTGAGCATTTTGCCTAATAAAAAAAATGGATTAATTCCCCTGAATATGAAGCTTTTAAATATTTGGTATGCATCATTCCCTGCCTCCCACTGATTTGGGGTGGGACTTTTTTTTTTTTTTTTGAAGTCACCTAAAAGCTTTGGGTGGTTTCTTTATCTAAACTTTCTTTTCATTGAAAGATATTAAATACAATTACAGAAGAAAATCCTAATATTTCAAGCTCTGAAATTATAATATAAATTACATCTTTACCAGAAAACAAGTGTAAAAAGTTTTTTCATGAGCAGCCCATGTATAAATAAAAGCTGTAAGAGGGGAAAAAAAGAAAAAAAAAAGAGGGATTTCACCACAGCTTTTCATGCAGACAAATGACTCCTTTGAGCAAGGATTTGTGGCATGGAGATGAAAGAAAATGCATATACTGCAAAATTAACAGATGGTAGAAGACATTTTTAAGCTCCAATTACACCAGGTGTTTTATACTTTGATTATCTTTATCTGTCCAGCCACTGAATTAGGGGTTAATTACTGAGAGTAAATAGGCACATTTAGACAAAGTGCCCCATCATTGCTCTTTCAGCTGATCAGCACTGTAACAGAGAGAAAAATTAAGTGGCTCGGGTTGGAAAAGACTGCAATATTCCCTAGGTCTTGTTAGGGATTCAGCTGCCTTATGAAACAGCAGGTCTTAAATTGAGACAAGTGAGGAAATTCAGTTCTCATTCCATGGGGTTAAAGCCCATTTCCAGGACAAACAACTGCACAAAGGGTTGGAAATCCCTAAAAGGCAAGCCTCAGTATCTCATAATCTAAATGGCCACAGATAGGCAAGTACTATTCCTTCCCTCCCCTTTATTATTTAGTGTAATCCAGATATAGCTTCTTTCTGGGACTTGTTCTATTTTTAAGAGGAGGTTTGGGGTTTTGTTTGTTTGTTTGTTTTTAATTTTGGCAGTATTTTTTTCAAGCAGGGTTTCTATCTCCATTTTTCCTCACTGATTCCTTCATTCTGGGTTTTCTTATGAAGAGAAAAAATCTACACTGGTAGATTTCAGATAAAACTCCCATGATCTGACCTTGAAGAAAACAGCAGCGTAACCCTTTATCCTTGTTAACGTTGCCAAAACTCATGTCCCATCTCTTTATAGAAAGCTGAATTATATTCCTGATCAATGCACAGGTGTATAGGGCTGACTGTCCCCTGATCGGAGGACGTGTGGATTTACATTGGTGTACGCACTGCCTGACTGCAGCTATTCCACCTCTGCTCTTTGCCGACCTCCCTGTGGTAAGGACCTCTCATGATGGAGAGCAGAAACACATCCAGCTGCTGCTGACCACATGCAGCGATCTCTCAGCTCATCTTTCCTTTTCTCCTTTTTTTTTTTTTGTTGGGAAAAACAAAACTTTAAGCATTTAAAACAAATGCTTTAAATAACCAGAAAAATAAAGCAATACAACCTTTTGTCAAAAAGGATGAAAATATTTTTTTCCTCAATAATGCCGATTTTTTTTTCATTTCTTTTGCCATGTTTTGTAATAGATACGTGTAAATATCCAAGAGACGTGCCTGAAGCAGGCAGACGCTACACAGGACCTATGCGCAACTTGCAAATCAGCAGCTGGAGGCCAGCCATGCTCCTCTAGACCGACGGTCGCCAAAGTGGGGTGCATGCACCCCAGGAGGTGTGCAAGACAATTCATTGGCATGTGTGAAGAAAATATTTTTTGTACTGTTAATAAGCAAAATAAAATGTTTTAAAAGTAGTGGTTATTTCATCTTTCTCATCCTTGTTTCAACTTTTTTGTATGTTTTGTAATGTACAGAATATATAGGTACAGTAGTACATGCACATAATTTATAAATAAATGTACATATGTTGGTGATGCGTGCTCAAAAGTTTTTACCAATACAGGTATACCATCAAAAAGTGTTAGAGTTTACTCTTCTAGACCATCTTGAATGGCTCTGGCTGCCTATGTTTAGGCAGTTCAATCATTTCACTGAGTATAATGGAAAATTAAGTATCTAGCTCACACATAGGCATCTGAATTTAGGTGTTTGAACTCTGGAGATTATTCTCACACCTTATTTTTGGGTGGCTAACCATAAGATCCTGACAAATTCTTTAACGTACTGTCTGTAGTAGCACCACAATCACCTCTGTTCTGTGAGATGTTAGTAGTAGATATACTGCTTCATTTCCTTCACAGAAAAATCTTGTAGGCGTTTTTATGAGTGTGTGAAATCTGTTGAAAAGACATCTTGAAATGTTTATAATCTGGTTTTGATTTGCATTAAGCATACTTTATACCTTTTGTGGTAAACCAAAAATCTTTAATATGTCACTATGAGATGTCTGCAAAAGACCCTTAATGAGAATGAGAATATGGTCCTTGAATTATATATAGAATTATGAAATCAGAGAGTGTAATAAAAATACTGAACTCCTATTGTAATTTTTTTTTGTTAATTTAAAAATGTTGTAGTTCACTATAAGTCTATAATACTTTTCACATTGGCTAGCTGTTTACTCTAAGCAGAAATAATCTCTCAGATAGTTTCATGTATAGTTTAAGGTATATTTTATTAATAATAAAAATAAAGTTTCAATAAAATAAAGAAGAATTATATTAATTTTGTAAGTGTTTGTGAAAAATGTTCTAAAAGGGATAAAACAATCTATTAAATACAGAAAGGTTTAATTTGCTACTAAATTCTATAGATTATAAATGGGATGGCTTTTTTTTTGTCTTTATTAGGAAATTCTGTTATGTTTCTACAGAAACCTATTAGTTTTGTCTCCACTAAATTATGTAGCAATTTTCAGGAAAAGTTTGTAGATTATGTTCAGATATATAAAAGCTTATGTAAGGTAGAAATAAGGCATAATTGGGATGAAAACTATATTCCTCAATTCAATAATTTTGTAGTTTAAAATTAAGTTCTTATTTCAAATCCAGCAAATAAAATTCATCTGTATATTCCTTCCTACAAAAATAAAGAAAGAAATTAATAGAAGTAATACTACCACTCCCCAAGACTATGTAAGGCCAAGGATGCCTTATTTTTGAGCCATTTATCTTTCCACTCTTTGATCACTTCTCTGGATCATAGCAGGGGTTGGGAGCTTATTTGCAGACATTTAGTTTGTAGGAATAGCAAAAAGGAAAGCATTATCTTGTGCCATCTGACTTATGCAAATTCCTGTCTCACAGCAGAAGGCATGCATGCCCCAAAATTTGTCAATAAAATGAAAAGGGAGAGATAAAAATTCTTATAGGTCGTGCTTTTGTATCTATCAGCAAAGCAGAGGTTCATTCTTATTCACAACAAATCCTCCGTATAGAAGAGTAAAAAAAAAAAGCTTCTGAACTTCTCTGCCAATTCAAAAGGAACCATAATACATGCAGCAAACGCAAACTGGATTATCATTTCCCAGGTTAGTATACTACTTCAACTTGCTCACGGGTTATATATACATAAATATATAAATGAAAGCAAATTAATCTTTTATCCTGGTTTCAGCTGGGATAGTTAATTTTCTTCCTGGTAGCTGTCATAGTGTTGTGTTTTGGATATAGCATGAGAATAATGTGATAACACACCGATGTTTTAGTTGTTGCTAAGCAGTGTTTATACTAAGTCAAGGACTTTCCAGCTCCCCATGCTCTACCGACTGAGCAGGCTGGAGGTGCACAAGAAGCTGGGAGGGGGCACAGCCAGGACAGCTGACCCAAACTGGCCAAAGGGACATTCCATACCATGGGACGTCATGCTCAGTACAGAAACTGGGGAAAGCTGGCCG
>NW_008795477.1:1079522-1087449 GCF_000699145.1 Aptenodytes forsteri
TTATTATTATTATTATTATTATTATTACTACTACTACTACTACTACTACTACTACTATTATTATTATTATACTTCAAGTATGAAACTGTTCTTATCTCAACCCATGAGTTTTCTCACTTCTGCTCTTCCAATTCTCCCCAATCCCACTGGTGGGGGGGAGGGTGAGCGAGCGGCTGCGTGGTGCTTAGTTGCTGACTGGGGTTAAACCACGACATCTTTTTAAACTATTTGATAATGACTAATGTCTCAGATCTTGAACCCTATGCCCAGCACAGTAACAAAAGTCATTAATGTCCCAAAAGCAGCACCCAGGTTTTGCTGTCACAATGTTATGAACCAACAAAGGGTTCTTGGAGAAAAAAATGTCAGTGGAGGATGTTCCTACAGGTGAATAAGGAGACCCGTTTCTCCTTCCTTCCAGGGATGTGACAGGGTGTGCTGCTCACAAGAGCTTGTCCATGGAGGAAACACTCCTGATGTGCCCAACAGACACCTAGGACAAAATAAGATTGCTTTTTTTTTGCTTTTTTTTTTCTTTTTCCTTGGAATGCCAGGGTGATCCCTGTCTTCTGGGACCGTTTGGGCCAAGCTGTAACATCGGATCGCTGTTGCACGTGACTGGATGGAGATCAGTGGCAGAATACAAGTAGCTCCAGGTCAATGGGGGCTGGACACAGGCTTTTTATCCTTTATTTACTTTTGGTCTGTGGTGAATTTTATGATCCATTTCTAGGCCGTGCCAGGTATCTGAACTATGTTTAATGAAGCCAGAAAGGAGATTTTCAATATATTTTAATGCGTTCTGTGCTTTCCCTAGCATAGGTAGGCTGTACTTTTGCCACTCAGCTGCCAAATCTGGCACAACGATGTGCTTAACCCTGAAGATGACTGAGTTGTTTTTTTGTGGGTTTTTGTTGGGTTTTTTTTGTTTAGGTTTTTTTTTAATGAACATATAATTCGGTTAAGCCCTGAGTCTTTTCATCTTTAATAAAAAAGATGACTTGCCTACCTCACTTTCCTCAAAAAAGCAAAACAAAAAAACTTTTGCAGCTATTTCTGGAAATGTTTAATCTAAAGGTTTCTTCTACAAGAACAGCATTTTATTACATTTCCACAGAATATTATTTTTTAAAACAAGATTGTGATATTGCTTTTCATTTATAAGATAGTTGAAAGTCTCTCAAGTACTTGGATGTTTAAGTTTTGAGCATAGTTGAAATCTCTCAAGTACTTGGATGTTTAAGTTTTGAGCAAAGTGAATTGAAATGAAAAAGCTTCAGGATTTTTCATTAAAAATATTATTTGGGGGGCTTTTTTCTTGTGCTTAATCCACCTCTAATTACCAGGCTGTTGCCATGTGCAACACGGAGAGCAGAACTGCAAGGCCTATGTGGGTTACTTAGAATAAGTTGAAATAAGACTGTCGCAATAAACAGACGCTGTTGCACATCAAAAGCTTAGAGCAAAGCCAATGATTTTCTATACCATTTCACCAGATAATAGGTTTGAGTCAAAAAGCCTGCATGAAATTGGCTTCATTCCTACTTATCCGGAACCAGCTATTTGAATAAAAAGACCAGTTTTACCAGTTAAGTATCCCTCTAGCATGCTGGCACAGAGAAAGGAGCTCAGCTTTTGCTAGCTGCAATAAAGCTGGTTTTAGAATTTAAACAAAACTTCCCTGAACATGCTAATTCTGCCTCTAACACCCATTTGATCACTTTCCCTCTTTCAGAAAAGTTAGAGAAAAGAAACCAGCTCTCTGTTCCAGTGGTCTCCAGAGCGGGATGCATGCACCCCAGGTGGTGCACAAGGCAAATCGTTGGGGTACGGGGAGACAACTTTAGAACTTCAACAGTACATGTCCATAAATTATAAATAAATAAGTATAAATCTACCGAGGATGTGTGCTCAGACGTTTTTTACTGATGGAGTGCGTGATTAAAAAATTTTGGAGACCATGGCTCTCTTCTGTTCTACAGACTTTTAAAGTACATACTAAGTAATACATACATTTCCACACCCGATGAAGAGCAAAGTTCCTACCTTAGTATGGGATGTAACTTTGCTTTATGTGCGTGTGTACATGTGAGTGTATGCATGTATGTGTGCACGTTCATGGCAAATACTGTTTATGGTGACTAATGTGTGTATTAGTCTGTGGAAAGAGCGGGTGCTTTGCACACCTGCATGGTGGTGAGTAGTTAAATATAAGTAAAGAGATCATAATTTTTGTGGGGAAGTGTGATGATAAAAATGCAGCTCTATTTTGGTATTTGAAGCCTAGTATCATTTATCGGAGGCAGGGGGGAAGGCGAATACTCTGCGACTGAAGCATTTAGGATCTTCATCCCTCCCAGTGTTTCAAACTGGAGCATGGCTTTGAAAGATGTGTTTAAAATTTGAACAGAACCTGTTGTTTAGCCTGTAATGAACTTTTCCCATTAAAATATTCATTTCACTGGTGAAATTTCTTTTCCTCTTCAGTTCTTCATGTAATCTCCCAGGCTAAAACATCAATTAATTTAGATGTGTAAAGTTCTCAATACCTTCCCTGCACACCAACAAAGGGGCTGAAATACCATAGAGGGTTCTTAAATGTCACAGGCTTTGACCATGACCATTTTATCTAACACAGGCTCTAGGAAATGAAAGTCCCACAAATATCCACCCATCTCCACCACAACCCATGGCAGAAGAGGACAGACAGATAGAGAGAGTAATAGGTAAAGGTAAACCTCTTTTAGTGGAACTAAAAAGCACCAAGAAGAAAAGATGGGGTTACCAAAAGAACTGCATGATTTTGAATAAATTTCTGCTTGGAAGTCAAAGGGCAGATGCTTTCAAACCCAGATACACAAATTTGAATATTGATTCAGCTTAAATAAGAACAACAGCTGATTAAACTAATTTCAATCCTTGCATTTTTTTGGCTTTGCTATTACTGAAACAGGAAAGAAGTGCTGATAAGAGAGGTCTGCTGTGTGCTATTTATGTCCTCACTAAAGATTTTGCAGGAACTTTTATGGAGGTGTCCAGCTGACTTTGCAGATCTTAGTGTTTGGAGGTGACTTCTGAAGGGCCATGAATATTTTTGGCCCAATATCCAATGAGGTCGAGATGCTGAACATATTGAGTGTTTACCCATTATGAGCTGAAGTGCCCTGAAAGCAGATTTCAAACTGGTATATAGAACAGAAGGAGAGATTAAAAACCAAAACCAATCTGCTTTAACATTATAATTACTGTAGAGAGACTAACGAACCTCCATAATTTCTGTTGCCTTGAACAGCTTTCCTGAATCCACCATTCTAGTAAGGAAAATGAATGAAGTGAATTCACAGGAAAAACAAGGGGTTTTTTACAAGTTTATATCTTCTTTCAGGTATTAAAGTATGTGCAAATCTTTCTAGCATTTATTGCACTGCGATTAAAAGTAGTCAGAAAATTCACTTCCTCTTATGGAAAATACTGATTTTTATTAGAGATAGGAAAAACTATATCCACAAAAAAACCCCCAAACATTTTGCTTTTATAATATGGCCATGGTGCCATGTGTATTTGGGTATCTCATGCTTTTCTTCTCTTCCACCACTAGGATTTGACATAAAGAGTTTCCCTCCTCCAAGTAGGGAAGATATTGCATTGATAGACCTCTTCAGGGTACCATGTAATTTGGCTGGAGTACGTACCAAATGCAGTATATTAGGACCATGAAGCTCCTGAATTTTAACTGTGTATAGCCATAGAGTATCATTTCTGAGTCAAGTATTTCTCAGGGGTGGCAAAGTATACTTCATCTCACCATAGTGCAAACAAGTCTGAATATCTCTAGATCTTTTCCAGGTCTACATTTCTATGATTTTATTCCTCTGCACATTTTCAGCAAAACCCAAACAAATTAACCCTAAAAAAATACCCCTACACTCGTTAGGGGAAAAAAAAAAAGGGGGGGGGGGGGGAAGGAGGACTAGGCATTTTATTACTAAAAAAACCCAAACAAAAAACAAACCCACAAAAACTTATTTTCCAGTGATGAATTTTTTTCATTAAAAAATGAAATCATTGGTCTAGGACTAATCCCAGTCCCAATGCCAGAACACCTTGGTGAAACCTACAGACCAGCTGATGCAAAGCAAGCTCAAAGAGGAAAGAAAAATCTAGCAGATGGCAGCAAAAAGATCACATAGCAATTTTCTGACCCCAATTCTGGACAATCCATGGTCAGGCATTCTGAAAGAGCATCTTACTCTCTTTCAGCTTACTTCAGCTCTGGTTTTGTGTATTGCATAGTTTCCTGCCAGTCCTTAAATAATACGCCAATGATAATTTAGCAATTATGAAAGTACATAAGTGTATACCTATAATTGCACTTGTGCATACAGATTTTATATTTATATAATATATATGTAATTTCATGTGTGTGTGTGTGTATAAAGCCTTACGTGATCTACTGTGAGAAACTAGAGGTGCTCCAGAGGTCAGAAGTTTTTATTTGCAGAGAATAGATGGCTCATCTTTTTTGAATGCGTAAAATCTTTTTTGCTTTATGGGTAGTGGTTCTAATCCTTGTCTTCCACATTACTGTTATTCACCCTATTTCCCTAGACACATTTAGTTAAATGGCTATCAACAGCAGACGATTAACGTAAGGGGACAAGTGGATGAGTCAAAACATAAATCAGACAATAATGCTGTCTTCAGCAGAGAAAAGAGTATCGACCAGCATGACAGCTTCTGCAAACTAATTATCAAAGCAACATTCCAGTGTAATTGTGAAACAAGCCATATCTTTTTCCCCCTTTGCTACTTTAGTTAATGGCCATATATTAAAAGAACATGGAAAAGACAAAAGTAATAATAGTAATAATCTCGAGCATGAAAGCAACCCAAACAATAATTCTATTTCACTGACGTGGTTCTCCTTGTTTATAGCTTCCATATGCCATGAGCAAGTGGTATAAGAAGCTGCAACTGCTTCCACGGCCTTTTGATTCGCCTACGTCTTCCTTCTGTCCACATTCCCCACATTTTTATTTTACTTTTTTTTGTCTAACTTCTGAGGAACTGTGGTTTATGTGATCACAATACATTTCTGGTTGTCTGTCCTTCCTTCGGGTAAGAAATGTGCTGACTAATTACAACAAAATATCCCAAGGTAGGAAGAAGGGCACAGAAGAGAATCAAGTAGGTATATTTGTCTGTGTTTCAAGAGAAGAAATGGCCAGACAAGAGAGAATATGGTAGCGCTTTCCCATATAGAAAAACTAGCAAGTTAAAGCTCTGATAGATGGCAGAAATATATGAGACAGTATAATAAGGTCTGGCTTCATTAGTGCCTCCTTACCAGTTTTTCCCAACAGTAATAATACTCCCTCAGTTTGGGGATAAGTGGATCAATGCCTGCCTCTCCTTGTTAGCCTGCTATATAGATGAGAACTAAATGGCATGTAACGTCTGGCTGCAGATGTGGATATCCAGCACAGATGCGGTTGTTCCAGAACAGGGTTTTAATTCAGCAATAGAACTGGAGGATCCTGGGTCATGGTCTCCAGCCCTAATACGTAGGAGACCTTGTCACATCTGAAAGACAACATTAAAGGTGTGAAGAGAGCAGTTAATGTGGCTATACTTGGTGTATGTCAGAACACTCTTGATATCAGTGTTGCATATTAGAGACTTTGTAAAAGGCCTGAAGAAGGTTTATTTCTCATTTGAATACATAAGTAAAGCAATTATGGTTTCTCATGGACTTTAAACTTGGAAAAATGTGGGAACATTAAAACTTAAAACTATGTAAATAAAATATTTCAGTGTGTGTTTCTTAAAGACTGATGGGCATGAAGGCTGAATTTGAAATGGAGGTTCGAGTTCAGGGAAGACTTACATGTACTCTGCTGGCATCAAGAGGACCGTGAACCATGCCTGTGAGCACTTTGGTTAGCAAGCTTTAGTAAGCAACCCTATATGCACAGTTTGGCTGAGTACTGAGTTTCGGTTTAGACATGGGATTTTCTTGGGATCTATAATATCAAATGGGATTATCTACAATGGACACCAAAGATATATCACATTTAATGGCACTTGGGGCCCTGAGGATCTTGAAATTCAGAACTACCTAAACCTGAAATCATTATTCAAGTGAGTAGCTCTCACTCTGAATAATATCAAACAGGAATACTTGTCTTCAGAGTGAATGTTTCCACCTTCTAAGCAAAATACCAGATAATTAGAATTGGTTTTGGTAAATATAGCTACTCTAGCAAGAATTTTGATGGCTCAAGTTAGACAACTTCAATCCTCATGTGAGTGTATATCCAAAGTTTCATTGTCATGCTATCCCTGAATCTACCTTTACGCAGACATTTGCTTTTTTACAAAATAAAATGTTGCAAGTAGTAGTTAGCATACAGATGAAAAAGGGTGTCTAGATTTGTTCTCAAAATTTGGGACACTTTATATTCTCAAGTCACTGTTCTAGTGTTCATAAACTAACAACTGACACAGTCCAAAGCTGTAGAGAAATAACGACATGTAAGGATGTGGCTGAAGACATGTAGCCTCAGACTGCAACTGCTCCTGTATTTTAATTATTTTTTTATGAGGAACACTATTTTTATGACATGGCCAAAAAAGTTTCCTTTCAAGAAAGCTGAAAATCTCCAATAAAAATATATTGGCCAGCTCATCAGTTGGTGTAAGCGGATGTAGCTCCACAGCTATCAACAGAACTTAGCCAGCTTATACCAGTAGAAAATCTTTTCCTAAAATTAAATACATTCAATTATTGTGCTGAAAAAAGAAAATAACCACATTTTTAATATATATTATATTTTTCTGATCACACACCAGATTTAACAGCAGTGTCACAGATGAATACATCATCCACTCCCAACAAACAAACTATAATGCTGTATTAACATGTTTCTAAATTCAGAGATTCTAAAAATTATGTTATTTCAAGATTAAAAAAAAAGAAACTTATTAACTTCCTCCTAAATGAGTTAAATGAATTTTCCAGGCAATTCAGCTCAATAATGAGGTAAAGATGGCTTTGTATCTATTTGCATCCAATCACCAGATTAACGCTCTCATAACCTCTTCCCAAGAAATGTTTCTGTCACACTTGACCTACTCATAGGCCTCATATTACCCAATATACTTTAGGAATAAGCAAAACTATGTCATCATCACCCTTTCTTCCCACCATGATTCCTTTTGTTATCACCCCTTGTTAAGTTCTGTAGAATTTTCCTGCTCTGTATTTTACCAGAAGTTGAATTTCTGCCCTGAAAGGCAACTGGCCCTCAGCAAAATAACATGCTGTCCCTTACTGATCCACTGAACAGATGCAGCAGAGACAGCAAAAATGAAAACATTTACATCACCTTTGTGCTGCTCTAAGCTTTTCACAAAAACACCAGTGCTTGGGAGGAGATTCCTCCCCAGATGCGGTCCTTGGTACTTCCTTTTGTTGAACTTAAGGAGATTCCCATGGGCCCAGTTTTCCAGCCTGTCAAAACCCCTCTGAATATCAGCACAATCTGCTGGTGTATCAGCTAATCCTCCCAGTTTTGCATTTTCTGCAAACTTGCTGAGGGTGCACTTCATCCCATCACCCAGGTCATTAATGAAGATGTTAAAGAGTTTGACCTCAGTATCAACCCTTGGAGTACCCCACTAGTGACTGGCCTCCAGATGGAGTTTGTGCCACCAGTCACAACCTTCTAATCCCAGCACACCAGCCAGTTTCCAAGCCATGTCAGTGTCCATTTCTCTAGTCTATATTGCTCCGCTTTGTTTATGAGGATATTATGGAAGACAGTGTCAAAGCCTTGCGAAAGTCAAGATAGAGAATAGCTACAGCTCTCACCCAGTCCACTGAGCTAGCCATTTTATCTTAGGTGGCTATCAGGCTGGGCACGCA